>NW_026623304.1:221729-256131 GCF_030028575.1 Malurus melanocephalus | reverse complement strand
CCGCACCGCACCGCCGCCCCCGCGCCCGCACTGCCCCGCGGCCGCCCCGTACCCCGCAGCCTCGGCAGCCTGGGCAGCCCCGGCCCCCGCCCGCCAGCACCTGTCCCGCAGCCGCTGCCCAAAGSATCCCGCACCGCCCCAGTGGCCGCTCTGCCCGTGGCTCTCCGGCCAGGCAGCCACTCGCAGGCTCCATGCAGCGCACGGACCCACTCCACATTGGATGTCCCACGGCCCGGTTGACCACTTGGACTTTTGTCCCCGTCCAAGCAGCCAGCTGTGGCACAGACCATCAACTGCGCGTTCCCTGTGCCCCGATTGCCTGCTCTGCCCATTGTGCCCCTCGCAGGAAGCCAGGTGCAGCCTGTGTTTCCAGCACAGGTTTCCAATGGGTTCCTCAGGTCCCGGTTGTTCTCTCAGCCTGTTGTCCCAGCCAAACACCCCGTCAGAGTGTGTCTTCTCATCATGGACGGTCTCCCTGCTGCCCAGCATGAGGATGGGACTCAGGCCAGCCTGGCATCAGCTGGGGCCATCGAGGCACACTCCGCTCCTGCCCTGGCACCCCCAGGAGGTGAGAAATGTGAATCCCCTCATCTCCAGAGGGGTGGACATCTCCAGGAAAGAGGACAAGAAGCTGYCTCTACGTTAACGTTTGTAATCTTAAATGCTTACAAGGGACTTCTGGAAATGATGGTGCCTGGCTGGAACATGATAAACGATTTTCTCATGAACCAAATGGTTCGTTTGCTTTTGGTTTTGGAGGGAAGGACCTAAACAAATCAAGTTCTTTCAACAACAAAACAAACAAAAGAATAAGAAAAYTGTAGTTTTCTAATTGCCTCAGTGCTGACACATGCAACATGCCACACTTTATCCCACTGACCAGACATACTTGGGGAGTTGTTGCTGAACTCCCAGCTTCCGCTGTAACCAAGAGAGCTGGAAGGGCCCAAATGAGGCCAGCCCAATGGAAGATCCATTCACTTTATTATCCTGTTCAGCTTTYTCCTTAACAAGCTCGTAAGTATCCTTGATGATGGAGTCCTTGCAAGGCCAACCTTTTAAATGGGATAAGGGAATTAAGTAATCTTGTTTGTTAACTCGGACCATGAGTCAGGAAGATGCTCACACATGTTCCTAGTGGAATTGCTAGTTACACAGGCGCAGTAATGTGTATTTAATGTTAAGAACTGCTATTCTGGATGCATTGATGTGCAGTGGAAAATTAGTACCAATAAACATAAGTGCTGTTTTCCCAATAATAAAATCAGGGCCCATTCACTGACRCTGCAAAAATAAAGGAAGAATATCGATTGTGGTCAGGGAAGGGAAATCTAAAATTTTTTAACAGATCTSTCTCAACCATTTCCATTTCCAGTATATCTCTGCAAATTCAAGTTAAGAAAACACCTGTCCTTTCCAACACGGCCACAGAATAGCCCCGTGAGTCCAAGTGAATGATGCAGTCTTCTACAATAATTTCCTTTTTAAAAAGTAGATTTTAAAGAATTTTAAAAGCCATTGTGCTTTGGGCCTTGCATTTGGCTCACCGAAATTATTATCACCAGTGGGAAAAGCCCTCAGAATCTACTGCTTCATCTTTGGGAAAGTCCTCTTTTGTAACAGCCTTTTTTCAAGGGTCTGCATGGAGGGGAAAAACAAAAAACAAAACAACAACCATAAAAACTCCCACAAATCCAACCAAYCAAGCAACCCTATCCCATTCAAAAAAAACCAACCAAACAAAAAAAAACCCAACCAGAAAACAAACAAACAAAMAAATCCCACYRAAGCSAAGCTACCAAACTCACCAAATCTTTAATATTGCTTCTGCTGGGATGCTCAGAGATATGAGATATGATTCTCCAAGATATGATTACCTATCTGATGATATTCACTATTCACCACACATGCTCTGGGGATGAAACAAAGCCCTACAAGTTGAAATTAGATTTCCTCTGTACCTTTAAGCTCTGCTTTAATGCAGAGGTGAGAATGAAATCAATGTTTAGTCAGTGAGTAAAGAAAAGACAAAAACCACTAAGCTAGAAGTGTGGTTGTGTGGGGTTTTTTCCCTCTCATAGCATTGTGTATAATGAAGATGGAAAAAAACCAATAAATTKCAGGGGGAGGCAGGGAAGAGCTTCAGAATGCCACCAGGCGCTGTTGGTGCTTTTTAGAATCATGTCTCGGGCTTAATGCTGTGAGTCAGCCCAGAAAAACTTCGACACAGAATAGTTGCAGTAGGTTGTGCAGTTGTCTCCAGAGGCAACAGCAAGATTATTCCCCAAAGGATATTTTCCCAGTACTTTGTCCAGCAAAACTTGAAATGTGTCCAGGGATAAGGTTTCYACCAATTCCCTTGAGTGATTACTCCCCAGTCTCATATATCTCACCATTTGGAAGATTTTCCTGCTGTTCAGCCTACATTTTTGCATTTCTTAATTTCATACTATTACTTGTGGTTATGGCCCAAATTAATCAAAGCCCTTCAAAGCATGCTTAAATTTAGGTATGTGCTGAAGCTCCATTGAAATCATGTACTTTGGTGTTTTGCAGGGCTGATGGATTTGCACATGTGCTGAATTGGGACCATGCATCATGCAAAATAATTGTCCTTCTCTTACATATTTTTAAGGCATTATCCTTCCCTTGCTTAATTATCGATTAGATAAGCTATATATTTAAGCTACTTAATCTCTCCTTGGGTATCAGTCTTTCCAAGAGTCTGATAATTTTTCTTCTTTGGATCTGAATTCCCTGAAACTCTTCCGTGTTTTGTAAGGACGGGTAATGAGGTATTGCAATTTAATGACATATCCCAGGTGTGATTACATAAAGAGCAGTTATTCTGTGCMGTCGGAGGATATAACTTACCTTCACCAGCAACCCCAAAGCACATTGATTTGTTGTGCTGCTCTATCATTTTGTATGACTCTATAATCTACTCCTATTCTTTTCCATATCCATCACCCCGGCATTCAGGTATTTTTTACTTGCAGAGGCAGACAGCCTTTAGGCCTTGAAATTCAGTGTGGTGTTCTACACTAGGAAACCTGTACCARAACCATATTGCAACCTCAGAGGTTTCTAGAACACTTTCTTCAGTGGAATAAAAATCTGTGTTTCAAGTTGTATTATTTGAATGTGTTCACCCAGGATTTTGGGTTCCCAAATAATTTATTTCAGGAGGATTTGTCACACATACCACCCTGGCACCGTGGTGTCTGCATCGTTTGTTGCTCATTATTCCATTATTCCCAGGAAGCTGTGAAGCTTTAATGATAATTTCATTATTTTATGATGGTTTAAAAGTAGTTTTGGTGAACTGTAATTGACTGTGATTCTGATTCTTTTTTGCCTTTTCTTCTTTTTCTGAAGATGTGTTCTATTTGCTTTCTCTCCTTCTCTCAGATTTCCATTAACTTCCATAAACAACTGTCACTGAGCCATTACATTCTGTAATGAATTACCTTATTCTCAAAGATGCRTGTCATCTGGGCCAATTCATGGATACACATTTCTGTTTTCAGGGCTGTTACCGGTTGTCCTACAAAAAACATGCAATGTTTTCTTTACTTCATGATCGACTATTATGTTCAGCTTTCACCATTTTTTCCCAATCTGAGGTATTGTCATGACAAAACWACATTAATTGTTAAAATTCACAAATGCTATGGAGTGATACAAATAAACATCAGGGGCTCCCTGCTACAGAGCCAGCCAAACTCTGCTTATCTCTGATAAACCCATATTTCCATCATAAAACCCCAACAATTTGAAGTTGCCAATTTCTTTAACAACTAATGATAGACAGACAGACAGACAGACAGACAGACAGACAGACAGACAGATAGATAGATAGATAGATAGATAGATAGATAGATAGATAGATAGATAGATAGATGGTAACATTGAATCTGACCTCAACAGCCTCCACATTCTGTGTTTTCTTGTTCCTCATCATCATCTCCTCTGCAGTCCTGATTTAGGAAAGCACTGTGAGATCCCTCCCTGCCAGAGAAGCATGCTTTTGCATGATGAATTTTCCCACACTTGTTTTGAGACACAAACCTCAGTGGGATTGCTTGCACTGGGCTCAAGCAAGCGTCCAAAATTAGGAATAGTTCAAGAGCAGGAATCAACAGCAAGGCACTCACTTCATGTGATTTTTGTAGTTTTCCTAGTGTTCCTAGATGTACCTTCATCTTCATTTTGATACCATTTTTCTAGATGCCAGAATTACCAAAAAAAAAAAAAAAAAAAAAAAAAAAAAAAAAAAAAAAAAAAAAAAAAATAAAACCACCAAAAACAAAAGATCCCCTCCCACATTACATAGAAAATGCAACTAATTATTTAACTTTGAAAACATGGGCTTTCAAAAAAATGCTTTCCACTTAAGGGATAATTTAAGCCATAGCACACTGGCCAAGCATAGTAGGTTTGCAGTACCGTGGCACCAACAAAACAGCCTAAAAGAGAGAAAGTGCCGTGGGACATCTGGTCCCTAACTTTTAGCTAACATATTTCCTTGCAACCTTTTCATGCCTTGTGTGGCAGAAGATGGGTTCTCAGTCTCTCAATAATATCATTTCAGCTGGGGTAGAGTTAATTTAGTGCACAGAGGCTATTATTGGGCTGTGTTTTGGATTTGTGCTGAACACAGCGATGATAATCTAAAGATGTTTTTGTTATTGCTGAGCAGGGCTTACACAGAGCCAAGGCCTCTTCTGTTGTTTGTACTGCCACGCTGGCAGGGWGGCTGGGGGTACACAGGAGGCTGGCAGGAGACACAGCCAGGCCAGGTGACCCAAACTGACCAGAGGGATATTCCAGACCATATGGCATCATGTTCAGTATATACACTGGGGAGAAAAAGGAGGAAGGGGGGGCATTTGGAGTGAGGGTGGTTTTTTCCCAAGTCACCATTAGGTGTGCTGGGACTCTGTTCACTTGGAGATAGCTGAACACCTTGGGAAATACTGAATTAATTCCTTGTTTTGCTTTGCCTGAATGCACCACTTTTGCTTTTCCTATTAAACTGTCTTTATCTCAACCCACGGGTTTTCTGGCTTTTGCTGTTCCAATTCTCTCACCAGTCTTACTGGTGGGGGTGTGAGTGAGCTGKTGCATGGGGCTTTGTTGATGGCTGAGGTAAACCATGACAAACARAAATATGCCTGATTTTCTTTTGGTGTTCCTACTCTTTTTGTGGGCGTCAGCRCTGTTTCAGTGCTGTTCCTGAAGTGTAGGCAGTAGGGACATGGGAAGACTTCTTGGCATAGATGCTCAAGAGAGGGTGTTGCCCTGAAAAGCGTAATATTTAGTCCAACTGGGAAAGCTGTGCCAGCTCACTGTGGAAGAGTGGTGACAACTGGATGACTGGTGGCTTAGACATGGAATGCAAAATGGCCACACATAAAAGCTRTTTGAACTGTTCACTTGAATCTGTCTGTAGACGAGGTAATAAGGCAATTAGACACAAAAATCATTAATAATTTAGCTTAATTGAAACCTAACAATATAGACTTCCTCTACAATTTCAAGTTATTTCAATGGTTTGGAAAGCATGACCTGTCTCTGTTGTTCTAGTACATTTGCAGTGTGGGAGAAAATAAGAACTGTCACTAGAATTTCACYTTAAAGAACTTGTGTTGCTTTTTTTCTCATTAATTTCAACTTGTGAATTCTCAGAGCTAGCTCTGGTTATATTTTCAAATAAAGGCTCTTTTTGTGTGTGGATAAATTAGGCTGTAAGATGTAACTGGCTGTTGTAGAGTGGGGGTGGGATTTTGATGTAAAAGTCATGTTAAAGCAGATGGGTGTGCTGAGCATGCTTCAGCCAGGCTAAATGGGAACAGCAATTAAATGCTCTTCCACATAGTTATTGCTGAAACATCAGGAAGCAGAAATAGCAGAGTAAATAAACTGTGCCATCAGAGAGGTTTCCCTGGAACTGACAGCAAATTTGGAATCAAAGGGGTTTGTTGGTCGCARCTGCTGGTGAAATTCAGAAAAGTTCAGGGAAATCAGGAAAAAAAACCAGTAAACAGCAAAAGCAATGGCTTGGTTGAGGAGAAGCAGCAGAATGATCTTTAGGACTGAAAAGGTGGGCAGTAATTTCTKGGCTGCTTGTTGATTTACTCTTGTAGTATTCAGGAAAATCAGATGTTCTTTGTAAGAAACAGCACAACACAGGGATACTTGGTGCCCAAGTATTTTTTCTTAGGAAACTAATGGACTGTACTTAACCTATAGGGCATTTGAAGGCACATGTGGCAATGCTGCAGCTTAGCATCCATCCACCAGCCAGGATCATGGAGCTTTTWCAACTGCAAGAAATCAACATCTTCCATGAGGAGCAATGGCAAATCCACTGCTAGCATCCCTCACAGCATTACCATGAAGGATGAATCATACTCATGTCCAGAAGGTAAGGTTCCAGTTCACATTGCTTGCTGGGCTTGAGAGAAATTTGAGCTACTGGGAGAAACGTTGTATCAGCCCTGGGGACTGCTGGGCACGCTGCTTTTGCAGTACTCTTTACCATCTGWCCAGTAATGCTCATATCTGTGAACACTTCACTCACCTATCTCCTGGCAAGCAGGATTAGAGAGAAAAAAAACAAGGGAAAATGCCACTCTTGTTGCAACACTGTGAGAAGATTTAAAACCATTTGGGAAACAAAAGTAGGAAATGATCACAGCTAAGAAACTGGTGTTTTAAAGGTACTCTCTGAGGATTTTGACTGCCGTGGTATAAATTTAGTATTCATAGYATTAATGGAAAAATTCTAAACTGAATAGGAAATTAACTTTCTAACTTGAGGTTATGCTGCAGTGGTAAAGTGATCCTAATTATTTTTAAGACTAAATGCTATTGCTAGGGGTAAATCAGGTTCCAAAAAGAAAGAAATCAATAATACAAAGACAGAATTTGAAGAAATTTGAAATAATAAAACCAGGTAAAGTGGTTTGTATCAAATACAACAGAAAATCCCTTTGGTAAATCATGCATAAGGTTAAGTCTTGAGTGGATACCTCATGCATACTATGTAATGAATAAAAAACATATATCAAAAAAGACTGGGTCACAATGTAGACAAAGGGATTATACCTTTAATCAGGGCTTTTAGAAATGGGTGATTGTGCAGAGACATGCAATTGATCTTTTTGGTCTTCTACATGACCTTGTTGCCTCCTGGACTCCTTTTCAGAAATCAGTAGAATGATTTTTTATTAAGTTCAGTTTTCTTTTAACTCATAGCAGCAGTCACTGAAATAATGGCTTTTTTTACCCCCTACTGTAGAGTTGATTGGCACATCCTTGTTTTACACATTCGTTTTATAAATCTTTTAATGCTTCCTCTGATTGAGTCACAGGAAAATGATCTGAGGCAAATGGGCAATCTAATCTTCAGATAGTTARCACAGTGCCTGGCAGCTGAAGAGAAAGCAAACAAAACACTAAAATGTACCAGCAGAGGCACCCAACAACTCAGAGGAAATGACTGAAATGCAGAAAGGGCCAGTGGACTGACACCTGAGGGCTGTGAGAAATGCTGAGTAGTCCATTACCAAAGTATTGATACTATAACAGTGCAAAAAGGGCGCCAGTGCCAGGTAGTCTTGAATGTTCCAAAGWATGGCTACAGATGAACCCAATTAGTTTTGTGCTCACTAGGGATGTAGAAGAAAGGGACTAAGAAAGGCTCGCTGAGACAAATTCTAAAAGGGAAGGAGGAGCAAGCAAGATGAATCTAATGTCTTTCACTAAGGCTAACAGCATGGACTATCAAATCTTATCAACCAGCATGCAAGGAAAGGGGGTCAGGGACCTCACCTATTCAGCCAAATGGAAATCTGACAGCAATCAATATCTGGAGCAGRCTTCAAAAGAGATTTTCAGGTGCATAATCTCAGCAGAGGCCAGTGGGAATTGGGCTCCCAAAATCCCTTACACACTAATCTCTACTTTTGCATGGCTACAAAGAAAAATAACAAACATGTGGGTGGCAAGGGCTGTAGGTAGGCTGATATTAGCACRTGTAAAATGTGTAGTGGTGGCATCTCCTTAAGCTTGAATTCATCACTTGGGTAGYTTTGGCTGAGCAGAAGTTTATTATTCATAACTCTAAAATCCACCCCATCTCATTTCATCCTCTAAGCTGTACAATCAATAATTCAAGTATGAATTTTAAGAAGATTTCCAAATTAAGCCAGACACCCTAATGTATGGGACATACCACACCAATTAGTATACACAACAGCTTCTCGGTGAGCCAAGATGAGAGCAGCATAGTGATTTGGAAAATATGAATATCATTATGCTGAAGAGATGCTTAGAGCAGTAGGTAGGGAATAAGGTTCAAGSATTGGAATTGCTTTTCAGATGTGACCCTCGATATATTTTGGAGATTTGTATCCAATGCGAGCTCCTGTAAATTGATTGGCAAATTGATGTCTCCTGTATCCCCAGGCTCTGTCACGGGACACATCTAAACTCCTAAATACCATTAATATAATGCRAGTCTGATTTTCCAAACAAACTGCTATGGGAATTTTGCCTTTCATTCATCTTTTGTKCTCTTCTGTGCTYCAAATTGTGGAGAATTGCARTCCATGAAGACAMCCGGAGRMAGAAACAGCARTAGCAACCTCCTSTTCCAGCACTCGACCACTGAGTTAKGAGTGAGTTGAAGATGGTGTCAGCTCTGGCTTCAAAGCAAAACCAGGCAGTGGCCATCAGGTTCTTACCTAAAAGCCCAGTTGCCTCTTTAAAGTGAGGTCAATCTGCCATTGGGCTTAATCCTCAGCTGCCTTCAGCTGATGTGTCTGCAGTGGTCTGAGCTCAGAACACCAATGTGCATGGAGCATCCAGGTACCTGTGTTATCCAGGACACCATTATCCTCAGGTACATCTTCATTTTCAACTTGTTCAAATGATCTGTGCCAGGAGKGAACTGCAGCACAGCTGTTTCTGCAGTCTTGCTTACCTAGTGCCACATGCTTGTTTGTGACATTTTCTGGGCACTAGATGGCCTGGATGTGGCAGTGGAGAACATCATCAAATATGATGCAAAACAACAAAATTCCTGCTTTGTGATGGTCGATTCAGGGTGCCCATCATAAATTTAAATCTAGGTTATAAGTTACCTGCCTTCTGTTTTTTTGAACAGTGACTTAAAATGGCCTTTTTAAACAAGGCCCATAAAACTCCTTGTAGTTTATGTCTACTTACATGTTGAAAATTGAAAGCTTTTGTTGAAAATTGCACTTCTTTTGTGCAAAGAAGTGAGTAATCACCTCTCCCTGTGAAATTTGTGATCAGTCTAAGGGCAGTGCAATATCACTGCTCCCACATGGTTCTCTTTCAAGTCAAAATATGGTTGCACTGTGATGTATGCATTTTTTTGTTGTTTTTGTTTTTACTGATGGAATTTTTGGGGTTTTTTCATTATTTTGTTTTGTAAGGCTTATTGTTTGGCTTTGTTTGGGTTCGCCCTGCTTTTTCTTTTATTTATGTATTTTGATTTACTTTTTTACAGTTACACTCATTGCATTGTTGGCTCTGTCGTATACCAGCTGTTCACACTCATACTTCTCTGTATTTAGGGTCCTGGACTGAGGATTCCTGCTAGGACTGTTGACCTTACTGATGAGCTAGTTGAGGTGTTATTTTTTCTTCTTTAATGTGGCTGTCCTCTAGCTTGGAGGGTTCAAAACATTGGTGTTGCATGCTCCTTGGTGTCCTTCTACGGACAGACAGGTGGATATTGTGTTGCTTGTCTCTGTGACCAAACACCTGCAGACTGCTGGCTTTCCTTTCGCTGACCTTGAGCATCCCCCTCTTACAAATGCCTGGGTGTCGTTTACACCTTTGAAAAAAAGCACGTTTACTTTAACACATGWATTGAAAGGGAAGGGTCATCCCTAAAGAAATAGAGCTGTTGTTTTATTCAGGGAGGGCAGTAAGGTCCAGTGGRGACCCTCATTTGCCTCTTTGGCATCCCAGCCCCTGGTCTAAACAGAGGCTGAAACAGAGCAATCCATTCAGGCTGCAGAGCTGATCCTGCACGCAGAAGCTGGAGGGAGTGGAATGGCCATGGCAGAAACCTGRATTTCAGCTCTTCAGGCTGTACATAGCTGACTTTCAGTTTTCCTGTACAATGRATATTGGGCAAGGAGAGGTCACCCACTTCATCAAGTTGGATCTCGTTGTGTGGCRAACACCTACATCTAAACGCTCATCAAAATTAGCCAGGTTTTTCTCTGTAGTATCCAAATGCTAATCACARATTTATATTTCTATAGATGTGTCAGCAATATCTACAGGGCACTGTTACTGCTGCTGTTGTCYCTGTTTTTTTCTGCTGTACCATTCAGGTTTTCAGGGGGTCCAATTCAAATCCAGGTATCAATGAGTTTTGGATGCTATTATCATGTTTTATATTTGGTTTTTRGAAGGTGAATGGTTTATGTTTCTGATGTGCACAATATCGGTTTATATTTGGTTTATAGTTATTTATATTATATTATTTTTTTATACTGGTTTTCCCAGTAATTTTTTAAGTAATTGTATTTTTTTCTGTGTCATTGCTGGTCATGTGWGTTTGTATTATGCTGCATTCTCTGTCTGGCATTTTCATGAAGTGGACAAGCAGTGATGATGCCATCTCATTCCTTCCTTTCTAAGGCCACCATGCTGGATCTGCTACCATCTGCCTTATGGCCATTAATAGCAAAAAAAAACCTCAAGGGGATTTTTATGTATCAGTATTTCTCATTTGGATTATGATTGCAAAAAATCTCCTATTAYTATCCTATTGTGATGAAGCCTCCTGTATTTTGTGGCTTTTGCAGAATGCACGGTACCCAATTTGACAGCCTTTTAGGCTGCACCTTTTAAAAATCTCCAGCTGTATTGTTATGATCATAAACTGAACTGCTAATAGTCTCCAAATGCTGACTGCAATTCTTCTGCTCTGTGCTTTCTTCCCTCTATCTTTATTTTATCATCWTCTGTACAAAGAGCCCATTCCTTTGCAGCCGTAATTAAGCTCTCAGTTTCTCTTTCCAGTCCTTCTCTGACAGTGATTATCATGCCTATTTTTTGTAGTTGCTGAAGCTGTCAATYCACAATGCTTCCCAAGAGCCATGTTCAGGTTCACAGAAGCAGGAAGCGAGCTCAGAAGAATGTCCCAGAAGTCRGTCATCATTTTAAAGATAAGGTCTGATCAGGGAGACGCGGCTGCTTAGTTGTGGAAGATTTAAAAGCAGCATATGGTTCATGTTCTGGATATAAACAGCTTACACGCACACCCTGCCACCACACACGTGCTCCAGCTGTCCCCCTAAGCACACATTGCAACAACAGCACAAGCACTTGCGGTATTTTCCCCCAAGTACTCTTCTACCCATTTTAATTCCTCAGTTACATGTGGATGGGGTTTTTTTTTCACAGTTAGTAATGCTTTCTGAATTTCTGCTGCACAATCTGATRCTGTTTCTCCCTTGAAGCCATTTAGATGTTGAGCACCCATAAAAATAGCCCAGGTGAGACTGCAGCCCACCGCCCATGGGTTTCTGCCATGTCTGGCTCCATAAAGCATGTTAAGCCCCCAAAACTACCACCTCCTCTCAAGTCGATTCTAACCCATAGCAAGAGTCCCAGACAGTTGTCTCATTAATCATGAGGAAGCTGCCCCATAGCTTTTGTCATCTTTGTCACTCTCCTCTGAACTTTTCATCATGTTTTTTTGCGGGTGAAGGAGCCAGAGTAGCAYGCAGTGTTCAAAATGAGGATGAGCTTTGGGGTTGTACTGGGGTTCAGCAGTATTTTCTATTTTCTATCAGCTCTGTAAAACCTATGAATTTACACAGCATTTTCTAGCATTAAGCTGCTGTTTTCATGGTCTTGCTCCTGACAGTTACAGCCAGCTCAGAGCTTATGTYGTTCACTTGAGTCTTGGATTGCTTTTTCAAGGTGCATCACCTTACATCTGTTTCCAATGGTTTTCATATGCCATTTTATTATCTAGCCTCTCCACCTTCAAAAATGGTTTGGTAAGTCTTTGGTCAACCCTTGTTTTCATTCACCTGAGCAAATTTTGGGGTTTTGGGACCTTTTTATTTTAACAATTGGTCCTTTTTCAAACTGTTTATAAACGTGGGGAAGAACATAGCTCCTAACACGCAGTTTCTAGGACCTCCATCAGTGAGCTCCATCCACATCTGGAGCAGCCATTAACTCCTACAACTTGCTTTCTGGTTTCACCTACTAGCATATCCAGGCATCTCCCCTTACTGGAACAACTTTATCCAATTAAATTGATCCATCATTCCCATTTGTCCCCAATYTACTGTTTAAAGAATCAGAGCAGGTGTTTTCCCCTCTCTGCTAGCCCCARTAGGAGAACATGTTGGGCACCAAATGGCAGGAATACCAAATCCAAGAGTGTGATGGGAATTTTGTATTCAAAATAAATACAACACATTGTCACATGAATGATTGCCCTGCTATCAAGAAATATTCCTCTATTCTCTAAGAACAATTAACTACACAAAGTTTACAGTACTGGAAGGCATTCACTGACAGACAATGTAGAACAATTTGCAGACGAGGTTGATTGCRCTGGCAGGGTTGAACTGAAAAATAAAACAGAGATACACATTGATTGAAGCTATCTAAATAAAACATGAATGGCTTCTAATGAAAACAACAGGCAAAACAGCACTTTGAGACAGCAACAACATTTTTCTCTCTATGCGGGGTAGCCAGAGCAAATAAGGTTCCTTGAATCATTTACTAATTTACCACCTTAAGATAAGTATTTTTAAGTTTATCCATTTATGAAAATACCTGTGGTATTATTCTCCCCCTTTACCTCTAAATATTTCAAGTAACAATTTTACAGAGTTTTAAAAGTACTGATATCAGTCAATGGGGTGCTGTAGGTTATGTCATAAGAGCTGCTCTGTCTCTGTAACACAAACAATGCACCCCACCACGCTGCACCAAAAATCATTTTTTGCTCTCTCTGCCACACTCCTTAAAAAGGTGCTCATCAGCTGGGGAAAACAGGTCCATGCTTGCTTCAACCTGCACTGGTGTTTCCACTGACTTTTGTGGAATWACTGTGATTGTCTGGGAACCAGTTCCTGGTGATGGATGGAAAATTAATCTGAGAGATGCTTGTGGTTCTTCTCAAGTATGAATGGAATATTTTTGTTCATTTAATGTAGTGGGTTTTTATTTGACACCCAGGCATTTCATTTCTTCTGTATATTATTCCATTTTCTTTGACACTGGTATGCAGTTCCTTCCAGCTACCAACAGATTTCATTATGTTTCTGTTTACTTATGCTTTAGGATCATTCATGAGGATGTTGACTAAGTCAAGACCTGCCAGTAATCTCTGTGTTATGCTACCTGACAGTGCCTCTCTGTTTTATGCACAGTTATTTAGYATTACCCTTAGCCATGGACATTTTGCCAGCTCTCAATACATTTGAGAGCAAAGCTGGTGAATAATTTATTAATGAATCTGGTCTTACATTCCTTCATAAAATACRTATCAACAGTCTGATTGTTACTGATTTGTTTTTTACTTGAAAAATGTCAAGAAACACTTAATGCAAACATGTTTTATTGTGTGGGTTGTTGGCAAAGTTCATTGATGCAATCTGGAGGAATACTTTCTGTGATGTGATTCTGTATATGTATATGTATATAATATATATATTATATATATATATATATATAATATATATATAAAAAATATGTATATGTGCATGTTTGCAATGTCCATGGAGATTTATTCTTTACGAGATGTACCAGAGATGCAACATTTCTTTTACCTTTATGTGTTCCGATATAACTCTGTTGGTGCTGGCTCTTTCATTTTTTTGCAAGGATTTATTTCTCTGTGAAGCACTCTCATCTCTTACTTTTGTTTTCCTTCTGAAAACGAGTACCATATTCACCTTTCAGTAATATGTTGTTCAGTCCCTGGTTGTTTTTCAGTTTTCAGTAGTAATTGCAGTGCTATAGTAGAAAATCAGGCTGAATTTTTTCTTGAAACACTTCTCATTGGGAAATCGATTTTTTATTGTATTTTTAAAAAAGAAAATAGCTATTCAGTCATTAATTGTTTTGTCCTTGTTAGAAAGCTGATTTTAGTTGATAAGTTGAAATATAGTTTTCAAGGATTCTTGTGAAAAAATTACAATGATAGCTGGTTTTGCCAGCTTGGGTGGGAAGGTGGGAGGCAAATCGCTGTAATACCCTGAGATCCCTGAGAACCAGAGATCTGCATATGTGTATATATTTCTCTAGTATTAATACATGCATKTCTTAGTTGCCAGGACTCTTCCTTAAAATGTTTTTTCTCCTTCCTGTTCCTTTTAGTAAATTCATGCCTTACCATAAAAGGTCAAGACTTTGCTGAAGACTGTAAAATAAAATGATACAATGCACACATCTCAGTTTGAACCCTATTGCACTCAGCCCATTTGGACTAGACCTGCRCTTTCAGGTTGATACAATATTTTTATTTTATCACCTTAAAGTCACAAGCTCCTAAGCATTGGGTCTGTCATGGCCCAGGAAGAGCTGCCTCTCACAAATAGGTGGAACAATTCCTGTACACCAGCCAGTAACCACAACCCAGCCTTCTGCTGAGAAAAGGACTTTTTTATTTCAGGTGCATAAAAGCAGTAMTGTCAGTGAAAAAAGGTTGCTATACAGTGGCAGATGCTTCACCATCACATCATTCAGAGAGGATGAAAAATAGCAGGGGAAAAACACCCCAACAAAAACAGCACCCAAAAAAAATCCCAACAAAAACAAAAACCAAACAAAATCCAGACTTGATTTTGTAACAATGTTGCACTACTTCAGTGTATGTTCTATTTTCAGAAGGCACTAAAGAAGCTGARGCACAATAGGCAGTGATTTTTACATTATTCACAACAGAAAGTATTTGTAGAATAATGCAAATACACAGTGGCAGCCTGCAGGCTGTTGTTGAAGGATAAATGTTTACAGGGATGTTGGGTGTGAGGCTGCATTGGGTTTGCAGGGCACAGTTCTGGTAGCAGAGCRKGTRCAGGGGTRGCTTCTCTGAGAKGCTGCCAGAAACTTCCTCTTTGTCTAGYAGGAGGGAGTGGTGGGGGAAASGTGTTTTAAGGTTTGATAGAATCATAGAATTATAGAATAACTCAGTTGGAAAGGACCTGTGAGGATCTCCAAAGTCCAGCTCCTGACCCTGCACAGCACACCCCAGGAGTTACACCCTGTGCCTGAGAGCATTGTCCAAATATTTCCTGAAGTCTGTCGGGCTCAGTGTTGTGACCACTTCACTGGGGTCCCTGTTCCAATGTCCAACCACCCTCTGGCTGAAGAACCTTTTCCTGATATCCAACCTMAACCTCCCCTGACATGTCATTCCCTCAGATCTTGTCACCAGAGAATAGATCAGTGTCAGCCCCTCCACTCCCCACATGAGGAATTTGGTTTGCTTCTCCTTATCCTCTTCTGATTTTTGTTGGTGCATGTCAAATTCTTGGTATTTGATCTTGCACTTAAAGAAACTGGAAGGCAGGTGTGCTTTGAGAAACATGTAACATAGGGACAGAAAATCCAGGAGAACCCAGTTTTTCATGACTAGGGGAAAATTTCCAAGACAATCCTATTTTCCATTGATAACTTACTTAAACATAGAGTTTAAACCTGACACTTAGAAAAACCAGCTAAAGCAGCTGTGCAGGTGGAAAAAAAAAAATAAAAAAATAACACCAACCTTATAAGGATTCCTACTCCAGTCACCAGTCACCCACACAGGAGCCTTAGGAAAGGCTAATGGAAAGGACCACATGCTAATGTGAACAAACTTGTTTTTAACCTCACTGCCATATTCAATTGGTAACAAATGGTCAGAACATTAATCTTGCTATTGCTCCAATATTTTAAATGATTTATTAAAATTTAAGCTGTTTTTAAAACACATGTATTATAAGCTATCTATATATTTAAACAGTAATGAAGTTTAAAAAAAAAAGTGAAGTGATTTTGTTTCTTTGATAGTCTTTTAACTGCCAAACTTTTCCCATCCATCCCACGACAGCATGGGGTAGACAACCTTCTCACTTACTGAAAGAAGTGATTTTTTTTTCCTTTGAGCTTTTTGCAAGTTAAAGCAAAGCTGCTTTCCTGGCATGGGGTAGAGGTCCAGGAAAAGAGATGCTCCCTCACATTTTCTTTGAGGCTCTTGGAGAACTTATAAACACTTTGTGACTGCTCTTAGAAAAATATGAATTTAGAAACCACCTTCTTTGGGGATGGATCCTCAGCTTGTGCAAACTGTCAGAGCTGAGTTGAAATCAGTTATGCAGTGTGGCATTTTGCTTCAGCTCCTAGCTATAAGTAATTAAATCCCAAACTGAGAATKGTTGTGTCAAAACCCTTGAACCACCTGCTCAGCTAGAAAAGCAGCAAAGTCGAAGGATTTAACTGTATTAGATGCACACACGAAGGTAATGCTGGGAAATTAAAACCCTGCTTGGGTGAATTTGTGCGTTTTGATTCTGGGAGGAGAAGAGRGCATATAAATGATTTGTGTGCAAGACCCATTGCCTTTCAGTTCAGCTGAGATCACCACATATCATCTTTAGCCATGAAAATCCTTCCCAGCTGCCATAAACTGCTCAGCACGTACGGACCTTATACTGTAACTGCAAGTAACAAAAAGCATCCTAACAAGGGGCATATTTTTATTTTTCTGGTTTGCCTTAGGACCATAAAATTGCCAGAAGGCATGGACAGCAAGAACAGGGATTGATGTTCCCTCTYTTCCAATATGAGAACTAGAAGACATCAAATAAACTAGGCAAGGCTAGTTTTGAAACAAAGAAWGGAAATCTTTCTTCATAGCACTTGGCATTAGAATGGGGGACTCATGGCCTCAGAACAGTGGAGCTGCTGGTGACTTCTGCACGTGTGAAACGGTATGGGGCACATTCAAAGACAAGAACTGCTTAAAGAATTGTCAAATGCTGAGCCTGCCACCCCAGGTGTACAATGCACACTGCAGCACCTGTGAGAGCCCTCTGGTGAAGCACCACATTGTGCCTGCCCTGCTCATTTTCATTGGGGAGGATACTGGGATACTGGACTGGTCAGCAGATCCATTACCCATTCTCTTATATTCTAATTGTTCTGTGTCATAGTTCTGCAATATGACTCTTACATTGTTGCCTACTGACAAATTCTTTGTATGGTGGATGGACAAAACTGGATTCTCTCGAAAACTGAACTACGAGGGATATCTTAACCATCTTCTCCTTGTTCTTTAGCTTGCACTTGAATTTTGCCTCTACATTCAGTGGTCTCTGGTTCATGGAATTTATCCAGACTYGTGAGTAGCTTTGTGTTAATGGAAGCTGCATTTTTCTGTGGATAATTTATTCAGTGGGGAAGGAATGGAAGCCCCTTCAGACTGTTCTCAATTGAGGACTCGGACTTYTCAAAAATAAACTGAAAGAAAAATAAGTAAAGAGATAGCCTTGCAACAAAAGATTAATTCATCAACATAAACACAACTAAAGGAAAAAAAAAACATTGTAAAAGCATCCATAAGCATACCTGTATTACTAAAATTGAGACATTTCTGTCGGAGGGTAATGTAAAGAAGTGTGTTTCCCCTGTGAAAAAAAAAATCTGTGATAATATCTGCTTGTTTTACTATTTCTTAATCAATCACTTTTTAAAATGTGTCATTGACTGTCTATGGTTTATTCAGGTTGAGCTCTACATGTAGTCCTAATTCATGCTCCATTCCCATGGAAGTAAAAAAAAATCACTGTCTGATTATACCCTAAGTTGGGAATTCAGGTTTCAACTTGTTTTGTTGTTCGAAGGATTCATTTTTCTTCTCTTTTTTCCCTTTGGAGAGATCTTCTGGTTGCCACAGGCATGCAACAGAAGTGATTCATTCCAGATGGGAGAAATCAGTTTTGTCATGATGGCAAGGGGAAGAACAGGCTTAGGTTAATATAGGAATTATATTGTGTAGGATTTATATTTTTTTTTATATATTTGTGTATTATATTTGTATGTACTTTTATCCTATCCTATCCTATCCTATCCTATCCTATCCTATCCTATCCTATCCTATCCTATCCTATCCTATCCTATCCTATGTAAATTTATTATGCACTTAAGTAATCTAGCAGGAATTAGATGATCCTGATTTTGCTGTTGGTTACTGAAACTCCCCAAAAATCTCAAAACAGAACCTCACCTGATGTTGGAATCCATTGCATCCGTGGTCACAGAGACTTTGTCAAGTTGTGGTTCAGCCTCAAAGATCTAAAAACTCTCTGGCTGGTTTTATGCAGCACATCTGCTTGGAGGCTTTACAACATTTTTCCTTGGTGCAAATGGATTCTTATCCTCAAGTAATCCTGTAAATTTTCCCACTCCTCTGAACTTGCCCAAAAGTGGCACAGCATCTGGAAGGAACCACAATTTCTCAGTAAAGGAAATTAATTCTCTGTGCCACCCGTTCCTGAGCTTTCCAAAAAGAAATCTGGCGACTGGCAAGATTAAAGTAGGGTTGTTTTCTGAAATGTCAATACCTACACTCTAAGAAAAAGAGGGAGTGAAAGTTATTTGACTTAGCCCACCAATGGCATTGATATTTGGTTACCACTGARAAAGTACATGCTGCATTTAGCTATTTATAGTCCTGATTGTACAAACCTTGTACAAAGAATGTTAGATAGAAAAATTAATGAGAGATTATCACTGTGGATTTGGACCTTGGATTTGTGAGAATTRTAAGGGAGCACCTGTGTTACACCAACTTTTTTGCCTGTTTCCTTTTCTGAAGATAGGCTGAACTGTCTTAAGTGGGAATTGAGAAAATCCAACTCTGAGTATTTTTCAATAATCTGAAGAGCAATACACACAAGCACAATTTCATAGTGCCAGCTCTACAGCTAAAACAGTGYATTTCATCATTCCAAGCTCCACTCTTCAGGCACTCTTTGGAAAGTGATTGTACCCAGCAGATTAAAATCTCAAGGATACAGGGGAACCAGATTGGAATTAGATGTTCTTTAAGGTCTCTTCCAWYCCAAATCATTYKATGATTATACATGTTTTGCAACATATCTGAAGCCTGTGGTCTTCCTTGGTCTTCAGCCTTTTCCTTGAAATGAAGATYAAAGGATTTTTGAGGTTCCTTCACTGGGATTCAGAGCCCCATGTGTCCCACAACCTGTCTTAATCCTTTCTTTTGAAGTCTATCATAATCTCTGTACATGGCTTTTTAACATCTACACMATCTATTGCACAAGAATAGGGGGTTTTGCCTAATTTCCTGATTTTTATGATACCTCTCTGCTCACCTGGCCAAAAGACACATATTTTATTTAGAGTAAAAGTTTTCCTGTTCCTGTTSTTGCCCTCAACTAATACTTAGACTGACACCACTTCGCAGTGACCGTGGTGAGCCTGTATTATGGTCCACGTATTTTTTAAGAGCCTGACAAGGAACATCTGTCCAGGCAGGAAAAAAGCTGTGGAAAAAGTTAYGGGGATTAAGTTTTCTGCATTTTACATTATAATGACATTTCCAATCACTTGAGAACTGCATGATTGCCTTTCATAGCTCCTGGGAATCTTGACTCAGTGAGTGAGAAATGTACTTTTAAATAATGGCACTCGTTCTAGATTTTCTCCTTAAGAATGCATCAGACCTTAATGAATCAGCAATCCCAATCATGGTGTGAGGCTGCCCTCTGACACTGCCCGCATGCAAATCCTTCATGCATTATTCTCAGCAAACTGAATTTTTCTGTGAAAAGTCTACAGGTAGCTGTCATTTTCAGTAGCTGTCCTGGCCTGCCAGTTCACTGCCATTTTGCCATTTTTATTTGGTTTATTGATTCTGGGTTTTTGGCTTTCTGATACCATATCGTTCTCAGCCAACAGCAACCAAATTCCTCCAAATGCTGAGAAAAACAACTCCTGGAACTAGGGGGAGGAGCAGAAACATGGCAATGGTCATTCAAACAGTCTTTTGTCTTGTACTTAAAGAGCCATTAATTTACATTAACTATACTTTTCCACAGGCAGCTCTGAGCCTTTTCAACCTGATGAACCTTATGGTTGACTGTGGCTCTTACTAGAGTTTGAACTGTGGAGATGAAAGACAAAGGTGAGCCTGACTTTGTAAGATATCTGAAACAAAAGGACCCTTTCCTTTCTGTTGTGTGGGGACTACCAGGAATAAGCTGCTTTGAAAATTGGGTTGTCTAGAGGCTGAAAGAAGGAGATCACATTTTTTTTTTAAATCTAACTCGTTATTACATCATGCTAGTACAAGAGGGATGCTAAAAGCTAGCAATTAATTAGCATTTAAACCAGCTATAGAATCACAGAAATGCGAGGTATAGCCTTGGAAGTTTAACAATGGAAAACATCCGATTCCTACTTTTATTTCCTRGTTTTATACAGAAGATTAAATTTTATATGAGGTTGTTTTCCCATTGTATGTCACTTCTCCTGCACATTTCCCTTCTCCCCAAGCAGCACTGATGTCTCTGCACTGCTAAATCCATCAGACTACTGAGAACATGGGTCTGGAACAAAGAATTACTTGAATTACTTTTAGAATTAATTACAGTTAAGAATCACATGCATTTATTATGAATTGTTATGTTTTCCTGTATCCATACATAATGACTCTATTACACTTGGGCAATTTAGTACACCCTTGTTTTCAATTTAATTGGATTCCTTTTAATGCCCTTTTTTAACCTTCAAGCTGAAAGGTTTGATATTCCTTTGAGAACTGTATTTTTCTTTTTCCATATTATACATTTATATATCTTTTGGATGTTCCAGGTGTTTATGAGGCTAAAAACCAACCMATTTATACATGCAATAAGACAACCTTTTATAAAAACTTGTCAAAAACATAGAACTAGAGTCAATGTATTTTTGAACTTTGAAAGTTACTTTCATGTGGAAAAGCATTTTTAAATTTTAGCTGAATACAAAGTCATTTTAAAAAAGTCAGTTTTAAAGTGGGAAGTTCTACTAATTCTCATTTCTGAAAAGAAATTGTTGATATTGACTTTCTATGGACAAGACTGCAGCAGTTTGAAATAAAACCAGAAATGTTTAGATCAAAAAATTAAGGGGAAGTAGAATTCCTACCAACGTGCTGAACTTATTTTTTTCCAAAATAATTGCAATGACTTATCAAATCATGATTATATATTATTAAAATGACAGCTTTTCTTTCAGCTAAATATTTTTAAATCTCTTGAAATGTAGAAATCCCAGATTTAAAATGCACTGAATGGAACAATAAATTATACCCTTGTTTCAATGCCTCTGTAGAGGTCAGAATATATGTCTATACTGATGGTTATAGAAACTTATTCCCACATCCTCAACCAGCTTGGACGTTGCTGCTGAAGTCATGGGAGCTGTTACCAAAGTACCTTGGCAAATGGGCTTAGTGCTCTTGTCAGGGCAAAACTRTTTCGGATATTTCTGACATCTTCCTTCAGATCTGTCCACATAATTTGGTTGATGCATTAAAAAAATCTCAAACATTTAAAGAATTTGGGGAACAAATCATGTTCATCTCATCCTTTTGGTGATCCTGTCATACATTTTTCTGTAGTTATGTTTCAATATGAATATTAAATTATTTGGTTTTATTTAAGCTTTATTAGACAAAGCWATTAGGTACAAAGAACATGATATATTAAGACAATTGTCATAAAACTATGTCAAAAGATTTATGTGGTCTTGTTGATGCTGTGTTTCTTCTCTTTTCATGATCAAAACTAGAGCATTTCCGTCAGGATGTTCATATTTTCAGCAAGAGATTTTCACAGAGCTGAAACTTTTGGGAGTTTAGGAGSTGGCAGGCCTATTGAGATTTGCTGGTATGTCATTAAATGCAAATGTCTACATTAGTGCAACGTTAAACTTCAAAATTCAAACACACATAATTCATGAGAGCTGAAAGCTAAAGTTCCCACACTGATGTTAAATCAATTGTACTGCTCAGATTATGCACACTCAATTGTATACTGAATTGCAGAAACCAAGCTGTTTAATTAATATGTGCACACTGTGGCCAACTTCAGCTCAGAGCCTCTGCAGCGGAGTGAACTAGCCCTAACTTCTGGAAAAGTAAGCCTGGATCAAGGGGAAGAGACATGGGGAAGAAGARTGCACAGATATGTGAGACTACAGTTTGTACCTGACTTTTGGGTTCTATCTCTTCTGAAAACACAAAGCAATGTTCCTGATACATTTCTCCACATCTTTGCTGAACGCTTTTGTCCTCCCTCCTGCTTAGACACAAAGCACTTCAGGCAAACAAACAAACAAATAAACAAACAAGTTTGCTGCAACAAAATGCCTGAGAGATGCATTTTAGGACAGGAGTTTTATTTCCTTGGTCTTGAGCTGGCAACCTGAGCCTGTCTAAGCATTTCAATACATGACCTGTACTAGGGCCTGGGGGCACTGGCCATGCTTCCTGAATGAAAAGGGCAACCTGACTTCTGCTGCTGATTTAAATCACAACAGAAAGCAGCTAAAGAGTTGGGGCCCTGACATCATGGGGATTAATGCTATTCGGAGTACCCCACTTCTATCCCACCCTTTCATGTCTATTTATTATTGCTGCTTTCTTTGTCCTCCAGCCCCAGAGCCTCCAAAATTGAAACATGGTGAGTTCTAGATATAAACAAGAAGAAATACAATAGTTTATTTCGTTACCAAAAGTTGGCACTTTTGGTGGGAAGACTAAAAAAGCTTCAACCAGACGACTCAGTCTTTTGCTTAAATGTTGTGCAAAAGTCTTCCAGACTTTTAATTTTTACCCAGGATTTCTGAGTTTGCCTATTACAACCATACACACACTCACCCTTCCCCAGCCACTTACTGCTCAAAGACTTGAGTACCACATGAACAAGGGTATTCACAAAGCATTTGGTACTTGCAGGACTTGAGCTGTATAGGATAAGGAAAAAAAAAAAAAAAAACCCAACAAAAAAACCAAACCAGACAAACCTGCAGTGTGATATTACCCAAGAGATGGTGATGTCAGCCTATTTAGCTTCTTGAACAGTTTTATAAGTGAACATTTTTGTCCTTGTAAAACTGAGTGAATTGTTTTCTGGAATGCATATGGCCCATTCATTTTTTATAAAGCCAGCATTTCATTTTTCGGTCTGATTTCGGATTATTCAGGCTTTGCTTTAAGCTGCATAAATCCAAGCACCATTGGTTTGACAAATTCCAATTTTGCTTCAGCTTCACTGGAATGGAGCCTTTCTTGAAAATTATTTTACATTATGAAACATTCAACAAATGTAAAAGTGATAATTGATACACATATCACATGTTACCAAAACAAAATCTCAAATTATTATACACTCAAGTAGCTCTAAATTCTATTTTGCAAAGCGTTTCTTATTTTTAGGTGTACTCCCTTCCCCCAAAGTCAAAATGCCATAAATTCCTGCAGAAAAGACATGTAATAACTATGTTTTTCAAGTGACTGACTTACAATAGATTAAAACAGTGAATTGTGTGAATAAAGCTGCTAGTTGACAATTTAATTTAATTGTAATATATTTTACTTGCAATTTTCTACTGAAGTTTAGAAATTTTCTGTTTGGTTACCCAAGCAAATTTTACTATGCTACACTACTGCTATCAAAACTGTGRACAATGTTCATATTTCTGGGGTCAAATGAGGCTCAGTGTAAGCTGCAGTTTCCTTCTCTTGAATTTTTTTTTTTAAACTTAAAACCAAATTTGTTTTGCTTTTGGCCTATTTAGAGTTTGTTTTTCACTATTTCAAAGCCCCTTGGAAAAGCACATACATTTGCATGAGTGTAAATATAATTTTGCATTTTCACGTGCATTTTCCAAAGCCAATTTCTGTGTTTTTGCCCCATGACTGGGACGATGCTCGCTGTAATTTGGCTGCTAAGCTATGATGAGGACAGTCCTTCCAGTGTCCAAGGGGAGCTGAAAGGGATGTGACAACCTCTTGGTGTTACTGGTGAGGGCAGCAACCCAAAAAATGGCCACAACCCCATCACAAGATACAGGAGTCTTCACTAACAACATAAAACCTAATCCCAAGGAGGAGAAAATTATAAAACAATTATAATGCCCTATGCAGTTTGGGTTGAACTGTGCAGGGTGTCTTGTTATTCTGTCCTTGTCCCTCTCTTCCTCAAGCCACAGGGAAGGATGCGCTCAAAAGTCAAAATGYTTAGTTTTATAGAGGGGGGCACTCCTTTCTGCCTCCAGCTCAGGCTGCAGAGAGCTTCAAAGAGTCAGAAAAACAGGTAAATCAAACCTATTAAGAACAATTACATGTCTGTTGAGTGACCAACCTATACAACTTGTTGACATTGTGATATCCCAGCAGGAAGGGACTGAGATTGTTACAGAGGATGTAAAACAAACAAACAAACAAAAAAAAACAACCAAAACCAAACTAAAACAACAAAACCAAAAACAAACATTCAAAAAAACACACAAAAATCTCAAAACAAGCAAACAAACCCACAAAAAAAACCCAATTCAAACCAAACCAAATAAAACAAAAACAAACAAAAAACCTCAACCAAACAAAAAACAAGCAAAAACCCAAACCCAAAAAAAACCCCTGAGACAAACCCAAAGCTCAGGATTTGAAAAATACTTGAAAGYTTTCTACCTGAGGGCATGAATCTGTGCCTAATTAATGAGGGAAATTTTCCTAGGTACAAATTATCCTCCAACACTTTTGCTGTGCATTTTCTTCYATTGTCATCATTTGCATCCTATTCTGGATGCCCCGTGGGCATTTGGGACAAGCAAACAGTCTAATCTAAAATGCTAGATTACAGCATTAGTTTCACTAAAATCCTTTTCTTTGTTAGTTTCCTAAAAAATGTGTATGTTTATCTGTGCCTTGGTGCATCCAAGATGGTAATTTTTACGCATAGGTTTTTGCATATTCCTGTCTCATGGAAGCCCATACAGCAACAACGTTCTCAGGGTTATATAAAAATAGCATCCTCTTCCAGAGGTGGGGTATCCATTTCAGGAGGTCACTTTTTGAAGACAGACCAGGAATATTGAATGAGGAATAAACAAATACTTGTGCAAAGCAGCACACTGAGGACTTCACAGAAATACGGACAGTAAAACCCCCTAAGCTCCTCCAGGAGGTATTTATAGACAATTTAGGCAGGAACGCTTTTCTGGTTTGCATTCAAGTTCAACAGCAGCATTCCATAAATAGGCTATACACACAAAAGAAAAGCATAGCTGAAGCCTAAAGATAGAAAGCTGTTCTTTCAGAGTTGCAGATTTATCATTAGCTCAGTTATAGGAAACCTTATTTGGGTGACTTGCCGTGACAGAGAGGTGACAAACTCCTTGATGTTCAGTGTCTTCAGAGCAGTCATATAGGTAACACACTTTAATTCTYTACTTTCTGCCTAGTTTATTGGATTYTTAAAAACAAGATGCTGTTAGATAAAATTACTAGATAAAAGATAAAATTACTTCTTTTGCTAGGAATTATTGTAAAAACAAGAGCTCCACATTAAGATACAAAACAGCTCCACATTAAGACACAAATCACACAAGCTCAACAGGGCATATCCTCCTTTCAGTTCTAGCAATATTACTGTGGCATACAAGAGTTAATTGAATTAATCTTTGCAAAGACAGGAGCATGTGTTGGCCTAGATAGCCATAGCAGCTCCATGCAGTAATGTCAGTGGTCTCATCAAGGCAGGTTGCAATGATAATTATCTTGTGGTGGGTTGACCTTTGCTGGCTGCCAGGTGCCTACCAAGCTGCTCTATCACTCAGCTTTCTCAGTTAGATAGAGGGGAGAAAATATGACAAAAATCTTGAGTTAAGGACAGGGAGAGCACTTGGCAATTACTGTCATGGGCACAACACATTCTGGCAAAATTAATTTCTCCAAGCTCACTGATGGGCTCAGCTTTGGCCATCTTTGGGGCCTTCTTGGAGGTATTTGGAATTTTACAACATGGGGACAGCTCCTGATATCTTCTCACAGAAACCRCTCCTGCAGCTCCCCAGCTACCAAAATCTTGCCATGTAACCCTAACAAATACATGAAAATCCAACAGGTCCCACTTGAAAAAAATCTCCAACTTGCATAAGAAATAATCTGAATTTCTAATGGGACCCCAGGCATTAAGTTGTGTGCTTTCCAGAAGATGTCCTGGAAACAAGCTGTATAAGCGTCRGGCGGGTCCTGGACAGCAGCAAATTGAGGTGTCTGATGGGTCTGGTGCTGGAGGTAGATTCTGGTGTGTGAAAGACTTGGAGATAAGTCCTTAATTTTCCAGAAGCAGTGCAGTGTGACCTTAGGCAAGTCTTAGTTGTCCATCTGGAATATAGGATGGTTAGCATTTSTTTGCTTGGTGCTGGTGCACTGAGGATCGTTGCATTAAAGGTCATGCATGCCACACTAAAGTAAAAGGAATCCTAAATATAGAAGGCTGAAAATACTGAAGTTAAGAGTTTTCCTGTATTATTTCCTCACTAATGCAAGAGTTACAACAAGATTTGATCTAAGATCTGTTYTAGAAAATAGTGCATAGCAATGARGATGATTTGCATGGAAGAGGTGACRCAGCAGACKGTGACATGAGACAAAAAGGTGTTATGATCTCCATGATTTTTCTTCAGATTCAAACTCTTTAAAAAAAGAATTTATATATGTATTTATCAGAATGTTAGGAAAAAATAACCCACAAGAATGGAGAATACTGCAAATCAAATGCATTTGACCAAATGATATCAAATAGTGAATAGAGCACAGGATAATAATATGTGTGTTTTAWTAAAGTAGATTGCCAGTGAAAAGCAGCCTTTATTAATAAGATATTGTGAAAAGGTCAGTAAAACGTCCATCACCTGGGAATCCTGAGTGTGCACACTGAAACCAATGCAACTTCATGCATAGTTCAGTGCTGAAAAATATGTATTAAAATATGAGACGTGTGGAAAAGTGGGAATCAAAGTGCCTAAGCTTTTCTACGTGATATTCCTTATAGCAACCAGCTCAWTTTCTCTCCACCATACTCTCTAGAGCTGTAAAACAGCTTCAGTGTATGTCTCTCACAAGAAAGTCTGCAACTCCAAGTTAAATAGCCATGGACTAGGGGGAAAGGCAYTTTGTTCATACCAGAATAAATCTTCTTTTAGCACCCTCCTAACTTAAAGCTTCCTATTTCTTTTTYCTGGAAAGCTGAAGGTGAAACCTTACCTTTCTTTGAGTCAATGGGAGTTTTTCTGTGAATTTTAGTGAGACCAGGATTGTGCCTGCCATGTGCCTGCATTATTACTCTTTGCTGCTCATTCAGATAACCCTGAGCACAAACCTTGATATCACAAGTTTCAGAAGCTGAAACCAAAAGAAAAAAAAAACAACAACAGATATTGTAGCCCAATCATATAGATGAGCCAGTGGCCCTTGGATGGGACACAGTACCAGAAGGGAAAACCAGATGCAAAGATCAGCAGCTGCCCCCAAGCTGCTCTCACTTAGGTGGGCTGGAAGAAGGCTGAGCTGCAAACATCCTGAATCTTACCCACAGCTGCCTCCAATCCYGATACTCCCCCTTCCACTGCAGTCTTGATCTAATTAAACTGTCATCACACTGTTAAAGTAATGCTTCCTGGGCATTTTATGGAGCTTGGATGAAGTGGAAAAGGGGAAAATGAAGGATTCATTGAGTCCATGACACAAGGAATCAACACAAGGCGTGTTGGTATCTAATCCCCCCACAAAGTTAAAATAGATTTAAAATGAGATAAGGGAGGGAAGGAAAAAAAAAAAGAATGTTTTTCATGATGAGTTAATCGCCTGACCTGTTTTCATAGGGGGTCAYAGTCAAGCTTGAAATCATGCCTTTGAATGTTTCTGTGCTTAACAAGGAAGAATTGTATCAGCCACAGAGAGAGGAGCTGTGAGCTTTGGTCCCTGCAGTGCTGTAGGGTCTGTTCACCTTGTGGGGCACCAGGACTGGGAGACATGAGGGCACAGAGAAGCCACAGCAGTGATCACTTCCCAGGCTGTCCTCTACCTCTGCCACTACAAAGCATATGCACATATGTCCCTAAGACAGCTTGCTCTCACAATTCCAGAAGGAATACATAAGGAAATTGGGTTTTACATCTTTTCCCCTTGGCTGCATTGCTTTCCCCCTGCTACCTGTAATTTCCTTATTTTTTTCCTGACCTTATGCAAAGAATTTTTGTGCAAAGACCTCAGAGTCAAGCAAAACCTAAATTACACTATTTGCTTTTTTTTTCTATACCAGTGGCTTCTTTTACATTTTGGGGTTTATTTGTTTGTTTGTTTTTTGGTTTGTTTTGTGTATGCGTGGGTGGTGGGGTTTTGGATGCTGTTATTTGGTTTTGGTGTTTATTTAGCATTTTGAGGATTCAAGCTGTTTCCAGTGCTTAGTATGCAGGTTCCAGGAGCCCGTTCTCAGTGCTAAGTAACTCCACATCTTTGCATTTCAATTGTGGCCTCCAATTAATTTCAGCACACGAGTTTGTACTAAGGGTTTGTACAGTTGGAAGGACCCAGCAGTCGTGTGGCAAAAAAACAAGGCTTGAAATTGCATTTTCACAAAGCTGTTTTCAGGATCCCGAGGGTTTTTCTAACTGTGCAGATAGAAAATATCTGCCATTGCACTCCATGCAACAGTGCTTATTTCTGCTAAAGGCCCAAAGTGGGGAGCCTGKTGGTGCTAAATTACATTTCCAGCTTATGTTTTGTGTGTAGCAAAACTCCCTGTTGCAAAACTATCTTTCATCTGCTGCATTTGTGATACCAGAGACAACTGGAACCCCATGGCAGCAAAACATGAAGCCCCAGAGAAATGGCCATGTCCTGACAAGGATAGGAGTCCACTGTGCATGTCATGTGATGTGCCCTGAATAATACCTCGTGGATATGCCATGGATGAAGTTTCTGAAGGATCATCATACATCTTCAGATTCTGGGTTGAGCTAATGGCTGTTGCTATGATTGCTATCATGATACCAGGTTTTGTTACCATCTCAGAGTTATTAGTAACTGTTCATTTTCTAGGTGGTAGCTCCATGGAGCTTTTAAACATGCAAAGCACCATCACTGAAGAAGTCAAGGGTGATCACACAAGTGTCTCACCCAATATCACGTTTGCAAAACTCAGGCTTGAAATGGCTGCAAATGGAAGCACCAGGAGAGAAGGAAAACTGAAAACCAGACCCGCTCCTGTTCATGGGAACAAAGGTGTTTTCTGCCAGATGCTTTTGTAAGAGCCGAAGTGATCCCTTGCGGATCAAACAGAATACATCTTCAGGGAATTCCAAATGCAGCACTCTCAGCATCGGTGGCCGAGCTGTCACAATGAGCTACCCGTTGTTAGCCACCACGCAATCATCAGAGCCACCTGAGGTGCCTGTGTGTAGCCTTTTAAYTCTCACTGCTGCAATGTCTTGTTACTTAAAAGAAAGCCACTGAAGGGAGTATGACTGCCAGAAGAATAACACGCTCTTATTTCTATTCCAATTATCACAGTGCACAAAAAAAAAAAAAAATCATTGTGTTAAGAGAAGCAAGAATTAAAAAAACTAATAACATGAAGAACAAGCTGGAACATATCCAACGAAACATTTCTCCGTCAGAAGATAAGGCTTAGCTAAAATCAGAATACACTTTGGAAACGTGTCAATCCTGATAACACTTTTTCTCAGAGGCTGGTTAACTCTCTGGTAATTGTTGGAATTGAAATAGCATGGAGTTTTTTTCTGTGCTCTGATCCTATTGATTTCGAAAGTTGATTCAGCCTGCGTAACTCATTTATAAGCATGCCTCTCGTATGAAATGCTGCTGGATTATTGTTGTTGGTCACAAATAGAAACACAGCAGAGCTTCCCTATATGCTCTTCCATTAATTATCCTGGTCCACTGCTTTGCACCTTGTATACGTATTTGGGCTAAAATAAAACAAATTAGTAGCAAACAGATCTCTCTGGAATTAGAGAGGAGCAAATCAGAGCAGAGCTTGTTCCCTGGAAACGAATCCAAAGATACCTTTACCTAATGGTAAGTTTAAAATGTTTCTTCTATATTTGTTGTGGGTGTGATTTTTAATTGCACCTTTTTTCTTTTTTCGTCACTTAAAGAAAAAGGGGATATTTGAAAAACTTTAAAAAAAAATTCCTTCCTTGCTGCTTCAAATAAATGAAAGTCTAAAATTTTGGCATGAATGTTCTTTACAGTATTTTTTTAATTAAAGCCATGAAAGTATTTGGCACATTCAATATATTTTAATAAGATGTACTACAGTTTTCAGTTCACTGTGCCATACACATTTTAGGGAGAAGCATGATCTTTATTTAGCCAAAAGTCTCAAAACAAAATCATGTTGAAGTCAGACATTTACCTAAATACAAGAGCACTAATGGTTTTGGCATTACTGTAACAGGAGGGGATTTGTGTTGTTGTGGCCAGATTGCTCTACAGGAAAATCTGTCTTTAATGTTCCTATTTAGTAAAGGCATGAAGTAATATTCTGAATAGGCATCTAATGGCTTTTATAACCTTTTACAAACTAATTAGAAAATAAACACTACATGGAATCAGGCAGTTATAACTAAGCTGGTGAAAGGCAGGTATGCAGTAATTGTAATCAGAAAACCTCTGTGTTGTCTTCCAACACTGAGATTTTTCCTTCTGTTGCACTTTGTGTTTGCTATTTTAGCCCGAGCAGTGCCAGCTATCGGTGCCAATCCCACCTCAAGTGAGAAAACCCAACCTCCAAGTGGAAAAGCTTTCGGTTTCCAGCCCCACTGGGGCCTTGGTACAGCACATCCCTGGGCCAATGCACGAGACCAAATACAAGAGAGTGGAAATGGCCCTTAGCATCAGAATTGAGCATGTTCTAGCTGCTCATGAAGCCTTGCACACTGCTTGCTATTGAGGGAAAATTGGATGCTGTCCATGGGAATCACCACCAAATTTGTCAAAGGGTAATTGTTACTAAATCCTATTCATATTAATGATTATATTAATAATGATATAATATTAATTACTACATACTAATTGCCTGATAATTAAACGATATAATCGATTTGAATTGTTCTATTCTATTTAAATAAATTATTGTATAGGATTTCCAGAAGCAAGTATAGAGACAATATTTTTAAAGCTGGAGACGAGCAGCTGATGCTGTGTCTGGGTTCATTGGCAGGACCTGACCATCCACAGGTCGTTTTATTCCTGGGCATTGCTCCTGCGTGGCTCAGTGGCACACTAACCCATGCAGAGCACCGATGGGACGGGGGAGAAGCGCTCCGGGATTGCCCATCCCGGGGAAACCTTTCTGCCAGTGTGGTGTCCACAGTGCTCCCTTTGCTCCCTCTGCTGGGCAATGCCTCTGAGCGTCTGGAAATCATCAGAGTCCAAACTTGGCCTCACTGCCGAGGCTAAAAGAGCACAGGAAAACACCTTCCTTTAAATTCTAATGAAGTTTGCTGAAAAATTTCTGGTGAGGAGAGAGAAAGTTGCCCGGTACCAGCAGACACGCAGGCAAAGGAAACTGTTCTCGAATTCTCAACCAGCAGGAAAGGGAGAGCCTTCAGGAACAGCTGCTGCTCAGATTCTGTTTCCACAGCTCTGGGGGTAGCTTTATGTATTTCTGCTATCYTCATTATCAGGAGTATGCAAAATGYAGCTTGCTCTTTCCTTGAAGGGGATGTAATAAAGTTTAGGCAGAAAAACTACCTGGGAAACTCAGAAAAAAAGGATGTGAGGGGAAGTGGAGAAGGGTCCCTGTGCTCCCTGTCAAGTTCCTTCCCAAGCTGTAGCTGATAACAGRACTCAGAAATTTGCTTTTGAAAACCACAGCTGTAATCTACCTGGTAGCTTTAGCACAAGAGTGAGATGATAAAGGTGATCTATCTTAAAAGTGAATGCAAGTCTGAGACGATAGGTAGGGAGACACTTAAATGCTTCCTGAGTTGTTGTAATATAAACAGTGCTACCAAGAATGAAAATACTGCTTTAAATTGTCTCATGATCTGGTGTATAATTAACCTTTGCAGCATCCCTGGTAGGCTGAAAGCTGTTACCAGTCTAGGTCTACAGAAGAGAAGACTGAGGCAGGAACATTAAGAASTCGGCGCTGTGATTTGTGATTTCAGATCCTCATCTGCTGCGACCTTTCAATAAAAGCAGGTGACGGCTCATTGTGTCTCTGTTTATGAGAGCTGCAGTGTTTTCCCAAGTGCTAAGACCACACAGTGGTGGGTGCCCTTTGCTTAGCAGKTTAGGACATGGCATTATTACAAAGACTCACTGCCCTTTAAAACAAAACAGCAAAAAGGTAACACTAAAACAATGCCAACAGTTTTAAGTGGAAATCAAAGTCTTGGAGCGTTCCTATAATCCATGTCCCTGCTCAAGCACTGCAGCCCATCTGTTCCATCAGCCACACATTAATGGGAGATGTGCTGTGCCTGGGAAAACCAGGACACATTAAGCTGACATCTCCAATTCAGAATTTCCTCTCCGAGCTTCAAGACATGTTTTTGGTGCCCTGGTAATCTTGAGGTTAGGGACTAKCACAAATACGCTTCTCATTTGCCTCTCCATTTAAACCACAAATATTGCAGTGAGCCCTTTTGGGTCTGTAAGCTATGGTATGAACAAAASTTAAAATGGAATGATTTTTGAGGCAAAGCTTATTCTCACTARCAGTTTCTGTGTGACAGCAGACCAGAACACTCTCATTAATTTGTGTACTGAAGGTCACTTTGCGAGGACGGGACACAGAAGAACCATGGGCTCACTGGGGCCCCTGGGACTTCCACAAGACCCAGTCCTGGCTCTGCAGCTGTGACCCTTCACATCCACCCTGCTCTCTTTATAAAGTGAGAGTCAGTCCCAGATCCTATTTTAATAATTATAAACTTAAGATACACAGAGGCTATTATTGTCTCCATTACAACCACAAATGTTGCAATCAAAACCACTGCCTAAAGTGAAATGGACACACTGAAGAGGAGAACCAGCGTAGGGGTAGGAGGGTGGGTGGGTAGAAATAGGAACAGCAAAAGGAATACTGTGAATCTCRAYAGCAAAATWAGTGCATCRCTTAGGTGGGAGGGGCTGMGGTGGCTKATAGGTGCAAGGGGATGGAGAGAGSTGCATTTTCCTTGAGCCTCCCACCGGGGCACATTCCCTGTCCTGCTGTGGGGTGCAGCCACTCCCACAGCCACCATCAAACTCCTCCCTCGTCACCTCGTGGCTCTGTCTAGTCTGTCTGGCGGGTTTTGCAGTCTTGCTGCAGGATTTTTTTCCAAAAAAGGACAAGATCTGCTCCAAAAGCAGGACCCGGTCCTAAGCTCTCCCAGAAAGGGGGTGGGAGGCAAGTGCCCACCCCCCTCATGGCTTGAAATTGCTGCTCATTGAGTCCCCAGAGGCACAGGGAGGGCTCCTCTAAAGGCCTCCCCCTAGAACTGATCATGATATAGAACTGCAGTCCTTCATCGCTCTTCTCCATTTAACTGAACTTCCCTAATCTTGCCACACAAGGGAAAAAAAGTAATCTCTTTAATCATTGTGATGGTTGTGGCACAGTGTGATTATAAGGCAGGATATGGATGTCACAGATATTGTAGGAGACCTACATATATCTTGTGAACAAGATGACACCAATAAAATTTATAAGCATGAAAATCCTGTCTTTGAAAGCCTCACTCTCACCTTCCAATAATTCAGCAGAACTCCGGGCTGTGTGGAGTAGCGATTATGGAGTAAAGGCTTTGTACCACARGAGAGGATGAAGACAGAGGCTGTACAGACAGTTAAAAGTGCCTGGACAATCTCCTTGAGAGATCCAGWTTGCCATTTACTTGATTTACAAGAAACTGGAGACAGTCCACAGTAGTGATTTACAAGATTTTTAGAAGACTGATAAAGCTACAGTATTCTGGGCTATTGAACACAGCAGCAGTTTTCATCCCAGACAGAGGATTGCAAGCAGGTTTTAATGAGTTGTTTAAACATTTCCGTATTTTAYTCTTTTTATGCACATAATTAAATGAGGAAATAAAAGACAAATATGAAACAATCTTAAAAATAAAGAAGCAATATGAAAGGGAAAGTAAATTATGGAGAAAGACATTATATAGCAAAAAATAATGGCTAGAACAAAGTGATTCCCATACAACAGATAAATTATCTGGTGTATTTCATCTCTTTGTACTTGCAGGCTATCTATGAGTAGATCATGACTTCTTTAGAGCTAATAACACT
>NW_026623304.1:198769-221708 GCF_030028575.1 Malurus melanocephalus | reverse complement strand
CTTTTTTTTTTTCTCTGTGCTTGGAAAGTATTCACTCTTTCAACTGTCACCCAAGAGACCCCCAAAACTCACTGGAATACAGTTTCCTGCATCCTGTCAGCCTCTGCTGTAATGTTTGTGGGTATGAAGTGGCCAAAGCCTGGTCTAATGTTTCTGCATCCGAGAGCAGTCTGCCTCTGGTACCCAAAAAAAAACCAAGTTGTAACTGGGGCTTGTCATGTACCCAGGTTGTTTCTAAAGGCTCCCTCCTGTGCCRTGGCTCTGGTGACTGACTAAGTGTCAGCTCATCCCCAAATCATTTTCATTTAGGCATTTCCAGAGAGAACAGTTACCCCCTTCCACAGACTCTGTAGAAAATTAAAAACTTGAAAAAATATGTTATATTTGCTTAAGAAGGGTCAAAATGGTCCAGAAATTTTGGAGAGAAAGAGAACACAGATGAATTGCCTAGCCTTTCTTTCTACCAGAAAGTATAATCATAAAAARATTATCAAATTATCATTATCATTAACCACTTGCAAAGGAATACTTAAAAGGAAGTAGCTGAAACAGAGGCATTGTATGAAAATGTTCTCCTATATCTGGCATGATAATCAAATAAAACTTCCCATAACTTCAGTGGAAGAGAGTTGGCAAGGCAGGCTGAATGTGTCCCTTGGTACAGCACAAGATGCAATTACAGCATGCAGTAAAACTGGTAGAGATGAAAACCAAGTATTTTTCTCACCCCAATATTAACTTGAGTACAAAAYGCTGTGGTGTATTTCAGTTCTCTAGATGTAATAATTTAAGAAACTACTGCAAAATATTGTTAAAAAGACATTTTTTTTTTCCCAGTAGTTCCACTACAGTATTGTAGAACTCTTATTTGGTGCCTTTCTACAAAGCCATGTGGATTTGTTTTCAGTGATTTATCTCTGTTACCTAAGAAGACAATGCTTTAGCTCCCACTATCATAACAGTCTTGAGCTGTCTCTTTGCCTAATTGGCCACTGATCTGATAATCATTCTTTCTGCCAATCTTGCTCTGCTCCATTGATTTCAACACAATTTTGCTAGGAAACAAAAGTATGGGTTAATAGCCCCAGCTGCAGGATTAGAGTTTATAGGGCTCTCATATGGAGGCAGTTGAAAAAGACCAATTATTTTTCACAGGAGTTTTTTTCATCTTAAAAAATGCCAGTGAAAACAGCCTTCTTTGTTACCAATGAAAAATGAAACTGAAAACAGAAAAGACTGACCAAAGCAATAAAAAAGTACATTTTTCCCTTATCTTGTTTTTCTGTAAGATTTGCTTCCAAAAAAACAGGGAAACAAGAATGATGCCTTTCCAGTGAAAGCCCATTTCACACAGAAAKTCTTGTTTTGAGTGAAAAGTTGCCAGTTAGCTTCTCTAAATAAGGCCACAGGACAGCTGTAGGGCACAAAGGATCTGGACCATAGTCACATCCAGCAGTGCAACCAGTAATCCCTTTAGCTGTGTGCTTACTAAACCACACTGCAGTGCTACAACTATGGGAAGTGCTTGAGGAAAGCAATAGCTCCTAAAATACCTCTCTCGTGTCATGTGAGTCTTTTTTTGGCAACCTCTCATTAAGACCTGCCCAGGCCCTTTCTTGCTTGGGTTGCAGGTTTGGGAGAGATCATAGTCAATACTTGCTGCAATTCGATTGGAAGACTGTCAGGCTCAAAGTAATTCCTTCAGTGACACTCTCAAACCTTTGAGATCAAAGGTGCTGACTGAAGTTGGTTTTCACATCGAGATTACAACATTATTTGATTTCATAGCAGTGTAGTCCCCAGAGAAGACATGAGTTGATTATGCAGTAATTCCAGGAGTGCCTCAAATCTCCCAGGGAGAGATGAATTCCATAAAACCAATTTTAAAGAAAGGACAATTGACCCTAGTGGCATTTTTTTTGTTGGTGGTGTGTTGTTTTTTTTTTTAGTGAAACTGCAAGTCCTATTAAGATGCCGTGCAAATAATTGAGCCTGACAGCCTGTGGCTTCAACAAGCTCTGTGCTGGGGGTGGGGGGAAGTCTAGAAGCCAGCTGAGGGCAAGATTGTGGATCACAGACCCTGCACTCTCATTTGAAAGGTACACTGCTAAAACAGGGGCAGCTTATGAGACTCCAGGGAACAACCTACAGTGTTTTGCTGCAGGTCTGCAGACAAGTTCCTGCCTCGGCATACAGCRTGGAATAGAGGTGCAAGTTTATGAATGGAGACAGCAGAGTGGGACTTGGAGTTGATTAATAGCTGCATCACAGCTTAGAAAGCCATGTATGAACAGTATTAGGTTGAGTTAAAGATCAGTAAAGGATACAGTCTAGTAATGAAGGCTTCCATGCTAGGAGCTGCTGTACGGCAAAAATTACTGATACATACTTCTTACTGTAAGATTTGCCTTACCAGAGGACTGAAAATAATATTTCCCTAACCGGTTGTTGTACCATCCTGTGGGCACAACTTTCTCTATAGAAAAAAGTGGGTTAGACAGAAGGAACATCTAGCCCAGCACTGGAACATGTTTATAAGTCTATAGATCTGCTCTTGGGCAGTCACAGAACAATATTCACATTAGCAGAGGTGTTGGTTATTATTCTACATTATATTCTGACCTRTATTTAGAAATGATTGTTTAAAAGTAAGTATGTAATAAATTTCTTAATTATTTCTGAAATTGCTTTGATCATRTATTGTTTACAGAACATGAAGACAGATAGACATGTGGCCTGAGGGAGTAAAATGGCACAAAAAACTTCTTAAAGTTAAAAAAGGCCTGTTAAAATATTTAAGAAGAAAAAAGTACCAAATGTATTGGTCATTGTTATTCGAGAATTAAATATTATGTAACTATTCATAGTAATTGATGTTTAAAAAAAAAAAAAAAAGTTAAATCTTACTTAGATACTGGGTCTAAAATTAAACCATCAGCAGAGACTGTGCATGGCAGAATCTCAGGTAAATTGAGCTGTAAATATGTGCAAAGAAATAACTAACTTTCCCATTCCAGCTCATAAACTGGAAAGAGATCTGTTTTCTCAAAGAAAGGCCACCAAAATGCATCCTTCCCCAAGAAACATGACATGAGAGACCTCACAKCTGAATAATAGACAAGATGCTAACTGAATGCTCCTCAGCACATCCACATATTCAGCATCTCAGACTTTTGTAGAATTAATTAAAAAATGTGAATTTTTGAACTACACAAATTACACATTATACTATCTTTACATTCTTTCTGAGAAACAAATACTTTGAAAGAAAAGAAKTGAAGCCTTTGAAGGAGTATAAAAAGCACCAGGTGCTTTCACACTTTAATGTGCTAAAAGCTTATCAAGTCTCTTTTTCAAAAACAAGATMTTTTTGAGAACCTGGCCAGTGAGCTATTAAAACCAAGAGGAATTTGGTGTTGTCACTCTCAGATACAGGCAGCCAATATTCAGCTGGACTCAGACACCTTCATTGTACCATCCAATTCTGCAGAAATAACTACAGACATAAAGGCTGCTCTTCTCCCCGCCTCCCCTTCCCAAAAGGCAAAATCCAAACCAGATTTGAACTTTTCCCTGTGGTAGCAGTTGCCAAAACATGTTGCCAGCAGGACAATCCTGTATGTGAGACCCAAGGCTGGAGAAGATAGCAGACAGTTTCTCTGGAAAACAAGACAGCAATGAAGCAGCAGAAGAAATAGAAASTATTTTCTTACTTTATATTGCTGAGAAATCTGTCTTTTGCACACAGCTTTGGAAAACTTAACAATTCCCTAATGAGAATGTGCTTAAACTTGGTAAGCCTATAGATATGTGAAATCACCACTACAGACATTTTCCCCACCAGGTTATTAAAGGAAAGTTGTGGTCTCCAACAAACATCTTGACTAAAACAGTGCTCACTACACAAAAGTTTGGAGAAAGCACTTAGTGATGAGTATGGGAGCACAGAGCTAACACATAGTTGCATTTATAGCAGTCTCACAAACTGCTCTTTTCATGGCCAAAAGCAATTTTTTTTTGTCCATTTTTTTGTTTTTAAAAACAATGGAACCCTCTCCTGTTATTACCCAGCATGTGGCATGTGAAACAAACATCAGAGTATTTAAAACCAGGCATTTTGAACAATACTTGTACTTTATTAWGCCAAAACTGGCACTTCGTCAATGTGTTGATTTTAAGCCAGCAATGGGTAGCACCAAAGCATTCAGGATGTRTCTTCAGAAGCACCTTGACCAAAAAGAATCAAGGTTTCTAGTGGTCATTTTACCTCTGCCCCACAGCCTTCTCATCGGTTATATTGACTGTGTCCAGTCTTTAGAGGAGTTGCCTCTTTACTCTCTAGACGCCAAGACCTGCCTTTCTCCTCAAAATAAATAAATGGACAATTTTTTAATTTTTTTTTCAATTAAAACCATGGACAAATTATTTTCTTGCTTCTTCTTTTTCTGCAGTGCTACAGAAATATATTGGAGTGAACAATAAGAAATTAAGATTTCCTTTCAGAAAAAGGAAATGTCTGTCTTATTAAATTGTGCTCTGGTATCTCACCTCTTGCTAACCTTGTTTCTCCCAAGCTGCCCACCTTCATGTGGCTTTTCCCCAGAGATGGTACTGTGGAAACAAAGCTCTGGATAGTTCAGTACCTCAGAAATTTCTGCAGCCAAGTTTTGAGAAGGGCTGGTTTGGTGACATATACAGTGGAATGAAAATCACTCTGATGGGGATCTTTTTTTTACCTGGTGGCACCAGGAGATGTTTGCAGAGACTGACAGTGTCTGAATACTTATCTTTTACTGCAGGTATTGCCTTGAAAAGTCTTGATTTTGTGTCAGCTTTGATTAAGCATGGCTTGTCTCTCTTACATGAGACTTTGTGACAGGTTTTCTGTCTTCCCAGCATGCTTATTGTAGGTGTTCTCAAAAACTGGTGGCTCTGATCATCTCTTCCTTTATTCTTACTGGTAACATGGATCTTTYATTTTGTAAGCACTAAGGAAAACACTCATGTTCTGCTTAATGATTATGGATGAAAACACAATATCCTACAGGGAAGAAATCTCAGTTCCTTGCTTTCAGTATGTTTTCTTGCTAGGTTCCCATATCACTCTTTTCTCCTATCCAAGAGAGCAATGCTCAGGACAAGATGGTCCATCAGCCTTTTTCTAACAGTGCCCACTAAGTTAAACTTATCAAAGTAATATCACAGAAAAGTGATAACAAAATGGAACGATGACCTACATGTGGGATCATGATAGCAACAGTCAATCCAGTAGTTTACTGTACATTAACGTTTTCATATTTGCCTTTGCTGTCAATAAAACTTCAGGAACGAGTATGACTAGAAGAAACAACAAAGGTTTAGCCAGACATCACTTTAGTTTAGCATCCAAGAAACTATGTCAATAACTCTGATGAGCCTCTGTGACCATCTCAGCAAGAAGCTGGAACCCTAATGAGCATTTTGCCTGAAAGCTTGGAGGAAAACAACAGTTGTGTTGTCTCTTCAGTAAGGCCTTCCTGAAGAGCAGCTTTTCCCAGCTCCACAACACCAGAGCAGGGTGGATTGAACAAATGTGCCCCTCTTGGCATACTGCACCTAAAGCCTTTACTCTGTCTTGCCCAGACATCATGAAGAATGCCTGCATGGGTGAGCTCGTGGCTGTCTGCAGGGTGCCAGGGAGTGCATGGCCTGCAGATGTGCTCAGACACCCGGGAGGGCAATACTTGCTGGAGCTGCACACACAGTGAGCAAGAGCATTGCTCCAGCAGCTGCTCAGCTTCAGAGGGCACCCTTTTTGGCAAACACATTCCCTSCTTTGCAGTCTGGGAATACTGGGAAGATGGTAAGCAGCCCACCCTCCAAGTGTTCAAATAGCAGCCAGAACTGGTCCCCAGTGATGCCTTAGAGATGTGAGTTGTGCAAGGGTGCACAACAAAGTGACCCTGCCCTTCCCTCCTGCATTTCCACTTTAGGTTTTGCACAGCTTAAGGAGTAGGCATCAACCCCCCACCTGAGAGMAATCTGCATTGCTTTACTGGCTGCACTGGAGCTCAGGTACAGAGCCCTGACTTCTGCTTTACTGTGTCAATTGGTTCAGAATATTGACTTTATTTGCTCTAGAACAGATTGATACACGTCTGCCTCCTCACTACAAATCAAAAGAGCAAATGGTTTTGCACCCTGAAAAAAGACAGCCTTCTCCYGCTGAAGCCAATGCATAGAAAACACTGCATCAAGTACATTAAGGAGGCTGACAAAAAAACATTTTGTACAGATGAAAGGTGGGCCTAGCAGTCTGTTTTTGATTTTAACCCAAAGCATGCATTTAAACTGAAAAAATCAYGCTTTCCTTTGAGCTTATACCTTAATATTTCCTGCCTTTAAAAAAATGAATGGAATTAATAAACATGGCAATGTGGGGAATTCAGATTTGGATTCTTTTCTGYGCAAGAAGTATAGACATGTGATAAAGCACAAATATAGGCACAAGTAAATCTTGTAGAGGTGATACCCACCTGCTTCCTGCTCCTGACAACTGGGATGCAGGAAGGAACTGCTTCCTTACACAGGTTGCACTTTTCAGGAATTTTCAGCCTGGACTCAAGTTGCTTGCTGGGAATAGACTTGCCAGCATTTTGCATCACTTCTTAGTGGATATGGATTGATGACTTTCAGGATATGATGCAAAATGCAGTTGCTATTTCCTCAGGCTACTGGAGATCAGGAAAGATAGAGTGATGGCTGTTGTTGGATGTGATTAGACATCTCCTGTTTATCTTTCTGTCTACTTTTTTTTCTGATTATGAAGATAACAGCAAAATTGTTAATTTAAATGTATATCTGGAGCAGCTAGAGGCAAGGACTTTCCATTGTGCTATGTCAATACAGGTAAAGAAATAAAAATATAAGGACTATGATGTATCACACAAAAACAAAACTATGTGATGTGCTGCATGTCTTACCATTCAATCCAGACTTTCTGCTTTACCTATAGAAACCTTTGTCTATTTAAACCACTATTCCAGAAATTTAATGGGTGAGATGGCTGAATAGACTTAAACTCTCTTCCCCTTTGAGCTGCCTAGAGTGGCCTGGTAGCCAAATTTCTTGTAAGTTTGTGTGGTTGTGAGAACTGTCCCAGTAGGTTGCAAGACTTTAATTTAATCTCAGTCCTGGCCAGATAACTAATAGGAATCACTAACTGGTGATCAACCAGTTAAAGATGTTTAATCATATGTAATACTATGAAGTTATTTACAGTTATGTGGCACTGAGCTTCCTGCCCTGGCATTTAACTCACCAAATATGTTCACTGTCCAAATCACCCGACTGCAGCAGATGGGTAAAACTGCCCAGTGCCACCAATGACTCTAGTCAAAGCCATCTGGTTTTGATCATTTTGGTTAGGGCTGGTTTACCTAAATTGTCTTGCTACATTGCCCAGTTTCAGAATTATGGGAGGCAAAATATACATGTAGTGGCACTTACTTCATAATAAAAGGTATTTTACTCTAATCCCCTAAGCAGATCCAGGGGTGCAAGGAATCATGTATGCACTTTTAAATACATTCCATGGAACTGCTGTGCAAGTGATTTAGGGCAGCCTGCCTCCTCTTCTTTCCACTGCCCCCATTTTTGTCTGTATTTAGCTGCTGACCATTACCTTGAGACTTTGCTTCTGAAACAGAAACACCTTCCCTCTAATATTGCTGTTCCAGCCCCCATCCAACATGAAACCATGCAGATATAGCAGTTCTTTAAAATATTACCCCTTCTCTCCCCAAAAGGTGGATAGACGGTTTCTTTTGTTCAGAGAGGCACTACTAATATTTCCTTGTATCACACAGCACAAGCCCTACACCAAATCTGCACAATGGTGGACACAATTTTAAGTCATCTCTCTGCTCACATGCTGTCATTCTGCTGTTGAGCAGCACAGACATTTGCACCTGGCTCAGAGGTGTTAGCTCTCCCTGGTATAATTGTGGTGGATCAGATGTGGTGACTTGGCAGCCTCTTCTGCTTTCTCCAAATCAATTCTTCAGAAAACACTCGATGACTCAATGAGAACACCAAACCACATCCTGAGACTATTTGACCTGCTAATTAGCAGGCACCTCTGCAAGGAATGATGGAAATACTTGTTTTCAAGAACAAGGGATAAACCTCCATGCTGCTTAGTGAATAAAAAGGAAGTTGACATAGGATGCTATTAGGAAAAGGTGAAGGAAAGCTSTTCCTTTGGAGAGCTGAGCTAGGACTGAGTTTGAGATTTGAATAAGAAGTAATGTGGGAAAAAAGAAAATAATCTACGGAGAGGATTTATTTTAGTTTTAGTGTTTTAAATTCCTTCCATGCATGAAAAAAGGTGAAGACTTTTTCCTAAGGGGAAAAAGGCTACACCCAGGGACAATCAATGAGGCACAACAGAAAAATGCSTAAGGAATTTCCAGTGTAAATGTATAAAGGCCAAGTCAAAAAGAAAAAACAAACTTGTCCATGTGAGACCCTTATGGATTTTAAAATACAAGATTGCAGAAAACATTTCATTGCAACTTAGGGAGTCTTATCTTCATCTTTAAACGTCCTCCTTCCCATCCACAAATTTCCCAAAGTACATGCCTGCATGTTTTGCTAAGCCATTTTAAAATGTACAGCGCAGCTTCTTCTAAGTCCCACAGAAAAGTTCCAAATGTTGTACAGCAGCCGGATGCAGTGCTTCCATTAAACTCTATATTGTGGGCTCCTCATCCCCCATGGGGAGTTTAATATATGGTTTCAATTCCAACCCATCATCACTTCAGGGACATCATCTGTAACCCAAGAGATGATACCCTTGTCAACTGAAAGCASCTTTAATAAAAAAGAGAATCTTTAAAATACAAAACTAAACAATTAATTGGACACTTTTGAGAGCAGGTATATTGCACCCTCATCATAGGTTGCGGGAGCCCCTAGATTTTAAAATTGATAAAAAGGGTGTCCTTGTATTCTTTAACCATCCTCCAGGGAAAGCAGTTTGTAAAATGTAAAATTGCTCAGGCACAAATATTTATCACAGATCCAATAAGATTTTATGTGCCTTGTAACTACAATATTACATGTTTTATGCTCCTTCAATCTTTGCTTTAGACTACATCCAGTTTCTTCAGCATAGATAATTTCACAACCAGTGGAGATCTGTAAACAATATTTTGTTACAACCCCATGAATACTAGCTGCCATTATTTCCCCTGCAGCTTCAGTGAATCTTTATTCTTTCTGAGCACACATTGTTTATGTTCAAAGAATGACTGATACAGAAGGCATAATTATCTTCATTTTATGGGATTTGTCAGGTTTACAGTTTTCAGTGCATTAGAGGTTAGCCACCATTATAATTTTTAAGTACCTGGCTAATTTGTATTGTTCAGTAGGTGCTGCTTTGTAGAACAGCACATCTTGTCCTTCTTTAAAAATATACCACAGTGTCACAAATCCAAGGCGTGCATAAAGATAGGCTCCATCCTTTGATAGAAAAGGCTGTTAATGGAGGTATTAAATATTGTAGCTTTTGGTGTAAAACTGATTTACTCCATGCAAATCAGTACAAATCACTCATTGTCTGGGAAGTATGGCTTGTGTAGTACTGCCAGGATTTRCAGATCCAGGCTCCAGTTGTGGCTGGGACACAGAATTCACCATGCTGAAGCTGTGKGTRTCTGRAAAGAGCAGTGTGGCACTAAGCAAYCACTACTGGACCACTGCTTTCTCTCTGCTGTGTCAACATGAAGAAGGAGCTGGAAATAGGAATTAATTTGATTGTTAAATGCAGCCATTGCAGTCAGGGCAGTGGGGTAGGAGAATGAAGCATGTCCTGCAGCAGTCCTTCTGGCTGTCCAGCCCAGGCTGACATGGACATATTTACCACCCCAGCAGGGAAACTGCTACATCCCTTCCAGCACCCTGGGCAGGGAAATGGCTGTCTGTGTTGCTGCATGAGAGAAGGCTGATGCTTGACATTGCCCAATTGCCATTTTCCTCTCTCTTTATCCTTAGAGTTTTATGCCCTTGTCAAGGCTGTATTTCTCTCTTTTGAATCCTTGGATCTGCTGTCTTTCTCTCATCTTACATATCATTTAGCTCATGGACTTTATCACATCTTAATGGCAATTAGGGAAATCAGGCAAGGTCACACAGCTGCACTGCTCCACATGGAGCCTTAGATCAGCCAGCTGAAACCTAGACTRAGGGCTGGAGAGGCTGCTTGTTTTATCCATGCAAACTCTGTCAACATCATCTGGCATCTATTGCCCTGGCAATAGCTGTGTTACCTTCCAGCTTCTGCTCCCTTCCCCACTCCCATGGCTCCTGTGCTGCTTCRGCAGCCAGTTAGACAGAACTCTCCCCCACTTTGGTTAGGAACAGAGGTATTTTCAGTTCAAACGACCTTTGTTTTATAACAAGGCAATAGCAAGTAGCATTTGCTTAGGTGAAGGTATCTTAACTGCCTCTGACAGGCTGTGCTGAGCAGATCATAAATAGGCCTGCCACAGCCTGTAGGCAAAGGCACCATCTCTGTCTGACACAGGGGCAGGGAACAAACCAAGCCAAGGCTGAGCAGGTGAGGTATTACCCTGCACTAGCAGGGCCTCGATGGTTGTACCCAGCTTGCTACAGAGCTGCAGAGCATCCCTGCTCTGGTAGTGCACACTGCAGCTTTGAGGTCCTGCTACCAGCCCCATAGCAGGAGATTTTTCCTTAATGTGTGTTTGACTTTCTGAGGAGCCAGTATGGCTTTTGAACAGCGGTCAGCATGCCTGGGTAGCAGGGTGCCCCGACACAGCAATCTGCAGCTTATTTAAACATCCTACAGAGACGTTCTGCATTATTATTTTAAAAGATGGCATATTCAGGGTATTTCTAAAATAATTTGGAGACATTAATTCCCTTGCAGAGCATCCATTAACTGCAGGCTATTATAATAAATAAGTGGTGTAATTATCGGACTAATTGTCCAAAAAGCTAAAACAGTCATTTTAATGAATGCTTCTGCTGCTGTCTTAGCCATCATGCTCTGTCTGGAAGCCCAGCAGCACCACAGCTCCTTGGCAGAGGAGACCCCCGCAGTTCCTTTTGTTTTGGGCTTTTTCCCCAGCCTACCTTCTCAGCACACCTTTCCCCTTTTACCACCTTGCCCCATGTCTGTTCTACATGCTTCAGCAGTGCTTGCTATCAATAACTCAGCAGCAGCATCAGCTGCAGCAAGTGCATTTTTCCCCGTGTTCTTCTGCTTCCCACATGCTGCAGTATGTTCTCCTTGGCTCTTTCTTCCTCAGCAGAGGGAAGAGGGAGGCATTTCAAGCCGAAGAAAACYCATGGCATGGCTGTCCTCTAATCTGAGTTGGGTAGAAAGAATGAACAAGATTTCTTACCCTRTTTTTGTGGCCATAGTCACCAGGCACTTCAGTTGCTATCTTGGTRTATGGTACTCAAAGAACATGTTTTGAATGACTCAGGAGATAATGATTTTTATTGTAGAGTGATCCAGCACTACGTCAAACAAAGCACTTCATCTTCCATGGTATTTGATTATTGGCTTCTTCTGAGTATGCCCAACAGGGCCATATTTACTTGTAAAGGAGACAAGAGATGGTAAGCCTTTCMAATTTACAGGGAGTTGGACAACTCAATGGAAGGTGAAAGAGGGACAGAGGTAAAAACAAAATATAGAAGTGTTCTGCTGAAAGGCTGGACATAGCCACGGAAAAGTAGAGGAGATGAAGAAGAAGAACGGGCTTTAAATTGGAAGGGTCACAAAGCTGCAGATATCCYGGATTTTTCATAAGAGGCTGTCACTTTGTAAAGAAGATTGATGTTGCTAAGGTTCTTACACGAATGCTGTTTGAGGAGAAAGTGAGTGAGAGGTTAGACTGGATAACCTCAAGGTCCCTTCCACTCAGCAATTTTGTRGTTTGAAAAGCTGGATCACAAAGGACCAAAGACCTTTAGTCATATGCAGGTATRTGAGTGAAGAATGAGGACAGAAGTGGCACAAGATGGAGAGCAAACTAGAAATCAGTGGGCAGTTTTTCTGAGCAAAAAACTAAAAAGCAAAAACAGAGCAGCCATGGAAATTTTTGCAACTTTMCCCTTGTTTTCAGAGGCAAGTCTAGMGGYRACCTTTTAYGYTATCTATTTAAAGATAGCAAAATAMTCTTGAATTGTCGGCAGATGAGCAATTATGAAGGTACTCAGCTTCTTTCTGTTGTCAGGTGGCAAGGATTGCTCACCTTCCCCCTCTCTACTAAAATTAGTCGTGAAGCTCCTGGTGACTTCAGTGAAAAGTAGTCTCAGCTTTCAAACCCTTGAAAATCTCCATCCTTCAATATGCTGGTAAACTTCAGAAGGTATAAGAAGGCAAAAAAATGATAGAAAGGAACTTCTTGAGTTTAGAAAGTCTGAGGTGGTTTTAAAAGAAAAATAAAACCAAATCAAAGATAATTTCTTTCCTGTTGGGGAAAACAAAAATCTTAAAACTCCCTCTGTCCATCCACTGCTTTTTCTTCTTGTTTTTAAAAGTGTCCCCTAGCATGCACATACACATAGAATGAACACTTTRTATGAATATTGGCTCTGAATCCATAGGATAAATTCACATGAAAATAGCAGTCTTCTGCTGGATAGGTTCTGTGGGAAAATGACAATATTTTCGAAACCCTTTATCGAAATAGGAAGAAAACACTGAAAGACAGCCCCAGCAGTGTCCATCTATGTCATCTAGTCAGTCTCTGCCACCTACAGAGGTGACTCCACAGTTGACAGGTCAGGGACATTTTAGCTCACTGATGCTTCTAGTGGGGCCTCAGTGCTAATACTTGCAAAAACAAACAGGATTGGAAAAGCAGATGAGATTACTGATCCATCAWATTCAATTCCCTGCAAATCCGAGGAGCTGAGTCTTGGTAGCTCCCGTGCACGACGCCTTCTTCAGACCTGAAGTAGGCTAGACACAGCCTACACACACTGACTGGCATGATAGCAAATGGAGAGCACATTATGGCAGTGGTTTTGAAGGRAAGGAAAAATGCAGAGCTGATTTCCATTTCTCTTCATCTCTGACGTTCCAGAACATACACATTCATACAGCCAAGTCCTCTAGTGTATCACTGGGCAGAAAACCAAGACTGRGAGGTTTTGCAAAGCCTGTTTTCACTATTATGTTCCTCCCTCAACACAGACATRAAGATAGCCAAATTGAAAGTGAAGATTTCAGAGGTATTCCCAGGTTGAATAAATGTATTAAAACAAACCCATCACAAGTGTTAATAGTACATGCATTATTCAAATAAGGCTCCTCAACATAAAAAAACCCCTTCAAAACATATTAACCCTTAAAATAATTGTTTCTGTTACTCAGAGAGAAGGAATATATTTATACATTTTCTACTCAAAAAAAAAAGGCATGCTAAAATATAGTATAAAACTTTAGGTAACACATTGACTGTTGTCACTGGTGGTATCTACAGCTTGGTATAGAAATCTTCACACTGTGTTGTCAGCTAAGGTTTCTTAACATTTCCCAGTATAATACCTGGATTTCTTTTAGAACTTTTTCTCATGCACAAAATTGGGTTCTGCTTATATTTTTGTAAGAATCATATTTTCAATGAGCTAAAGGGTTTCAGCAGTGTCTCAGCAGCAACAGAGGTGCTGAACTAGCGGGCAAGATCACTGCCTGCCCTGTTTGTATTTTTAGCWGGTTAGATTTGGTCTGACAGCACATAATGTTGTTGTTCCCAGCTCCTTGGCTGATTGCTTGACCTGGTTTCTAACCCAAGTAACCTTCCTGTGTCTCCCTCAAGYTGAACAGCAAGGACAGTATGCTCCGTGCCATCTATGCACACCGTGCGATCCATTTTGTCAGGCTAATAAATAAATATTCAGTGCAGAGATTTAACAAGGGRCTGCTCATATTTTTTCCCTATTGACCAGTCTCAAGACTACTTACTTGCAGATGTTATGAATACCACATCCATAATTTTTATGCCATTTGGGATAAACTATCTGCTGTCACTTTTGCTATAGGCTTGTGATACTGGTAGATTACACTGGTGATTCATCAAGTGGTATTTGGCTGCATTTGCCAACCGTTTTGCATTGAATTTTTCATCATCTTTGTTCTTCAGAGGCAGAGGCTTCAATCAATGCTCCTCCTGGACAGGACACGTGAGCATCTTTGAACCAGCACAGCCTGTATATAAGATCCTAAGCAACCTCCTTTCTATGCGTGTTGGGAGCACAGGGAAGTGCAATATTTTCCCCAAACTTTGTGTTTTTTTTCAGGCTGTTTTTGGTATTTTTTTTCTCCTTTTTCCCTTCCTCAATTTTACTAGAAGTCAGGATAATGTGGGGAAGGCTGGGGATGCAGACTGAAGCCAAGAGGACAAATATCAGTGAGTTGGGGTAGATGAGAGGGGTAGCTGGAAAGGCAAAGGATTGCTGTATCTTTCGTAGATAAGGCAAATAGAAGCAGCATCAAAACTGTTAAGCTTCACAATTTTCATTTTTATATGCTGCTAGTAGTTAYGCTGAGCCCTTCTCATCACCTTCTATATTTTTAATACCTTCTGGTAATGTGATAACTCCAGATCACTCCCTTAATCTCTGCAGACTAGAAAAAAACAATATTCAGAATATGAAATCGCTGCACTGTTTTCAATAGGCATTGATAAAAATAAGGTGCTTACCAAAAAACCAAAAAGAACCCCAATAAGATGTTYCTGACCTTTCCTCCAAGGAAAGTAGAATTCCTTTTACGGGAGGAGGAATTTCCATTCCACAAACTCCCTGAACCTACAAGAATTTCTCTGCAACATTAGATATTGTAAGCTCATMTCTCTCAGCCTAAACAAATAAATGGCAATATTGAATTGACCCGTCAAAGAATCATAGCTCTCAGGAAAACATCTCAGATAATAAATCACAGGAAAAAAATATTAAAAATACATAAGGACAATATTGCATTTTTACTCTTCTGCTTCCTTGCTATCCCAAGAAAACCAGGAGGAAGTTATCCCTCATGCAGTTCTGAAAACTAATTTGAGACAGCAATGGCACCCATAGTTTAATCAGCAACAGACTCCATGGAACATTGCAGAAGTGGATGCTACAAACCCCAAGTTTTTGCTGAGGTGATTCACTGCTGCATTACTGCATTTTTATCCTCTGTATCCAACTGATTTCAGCATAAAACTGGAATACTTCACGGATGACTCAGACCCACTACTTTAGTTTCAGGGAAGATGGCATGGAGGCATCTAGAACGGCAGAAAATCACATTTAAACTGCTCCTGTCCTTGGAGCAAAACATTGATTAAAAAAAAAAAAAGGCTCCTTCTGAAGAGTTCTGATCAGAGAGCAGAGCTTAATGGCTGAAAACCATACCTTTAGAAGGCAGATTAAATGCAGCCTTTAGAAGGAAGTGTGCCATCTCTCCCAGACATGATGGCAGGGCACAAACACAGCAAAATGATGGCAGGAACCTGACATTTTAAGTGTCAATATAGGGGTGCTTTTGAAGCTGAAGCTGGCATTAAGAGGCTCTGGAGTTTCAGCRTTTTGTGATCTTCAAGAAGTTACTGAAAGGGGATTTGAGAACATGTGTTTCACTTCACTGTTGTCYTTCATTACATTGCATTAATTCGTTAGTCATTTTCAGAAGTACCAAGTAAAAGGTATTTTCTATTTTGTGCATAGAAAATAATTCTTCRCTGAGAACAGCTMAGAARAGCCCAYATCTTACCYCTGCCCCTCTCTAGAGCTCTGTGTACACTACTTCACAGGGCAGCAGTGCAACTTCTCTTAATTCYTGCCATCCATGAACCCAAAGAACTAATGATCTCTCTTGTCTTCTAAGAGTTGTTTTGGACAGAATTAAACCAGARTAATTAAAGGTCTTCTACTTCTTAGAGCGTTTTACCCTGTGTGGAATGAGCTCTTGCTGTTTCAGACTGCCTGAAACAAACATTAATGTATAAACCCTAAAAATGCAGGCATCAAACTGCATGAAAGCACAGGCAGCAAGAAACTGCTTTGAAGCCCCAGAAGCCTGACAGCAGAAAAAAYCTTTTTTGAAGTGACATTCCTGTTCCCTGGTGTGGCTTGCAGAGGAGAGGCATTGAAGAATTCTTGGCATTAGCACCACCTGTGTGGTCCTATTGATATGAGGAGTTTTATCCTGATTTGGGAAAGGAAAAATTAGAATAGATCTACACCCGGCAGGAGTAGGTGCCTTCTCGTACCAACTCCTACTCCCGGCAGGAGTTGGTTGAAATGTCAGAATAGATATTCCAGCAGAACAGCGTTTCACCATGTTTGGCAAAAAACGTATCACCTTGTCAACAGGAGATAAAAAGGAGAAGAGGAGAAAGGAATTACAGGAGTCACACCACGAGCTGACTCGTGGTAWCTTCATAAGGTGCCTTGTCTGGATCATGTGGCTGAGCCCTGACACAGCAAACACACAATGAGCCCTTCYGGGAAGCTGCACATCTCTGCAAGAGCATGGTGAGATTGAACAGGATGGTTATTCCCATGGAATCACTTGAGACTTGTTGCAAAACCACTTTATTCTTCTGATTATTCCCAGCCAGTTTCTCCCCGAGGAAAAAGCACTCAATGAACACAATTTATGCATCAGCACCATTACAAAATTGCAAAGGACGCAGGATACCCTCCATAAAAATCCTGGACAGTTCGTCAAAAGCCTGAATTAGGGAGCCAGCCTCTATTTCTTGAAGACAGACAAAGCAGCCTTTTGCTCCCACAGTTACCAAAGTAACGCAATCAAAACCCTACAGCTGAAATGAACCCTCATTTGTCAGTGACCTAAGAGATCAGATGTTATAAACAACTCAAATCCCACAGATAATTGTATCTCTAACAGCAAGCAACAAGTGATGAGAAACTGGTAATAAATGCACAGATTTTCACTTTTACTTGGAAAATAGCTCAGCAGAGAAAGACCAACACCAGCTGCCTGTGTGAAAACTGTGCTCTGAGCATGGCAGAAACCCACTGGGGTGGAGGACAGCTGGAAAAGGAATAGATGGCACAGAAGGTCCTCTCCATCTCTGTATCTCCTCATGAGACCTGCTAGGATAGCTCAGGGGTCTGTCTGACTTGCTTTAAGGACTTACTTCTTTGAAGACTTTTCTGAACTGACCCCTTAGTCTGTGCATAGATTGTGCTGAARTAAATCAGTTGCAGGGCTAGTGATTATTGGCAAGAACAAATATGAGCTATTGTCTTATACATGTGAGCTGCTGATTTGTTGCTAGCTCATATACCAAATWTTTTTTTTTGCCCAGGGAAGAGGTTGATAGAAACATCTTGATAGATCTGAGTGGGATTCTGCTGTATGCAGTGCCCTCCATGCTGGACATGGTCATTTGGAAAGGATAACACATCCCATAATTAGAGTTTAACACACAATGTGTACTCAACTCTTAAGATAGCCTGATGAGACAGAGCAAACACAGGACACTGCACACCTGCTCTTTAAAGTAACTGATGCCTTTATACTATAACTTCATATATGTGGCTCTGTCCTCTGGTGATTGACCACCTTGAGACTCTGTCTTCAGAGGTAAACAGTGTGAGGGCTTGGTAAAGGTCTTATGGTCCCAAGATGTGGCCCAAAACAAGGCTAAATATATTTCAGCCAGCTACCAACACAACCAACATAAAATAGAGGTTGCTTTAGGGCACCAGAAATTGAACTTTAGTCTCCAATTATCCATCAGCATCATTCCTTGCCCTATTTTCCTATAGCTCTGAAACAAATGCTATTCAACTTCACTGATAGTGGAATGATGAACATTTACTGCATTTACACCTACCTCCACTGCAAACAAAGGAAGGCAGACATGTAAAAGCATTCCTGTCAGATGAGTTGTGGGGTCTGTTTTTCCTGTTGTAACTCATAAATTTTAAAAGGCACAGTTCTCATCTCAGGAAACCCCACAGTTTAAAAAAACAAAATTAAAAAGAAAGGAAAGAAAAAACTCCACTAGTCTGAAGACACAATTAAGAATGCAGCAACACAATTGTGCGTAGTTAATGCTCCAAAGTGTGCACTGCTTGGATTGTGACCTTTTAAAACTCCATTAAGCTATGTAAATACAGTACCAAGGAATGTGCACTGCTCGCAGGCAGTTTGCAGCATGGGTTGGATGCCATTCTSCCAGCAGGCTGACACTGAAGAAGCCTCATTATTGATCTGCACAGAACACACCCACCGTGGAAATTGTGTTATGGGCCCCCTCCCCCTTTATTGCAATATCTCTTTGACTCCATCCTGTGGGTCAGCCACAGAGCAGTGCAAAACCTCTTCCCAAATCGCTAACTTAGACACTGAATTAACACATTTGCTATTAATGCTTGGCTTGTTCCCACAGCCAGAAGAAGGACAAAGGAACAAAGGGATGCTTATGTACATCTCCCATGACATCGCAGCTTTTCCATGTTTAAATTATCTGCCTTCTGCTCTACTGTAGCAGCTCTTTATTTTGTTTCTTCACATAAGCACTTATCTGATGCATTAGAAAGAATGAATAGTTTGGCAATCAAAGGACCAGATGCAGAAGTGGTTTTATGAAGCAGCTGAATTATTTCCTGCAGATAAATCACCTGGGCCATGACCTTTTCTATCCCCATTCACCCACCTAACTTCTATTGAAAATGTTCACTGTTCCCAAATATTTACCAGATAATTGATGGCAAGGAAATAAGCATCTCCCAGACTACAGTCCTGATGCATCCCTGATGCAACACAACAGTCTCAGAGTGATCAATTCATGTGTGCAGATTTTTACATGGTGAACAAAAAATTCTTTTCAAACTTAGCTATACAAAAACACTATCAGGAAGCCWAAAGTCCCAGGCTACTTAAATTTCTTCACTCATCATATGCTAAAATTGGTTTCTTCCCAGGTCTTTCTGGTAGTTTTGTAAGTTTCAGCATCCTTCCTGGGACAATAAATAAGTGAGTAATCTAAGCATCAAATATAAAAAAATGCRTTTCCAGACTAATAGTTCTGTGGCAAAATTGGACTCACAGGACTAAAAAATGAAGCTTTAATTAAGGAAAAGAAATATAAACCCAAACCAACCCTCTCTGAAAGTCTTCTCACAATCATAGTGAGCTCAAGACATTTTTTGAGAAAAAAAATTGAGCAACTTATTTTGCTTTAAGCAACATGCTTTGATGAAGCCTGAGGGGATATGAATCAAATTTAGGCTCCTGTAGAAATACACTTAGTGTGCAGGGACAAACACAATTGGATAAACAAAAGCTCCAACAAGAATATTCTTGCACATAGTGTGAACCCCGCCTTATTTTCAACTCCTACCTGAGAATCCCTGACCAAGAAGTGTGAGAGCTGGACTGCTTTCTGTGGCCTTGCATTCAGCTCAGAGCTGTCAGCATAAGTGAAGCATAAATGATGCTGAATAGACACTTAAATGTCATCGAACCCTATGTCCATAAGGACATAATATAACACCAGACCCTATTATGTCCATAAGGACATAATATACATTCATCCCGCTCTGTGTATTAAGTGTGATTTTGGCTGATCTCTTCAGGATAGCAAACATGGTCTGCAGGCTTTGCACTTGTAAGAGACCCAAGAGCCCCAGCACAGCACACACCCCCACATCCTTTCTTTGACAGGCAGGAAAACATTGGCAGTATCATTGTAGAGGCGACCTCTGTTGGAGTAGTAAGGGAGTGGAAGAAATAAAAAMCAAATACACCTAGAAAGCAGTGGCCAAAACAAGGTGGCATCATAAACTTGTGCGTGGCAGGAATAGCACAACCTGCCTGCAGCAAGCACAGCTGGGAGGACACGTGAGTGGAAGGAGAGGAAAACATTTCCAGTTTGGATGTGCTCCCAGGATTTTGAGTCATGACACATGCAGCTTGCCAAAAGTGCTCCTGCAAAGGCTAAAGAAGGAGAAGGTGAATAATTTTAGACATTTTCTCACATTATTTAGGCTCACAGCTGAATTTGGTTCAAGTTCTTRTGCCTGAAAGGTAGAAGTCACACTGCTGCTGCTGCAGCCATAAAGATCACAGAGCCCACCCAAGGTTCATCCAAACCCAGCTCAGCTAGGTGGGGACATTTGCACAAAGCTTTGCTTTCCAACACTGCCAAAATACCACCCAAGCTACACCACAGAGGCAAGAGCTGGAAATGCTTTATACAACCATTTCTCGCCTACACCACTCAAGTCTACTAAAGCATTTCCACCAGTATTACATCCCCCTGCTAGGAACTTCGCAGAGCTCTTTACTGACTACAAAAGCCAATGTAGTCTTAGGCATGTCTTTAACACATTTCACAGTCACCCTAAACCAACAGAAGCTCTTCATCCACTCCATACAAAGCTCACACAGCAAAGAACTACCAGCTCTTCCTCACCCTCCTACTCAGACTGAGATGCAGCACACTTCYTTACTGCTGCAGAACAGAAACCACCTAACTTTTCCAGGCATGCTTCTTCCAGTTGCATAATAATGTAAAGCCCACACCAGGAGGTGTCTTTGATTTAAGGACTTTCTTTCTTCACCCTGTTAAAACTAGTGCTTCACCTATGGTAATACCCTGCTGCACCTCCCTAATAATATTTTTGGGCAAGATTCTTTACTGATGTAAACCAGTGGAGCCACTTTGATTTCAACAGGACACTGCTGGTTTTGTCAACWGAAGACACATTTCCTCTGGCTTCGCATTGCTCAGTGGCTTTCCCCTTTTACATTGGYGAGTTAGTTATAAAGCACTGTTTGCAATTATGCATTTCTATCACAATCTGCAGATAGGAAATTAGTCTTCTGAGGCTTTCCCTTAGTCCCCCCGCACTCCCCGCTCAGTCCTTGAAAAGGCCATTTGAGCATGCAATATTAATCATCTGCTGTGCAATAATCTTGGAAAAATGTAATATATTCTGGCAAATCGCGGGGCCTCCAGAGGARCTGCCTGTCTCTGAACGAGCAGCTCTCATCCATTATCAGGCAGTGACGAACGCAGCTCCCCACTTATTTGCCCCATCAGCATGCAAACAGCGACTCAATTCAATTGTGAGSAATGGGAGGAAATGATCTGTATTAATAAATGGTGAGAGCATGAGATCGCCCGATTTCAGAAAATAAGATCAAAACCACTGAACTCCCTTCGTTGTCTCATTTGATACCTTCCCCTTGCTGCAAATGCAGCACTGGGAGTAATTAAGCTTCTGAAAGAAGTTTCATAATGAAGTCACATCACTCAAAACAATTAAGACAGGCATTTTGTGCACATTGTCATCTGCCTTCACTAGTGTTTAAAGGTCAAAGAAACATTTCATTAGGAAAAAAAAAAAAGTGGTAAAAAAAAGGTAAACTGCTTTACACTCCCTGGGTAGGTCTGAGAACAATGAATGCAAAGGATAAGAGTTCAAGCAAATGGACACTCAGAATCCCATCTGCCTGAGTGGCAAATGCTGTGGAAATGATTTACCATACTCTGATAGTGTCTGGAAATTGTAGTCAGAGGGTAGAGTGTTCATATGCTCCATGCTGTAGGACTGCTAGGAGATGTGCTGCACTGGTCCCAAACTGCTTATGGTTCTGATCACCTGTGAACAAAAAAAAAAAGAGAGGTCAAGAAAGACCAGGAGAGAAGTAACCAAATCAGGATTAGCAAGAAATGAATCCAGGTGGTCCCTGATATAAACCACAGTTACTGAAATGAAAAAGCTCTTCAACTAGGAAAAAGTCACCAAAATGTAAATTTCATTTGCACAGAAAATACTCCTAAAATTCTGCCTAGTTCTCTGCTCCTCCCTCTCATCACATTTCCTTCTGGGAAGAATGGTAAAAAATGCTATCATGTRAGACTTAGTCTTACCAGATTTTGTTTATTTGGTGGTTGGTTTTAGCTTGAATAAAAGAGCCAGTGGTGGAATCAAGTTCTAAAACAATTCCTTGTCTGCTTTTATCAGCACACTTTAAAGAATGTAATTAAACTTCAGCAATAATACCCTCTTAATTACASCTACAAGCCCCCTCAGATGGAGAGGAAAGCACATTCATCTTTCCCGTTCCTGAAGTGCACTAAGTGATGGGAAATAAATGAATTTATGGAGCTCTTACAAATAGCTGTCAGATGCACTCCTACTTATYTTTATCCGGTTGACTTTGCTTCTCTGGACGAATTTGGGAGAAATTTACTCTCAGGAGGAGCAAAGTAACTTTTTTCTCTCAGATAGTCAGCCTGGATGTTTGACCAGGTATARTCATGACCTGGTGTTAATGAGCCAAGGGGAGGGGAAAGCCAGGCTGTAGGACATGGCTGGGTAAGACTAATTTCAGGTATGTGGCAGGCTGAACAAGCATCACATAAAAACATACATGTCTTTATCACTTTTTCTTAGTGTGCAAGGTGCTTTCAAGTCAGGAATCAGAAAATGACCTTCCATAACTTGGAACCAATGTGTTTTGGAGTGGATGTGAGTGGCTCACTAGYGCCAGGTAGTTTCAGAGCAGTTAAAATGCTATCACCTGCAGTCATTTTAATTTACCATTGCATTATGCTCAGATCCCTTCTTGTGCTATTTGCAAAGGGCCTGCTGGGTGCACAGCCTGACCAGTCCAGATGTACCATTTTAAGAGTCACCTCTCCCAAGGACATCACTACCACCTCAGCCTGCATCTCCAAATTGGTGGGGAGAGGCCAGGAACAAGTCATAGGCRTCAGAACTGATCTCCATTTCAGAAAACAATGTAATCAATGCTCCATTGCCTGTATTTGGCATTTTTTTGCAGAGCACTTTTTCCTCAGCAGAGGATAAAGTTTCTAAAATCAAAACAGTTCATGAGAGAATGTAAATTTTAGGTTTGGTTTTTTGGTTTTTT
>NW_026623304.1:148735-198708 GCF_030028575.1 Malurus melanocephalus | reverse complement strand
CATTTCTATTTTCATGTTTGGTTTTGAAAAGGCACCAGTGTTTCATTTCAATAATGTGAATGTGTTTTGTTTCTACTTTTCCAGATCTGTTTCAGCTTGCATGGCATAATAAAATATGCATGATAATATTGAAATTACAGACCTCCTTCATTACATGYATACAGCATATAATTTTGATAATAAATTATATAGTTCAGCTATTATCAAAATGAAATATTTTTWTATTACTGAATGAAGTATTTTCATACTACTTGGGGGAACAGAGTAGAACCCATTCTAGATGAATAATTCCTGAAAGTTCAGAATTATTTTTTACCAGCATTTTTGTTCTGTGATCTTCCTTTCACTAGCAATCTTGAAAGCCACTGTCTCTGCTAGGGGAAGGTGGCCAGTTTGTTCTCTCAGGCCAGTTTGATCCAAATAGAATATACTACTCCCTGTGTTTTTTCACATCATGGATTGATCCCCAGGATTCCCTCAGCAAAGGATATGCCTCCTCCTCCTCAGTGTGTAAATAAGATCTATGAGATGCCATTTGAAATGTTGGGTACTTGAGCACAAATACAGGAAAGGGATTTCACAAGGATCCATCCCATATGTTGCTGCTCCTCTTGCTGTGTCCCTGCAAATCAGAGCTGCCCTCACCGAGGTACCTATTAAGGGGATTTGTAACATGGAAAATCTTCCAATTTGGGGACATAATTATTCAAAATGAATAAAATGAAGACAAATACATTCATCAGATGTGTGTTCAGTACAAAATGTGATGAAACACAATTTATCTTCTCCCTAATAAAATGAAATCATAAAAATATTTAAGATAGTAGTATGAAATTCCACTGCTATATCAACAGAAATACACGCAKAAGGGGAAGAGGCATTCAGCTCCTGGTGATTGGAATAAACTCTTTTAACTTTTCTAACTTCAAATAAAGGGAACAGAGTAGCCCACACTTTGGAAAAAAATGCTTAGCTTTACTCTTTTTAATATTCTTCACTAACTACTGTAAAGATAAAAGCCCATTTCTCAATGATRTCCTGACCTTTCTCTTCATGACTGCATTTTGATTATGCACAATATTGTCCTGTAAAATTAAATTTCCTAATCAATAAGAACCACTAAAATAATTTCAAAGTATCATTTAAATCCAGCCCTAATTTGATTTCACCCAGCATCTGCTTAAGCATGCCACTTGGTATGCAATTTCATCCAAAAATTTGATCTGTCAAAATAGCATTCTGGAGAACTATTTTTTTATGTCTTAGTAATCCTGCGTAACAAGTGCTCCCTTTACAAATGAAAGGATTCCTTTTCCTCAGCTGCTTCCCTTGATAGCAGTCTGGTCCCGGTGAATAATTTGTTTGTTCCTTTTCACACATCAGCATGAGTAATGGATTTCCAACAAGTCTCACAGACTGCTTCTGATTGCCTTGTGAATGCAATCACTGACATGTTCTAGGATACTGGTTTCCTCCACATAAGATCAGGAATACCCTGTGCTTTCCTCTGCAATCCTACTTGTAACTTCCTTGATCTGATGTTCAGAGTTGGAAAGGGAGGCTTTGCCATCCACATCTCACTAGGGATGGGAGCAGCTGTCCCCTGGTTTAATATTGCCTTCAGGAAATTAATGTCATTGAGTGCAAATGTCCACTGAGGTACCAGCCACRAGTTTAACAATTCTGCTGGTAATGTGTGATACCTGATGTCTTGGTTGACAGGACAGGATCAGGAGCCTCCACAGTCAAAATCAGAAGTGCTTGAGCTGTTTTGCAGTGGCTCAATCAATAACACATACACCAGAAGCCAGCAAATCCACTCTCCCACTGCTTTGCTAATGCTCTGGAGCTAATGGGAGCAGTAAAACTTATGTCAAGGTCTGAAATAAGCCTCTGGTTTTAAATGATTTTGCACCAAGGACAGATACACCAAGGAAGGAGAAGTCAGATTTGCAGGGGAAGCTAATGATTCTGAACACCTCAATTTTTGGACATCACACTTGATGCCATCCTCAAAGAGAAAGAGTAGAGCACACATYTCCAAATATTAGACCTGTTTGAGACATTTTGCTTTGTGTTTCAACAACCACTTCTCACTTTCAAAAGACATAACTGTGTTTTTTACAAAGTCATTTTTCAGTGTAGCACTGCATAAAAAAAGCAGAGGAAAAATATGAACATCCAGAATGTTCAGAAATCTTTTATCATGTCTAATAATAAACAAAGGATTAGTTTTCTTGTCATTCAGCTAAATATTTTGAATTGCAAAAGTTTCTAGCYGAGTTTGTTTTCATGTAGCTTTAARAGCACAACCCAGACACTTCTTTAGAATGCACAGGTGAACAACTGACATTTTCTAACTTGATTGCAATTATTTTGGGACAYGTTTTATCCTTAATTGTAGCATGGGTCAAATCCAGAGACACTCTAGAGAACCATCCTTTAAGTTCTTAAATTTAAAGAGRACTCCATTAAGTTCTCCACTATGCAAATGTATTTTTTTTAATTTCACTTTTTTTTTCGGTTTGTTTGCTTGTTTTGTTTTGTTTTGTTACTTTGCTATCACATTAAGAAGAAGACTTGGAAGAACAACTGAATGCAAAAAAAAAAACTTTTACAGCTTTCCAGATCTACAGAAAACCTGTGCAGGTGAGATGCATAGTTGGGTAGGTAAAAGTAATCTCATTAAAGAGKATTAGGAGTTAAAAAGCCCTCTCTTCCTCTCCCATGTAGGTGCAGTATCAGCGTGGGTGCTCCTCATTTGTTTATGTGCAAAGTAAAACAGGTTAGCTTTTTTTAGCTTTGCTGCTGTAATACCTCTTCCTCAGGTGCCCCGTTTACAAARTGGATCCTTACATGACCTGGCTTTYRGTGTTGTAATTCTTGACCCTGCTTCCCATCATCAGCTGCATCAGCTTGCCCTGGGAATTCAACAGCAGTCACATTCAGAAGTCACCTCCACAAMTTTGTGGCTGGGTTATTGCTGCCAGTCTTTGACAGAGGGAGCAAAAATCAACCAACCACAAACTCACACTGTCCAGGAATTCTGCACCATCCTAGGGCTGTATTCCTTGACTTATCATGGCATAAGCTTGCTTCTTTGGGAAACCAGGTCCAGTGCCTCACTGCCCTCTGATTAGTACCTTTCTTCTTGAAAAGCTTGCAGAGGGATACAATTTGTTCCCTTTTTTGGTCAGTTGTGTTTTGATCCATTTGGTCTCCTGGAATGCTTCTTAAGTGTTTGGTTCATGATCTTTCAGTGTCATGATGAAAATATGATGTTTTTTTTATCCCTAGATGCTTTTGTGCCCTGATCAGATATCTTTTTAAAATGCCTACATTTGCACAGCTGGAAAATGCAAGCTCTGGACACAATTGGCTAGTCTGACACACGTGGGATAAAGGTGAGCTTAGAACAAACTGAGTAGCAYCTTTCTTCRTGGGAAAATTTACTATCAAAAAAMCCCCAAAAGCTGTGCAAATAAGCTSATTTCACACATATTCTCAGAGAGAGARAAAAACTTTTCTGAATTGTAAATGTTATAATTTTATTATTTTCAAAGCCCAATGCCAGTTTTCATTCTGAAAAGCATTTCATGCTACATTCTATGATGTCATCTTTATCTTTAATAATATTGGTGAAGCAGACAGAATTTCCACTATTTTTGTTATTTTCTTTCCTTTATTTGATCCATCCTTCTGAGCTCAGGCAAGCCTTTTCAGCGTTTTCTCTCATAGAGAATTTTCAAATAGTCAGCTTTAGGTCTTAACAAAATAAAGGTAAATGTCAAAAATCTCAGAATCCTGTCCTCCTCGGAGCACTAGACTAGTACATCACATTAGATGATTATTTGGTCTCCCTTGCCTTTAAAAAGTAGTAGTCTATTAATTATAGGTCAGCTCATGATTCCTCCCTTAAAATTCAGTTTAATTTACCTTCCTCTTTTCTATTTATTTAGGTCATCCCTCTAAAATGGACTAAAGCTATCTACTTACTTTCCTCTTCCTTTTAGCACATATTTTTCCTCTTAATTATTTGTGTGACAGCACTCCATCCACTTTGACTGTTAGCTGTTTGTTAGGAGAGATCAGTGGCTACCTTATGTTTTTCTTGTTGGACATTTATTTCACGTGGACTTCAGGCTAGCCATTCTTTGCATTTTTACCTGCAACTTGTAATGTTACCAACATCATCCTGGCAGACAGTTGTTTTTACTGCATCTCTAGGAGGATAGGGAAGGTAGGATGGAGAAGTCTGACAAGGCAGCCATTGTAAGTGTCTCTCTTATAGCAGTTCTCTGAATTCTATCAAAATATCTGTCAAAAGGGTATTCATATTTTCTATGTCTCCTTTGTGCAGTGTTTTATGTACACTTTAAATCACRAACAGCTTCTGTTTGCATTCACAAGAACTAGGTCTCAGTCCTGTACCAAAGTCAGCTGCAAGGGAGCTCATATCACAGCCAGAAGTATAGTATTACTGTTGATAGCTCCTCACAATTTATAGTGCTCTCAATAAACTGTGGGCAGAAAAAAAAAGCCCATTCAAGATCTGAAAACATTTTGTTGCACTGGTTGGTTGCATTGCAAGTCTGCAGCTCTCATCTGTCAGATACTGCAAGCTTGTCATACCACAGCAAAGTATTGGTCACGAGCACTTTAAAACATTTGTGCAAACCAGCTGGCTTACATATGGGAAGTTATGTTATTATTCAGCAACGCTGCTATTTTACAGTGCTTGAGAGGACAGCAGTGTGCTTAAACATTTCTGGTTGCACTAGTAGAATTTCAGATCATTTAACTGTTGGTATAATCTTTACATAGCTTCACATAATCTGTTAGARCTAAATTATGCCATGTCTTCCTGCTCATATTATTTTCTTTCTAGTAATATGTCATTCCCATTCATTTAGAATCTCTAGAGTCTGCAGCTGAGAGCTCTAATTAGGTGTGTCTACAGCTCTGGAAAATAAGTCTTCCATCTTATTTTCGTGTTTGGATTCAATTTGCTATGTTGAAACAATTGCTTTGCTCTGGGATCTATCARTGTTTTCTCTTTCAGGCTAAGAGYGGGACTTGGATCAGTCACAAAAAGTAAATGACTGTGAGCATCTTGCATGAAACCTACAGTTTGCTTGGTGATTCTCGTGTTTGTCCAATGCACATGAACTCACACAGAGCAATGCCATCACATATCTTTTATGGGCCTATTTTTAGACCTGGTTTTGTTCAGGATGTGAAGTATTTTGCACAGGAATTTAAAAGCTTCTGCAGCACACACTCTGTAATTTCAAAGCCACCTAGGTTTTCTTTTTTGTCTCTGTTTTTGGAACAATGCACACATATGTTGAGCTATAATCCTGCTTATGCAGATGTGAATATTCAGTGATATTCAGTGACATTGAGAATTTTACTGGGTTTTTTTTTTTTTTTTCCCTAGAAAAACAATGCAATGCTTTTTGCATACACTAGGTAAATTTCCTTTTTATTCCCCTTCCCTGTCCTCATCATGGCTGAACTGGTGAAAGCAGAGGTGAGTCTGAAGCAGATCAAGGTCTAGAGTTCAAAAAACCATCCCCAGCAGTGCTGAGCAATGTCAGGCTGATGCTTTCCTGCATGCCAAAGTAACTTCTAGTGTGGCAGCCACATTCTTTTTTATTTTTTTTTTTTTTTTTTTTGTATGTGGTCAGTCTCAGGGAGAACTGTTTGTTACGGATGTGTCCAAATGAAGGATGACCCCTGCCAGGCCTTTGACAGAAGCAAAAAAAGCCTCATTTTCTGGCTAACCAGAAAAGACAGAAGGCCTTTCTGARTACATTTGCTGTTAAAACATGCTGTTACTTGGGTTTGAGCTCATTTGTGCATGAACTGTCATTTTGTTTTGTAACTGTGCAGTGACTACGGAACTGACCTAAGAATGGGTCTTCATTGAAGGTGATACAATATGAAAACAAATAGTAATAATAGCCACTAATGCTTTGGACTGCACATTTAGTCTCCGAGTGCCCCAGAATTACACTCATAGCCAAATTGAGATAATGCTTGCACATCTATGGAGAGTCCTTGGAAATCTATGAAAGTCTGTTTACAGTTTCCATTGCAGCTTGCTTGGTCAGGAAGTGTGTGAAAACCTCTTGTAAGTTATGAAAATAACTTCCAAATATATTGATTCTCCATCCCTTCTTGATGGAGATGCACCTAGTACTGCCAGGTGTTGTCACATGCTGAAAAGTAGACAGGATCAGCTCCTTTGTCTTTCTGGCTTTCCTTGTTAAGAGAAAAGGATGCGGCATTAAAAATGTAAAAATACCTAATCGAGGTTGTGGGTGCCCAGAGAGCCATTAGGAACAACAAAATCCCAACAGCCTAAAGTGGTCACACACAGAGGACTCAGCCCCTACAATATCTCCATCCCATGGGAAGCATTCCCCCTTCCCATTTCCCCATACAGATGTCACCAGCAGCTTGGACACTGAAAACCAATTAGCTGCAAACTGYCTTAGACACTTCAAAATGGGCACAAAAACGGAAGTATTACTTTTTGTATTACTTTTTGTGTTGCCTTCAGTCGATACAACATAGGTGCATGCATTGGAAATTTGGCTGCTAAACTCTGATGTGAGAAGCTGTACTGAGCACCTGATTTTGCTTAAGTAGTACATCTTGACAAATTACATAATCAAGAGCATAGTGATTCAGAATGAATCTTACAAAGATTAARTCATGTTCTAGTACATCCAGCACAGAAGTGGGAAAAAAGAAAGTTTTTTAGCACAAAGGCTATGGCAAGCTGTAGTCCTTCACACTTGGCAATCTCAATAACACTCAAGGAGAATTCGAATAATGACAGAGTACATGCTTGAATCCTGCAGTCTGTGGTCTTGGGGCCACATGTTGGGCAACCCTGGTATTTTCTGCTTTTAAAACAGATAAGGATTTTCACCCTCTGTCGTATTAGTATGGGGTGACTGCAGGCCTGCACTTGGCAGATCTGGAGAGAAAACAGCAGGGCTTCTGAGATTTCTGGGCCTGTAACAACCTCTAAATCATTCCAGCACTCCCCCCAACTTGCTTAACCAGACTTTTCAGTCATTGCAGGAGTCCAAGAAGGGGCCTTTATGTGCATTTTATTAAGCAGTGAATAAAAGAAGAATATGGCTCACTCAGTATGTACCTCTGAAGATGTGAGCACTCGGCCTGCCTGCCAGTTAGCTGCTTGTGCATGCAGAGAGCAGCTTGTAYTCACTCTGAATGCTTTTGTTAGATAATAAAAAAATATTGCCACATGTATGCAAAATGCTGTTCTCAAAGGCTCCTTGCTTGGCCAAATCTGAGCAGATTTTGACCAGGCCCCTGACAGGGGCTTCTCAGGCTGCCTCCCTCGCCAAGCTGGTGCTGCTGGCATCCAACTCTTGCAAACCTCCTGTAAAACCTCTTAAAAATTRAAGATTATTCTAAACTCCAGAAGTGCATTCTTTCTGCCTCTAACACAGCATGTATTCAAGCAATATGAATTATGTTTGCTCTATGTTTGGTCTAGCTCTGCAGAAAAGTTCCAGTTCAGGGGGAAATACATCATTCAAACACACTGGTGATCTTCACTCCAGGTGCCAGTGGCATTTAAACTGTGATTAAATTAAATGCAGTTGCATCTTTCCCTATCYATTGGATAAAATTGCTAAGGCAAATGATCCAGCTGATTTGCAGTGATTAATGCAAGGATAGTGAAAACCCACACTGCTAGTGCTGCATACCTTTTACAATAACAGCTTAATTCCTATCCTCCATGGGTCTAGGACAYGGGATGCAGATATCTGTCCACCATCCCAAACCTGGGCCATGTGCCAGGGCTTGTCCTCAGCTGGGGACAGCAGTTCTTCTGCTCCAGGAGTCAGCCAGTTTCCATGAGAGGATGCTTCACCTCACTGACTTCATGTTCATAGTCAGGTAAGCACTCACATGTTTTCTTTGTCTAGGTTTTAGATGAGCTGTTTCCATGGAAATAGGTTGTTTCTGTTTATTGATGCCTGAATTCTGCTGGAAACTCTGGTTTCAACATTGTTTTTTTGCTAGGAGTGGCTGAAGTACGTATCTTGAGGGGTCCTTGTCCTTATCTTTTACTTTTTCCCCTAATTTTATATAYAAAAAGTTTTGGAAGATCAACCACTGATCAACAGAAATGATTTGCAATGCATCTATGTGTTTAATGAAAAATTGCACACAGCATTGCAAACACATGCTGCTGATTTTAATAGTAGCACATACATGGTMAGCAAAACAGGTTAAACATTTTTGTCTGCTTCTTCAATTTTTCTGCTATTTCTAAGTCCTCTTCAGAGAAAATCCCTTTAAAGAAAAAAATTAGCAAGTTAATAGGAGAAAAAGCACTTTGTCAGAAATCATTCAGGAATGTCTTAACATCCTTTCAAAAAGCTAACCATTTCTTAAAAAAAAAAAAAAAAAAAAAAAAAAAAAAAAAAAAGGAAGGATTTGCTTTTTATTTTGTATTTCCTCCAAGGGGAACAATAGCAATCTTTAGCAAGTTGCCATAAGAGAGGGGAAAGAAATTCCATTGCAAAATATGGCAAGAAACAAGGTATTTTCAACTACTAGTAATGTGACATGTCACAGGACTGTAGCAGCAGGCATGTTGCTACAGAGACAAGACCAGTATATCAACGTATAGAAAAAGATACCAAAGTAAACTATATTGCTCCTTCCTTATTTTTTGTGCTATCTGTCTTATGACTGCATGCAGGTCTTGATAGTGGTGAAATAATACTAGTAATAATACTAGTAATAATACTAGTAATAATAATAATAATAATAATAATAATAATAATAACAACAACAGCAGCAACAACAAATTTTTCTACTCTAATCTGGGGAATCTCTTAGAGGAAACTAGTGAGCTGGGTCTAATGATGCCTTTGGGAAGAAGACTGGTATTGTTTTCATTTTACACATGATGAAAATGATAGATGAATTGTTTAAATGATGGAATGGGAAAAATCAGTTTCCCTCTTCACTGAGGAGGTTTGGCATCGTGTATCTCAACTAAGGTAGTTTTGTAATACATGAGGGGGCAGCATTTGGGGAAGAAATATTATGTCTTTGCAGGACAGCCCCCATAGTTCTCTCTGGACCAGTTAAGTTAACAAACTAAGTAAATTCATGGTTTTGGCAGCGCAGCGGCACAGATACGAAATGGATCCCAAGATAAACACTGTGCTACAACCACAGGTATCCAAAACTGCAGCTCCTTGAAAGAGGAGATGGTATGCAGGTTTTGTCACGAAACAAGGGATTTGGGGACGTGAGTGCTTCTATTCAAATAAATGTATTTGTTCCAGGGGAACAGAGGCGGTGTGATGATACATTGTGGTAAAAAAATGTACATTGCAATTACATTGTGATGCTCCTGTCATAGTCATTAAGTACTCAGATTAGCTTCAATGTCTCTCTCAATTGCATCAATWAGAGCTCTACATTCAATTTTCTGGGGTAATTTTGTCGGTGTGGCATGATGAAATGGTGCTTTTACCTTCCATATGCTAATTTGCTTACTTGTGTTTGTACTGCCCCCTTTTATAGCTATAGTCACTCTCATTACTGTTGCCCAGACCTTGTCCATGTTACAGCCATATCCATTTGCCTCCTTCCACTGTGCAAGGAGCAAGCCCTTGATAGTTGATGCAGCTGAAAAATCATGTACAATTCAGCTATGATTTCTCTTTAATCTGTAGTTCCTGGCCCTGTCTCCTCTTTTGCTTTGTGGAGATTTCTTCAGCCACATCTGAGCATCGCCAGAATAAAAGTGGAAATGTTTTGCTGAAAGCAGCTTTTGAATACATGCTGTGAATTTATCAGCTCTTCTGYGCCAAACCTCTTGAGGTAAAACTGATCCTGCTTGTGCAGGATAAACATTCCCTGTTGATATGCTAAGTTAGCAAGCCTGCTGRGTTATCCTGGCTTATTATCTTCCCTAGCACTGGAGGTGGAGATCTGAGGTAGAGATAYGGCACCACATCATCAGCCTTCACAAATTTGCCATTGGTCTGTGAAATATTCTGTGATTAAAACASAAAAAGGAAAAGGAAAAATATCCCAAATAATCTACCTGGACAACTGTGTTTTGAGAGCAGAGGATGTGAAATTTTGCATTTTTCTGTGGCAAGCAGACAGTTTTCTATCTTTATAAATCAGAACAGCAATATTTGCAGCATCTGCTTGACTGTTTTAGTTATTATTATAACAAATGACCATTCAATCAATACTAAAAAGCAAGAATTGTCAGCTTGGCTRCAGAACCTCTTTCTATCCCACAGATTAAAATAGTTTGCTTTTCAATGACTCTTGTACTAAGGATTTGAGCTTTGCTAGGGAAGCTGTTTTGGGGTGTGGAGTTGCTGCAGAGCAGCATTTGATTACATGGGGACATACTTTAGAGGTTACCCAGCTCCTCCTGTCTTGGGTTGCTGCAACTTGGCAGCATCCAGAGTTGCAAGCAGGACCTATCCTTGCCACTGCTGAAGTGAAGCCACCTGCCTAAAGAAAGAAATGTGACCTCTCTTTATGSAAACTTGAGTCCAGTGCAGGTATGAAAATGCAACATAGACACACTCTGAGCTTAACCCAGTTGGCCTCTGGATCCAAAAGGAAAAGGAACATGTTCTGAGACATGCAGTTTTTTAAAATGCTGCCATTTGCAGAATTTTGTCTGTCCTTGCTACATTTTCTTTTTGTGCTCTGAAGAACTTCAAGCATGTTGAAGACAGAAAAGTATGCAGCAAAGTGGCTTTGTTATAGGTGGCASAGATTTCCCTCTGGGAAGCTGTCTGCAGATAATTACTTGAAGTTCATGTTATGTACCTGAACTGCAACTTGTACTTCCAAACCTTAGTGAAGACACACTCCCTTCTCTCTAAAATGTGTTTCTATTTTATTCATTCATTAACATTCCCRACAACTTTTAAAGTTAGAATATAAAAGGAAAAAATGAAAAGATTCTTCAACACTTCTTTGGTTTTTTTTCTTTCATTGTGATATTCAGATTTAGTCAACAATAAAAGATTAAAGGTGTGAACGTTGWGAAAGAATGACTTTGTGAAGCTGCCTGACAGGATTTGGAAAACAAGAGCCCTTTTTTGCCTTTCTCTGCTCTCTGATTTATTTCAGCACTGATGTGTCAAAGTTCTCCAAGTCACCTTTCTTTTATTTTTTGTAGAGCAGACTGAGAGAAGGCCATGTGCATTTTATTTTCTCTTTTAGGGTAAAACCAAAGACCTTTTTAGCTGTAGTTAAAGACCATTTTGCTCTTGGTTTCACTGAATTAATGCTATCAGCATTAGATATTCCTGCTCATAGATGTCATTGAAGTGGGGGAGATGAGCCACTGGTCTGGTTCTTTCCATCCATGAGCYTGTCCAACCTGTGAGCAGATAAACAGGAATATCCTGAACTGGGAGACCAGCTTAGTCTTTGCAGATGCTGAGTAAGGATCTTACCAGCCCCCAACATCCCATTTCGCAGTGTTCTTTTAGCTTTCCCATGTGGTGGCCCAGGACACTGCAGAGCTTGAGTCTGATGCTTGAGATGACTTACTGTGGGCTCTGAGCAATCTGAGCAAACTGAAAAGGGACCATGTAAAATGTTGCTCTTAGCAGATTTTATTTACAGCCAGCCTGACAAGATGAATCCAAAGTATAAATCAAACTTTGGAGMACAAATCTCGTTAGTTGCCATGTTAGTAAATCAGCTCACCTAAATAATCTTGAGCTTTTGACAATGATGCAGCCTTCTGGATTGAAAATGCAGCTCCTGCTTGTGCAGTGAACTTGATCTGCTGACATTTCAAAGGATTGAGATCCTATTTCTGATAGTTCAGTTTATTCTCAACTATAAACTATTTTGAGCAGCACTGAGCTGAATACAAACAGTTGATGTTCAGGTCTGTCTCCTCTGACTAAGTGGAGTAGGTTAGGGAAACTGCATTAATTTGTACATGTTTTCCAGAAGAAAATAAGAAGCAAGCTTGGGAATGTGGGGAGACAAATAGCACATATAAAGAATGTTCCAGGGAACTGCTTTTGGTTGTTTTAACTTTTCCATTTGGAAGGGAAATCTGATGTTTTAATCCATACCTCTGAGCTTATTCCCAGAATGAAAAGCTTGTGTTAGAGAGATGTGATTTCTGCTTTTCACTGAAGGTCTGGTATTGTTTGACAATAAATTGTGTTCTATACAGCTTCAATTACTAACCCAGTCAGATCTGACAGCCCTTAATTATCCGAGACATGATCTACTAAAATCTACATCTGGAAACCATGTCACTTTTTGCTTTTGGCATTGGAAAGTCTGACTTAATGTTAAACACATACACTTAAATGCAAAGCTTTGGGAGAAATTAGTACAGCTGAATACCCCTTCTGCAGATTAAATGTTAAAATAAATTGCACAGGCCTTTTATTTAATAGTTAYGATGTTTCACCACATTTCCATCTGCTGTATTCTCTCCATATATCTRCTGGTTGATTTTGCATCTCCCATAGATCTGACGCTTATTCTTATGGGATCCTGTCAGCAGAGCTGTAATGGAGAAATACTCTTCAGGACTCATAGCCTGGCTGTTTTGTCACTTCTGACTAGGAAGAACTGCAGTTTGCAACAGATTTACATCTTTTCCAAAGCTTGTCAAGATGTTTGCTCTTAAAGTAGTCTTGGGGGGAGGAAAACAAAGATTTTGAGTTACTRTACTATATKTCCATAGCCAGGRATGTTGCAAAACCAGTACCCATTTKGTTTAGTGCATAAAGATTTGACCTCAGCAAACCTAAGGTACTAGCTGAGCCAACAATGAATAGATTTTCTCATCAATACATTTAAATATCTCYGAGGTGGGTGCCAAGAGCATGGTGCCAGACTGTTTCCAGTGGTGCCCAGTGACAGAACAAGGAGTAATGGCCATAAAGTAAAACACAACAAGTTCCATCTCAATWTGAGGAAGAACTGCTTTACACTGAGGGTGGCAGAGCACTGGGACAGCTATCGGGGGAGGTCATGGTGTCTCCCTCTCTGGAAGCATTTAAAACCCACCTGGATGCATTCCTATGTCACCTGCTTTAGGTTACACCCCTCTGGGCAGGAGGATTGGACCAGATGATCTCCAGAGGTCCTTCCAAACCTAATGATTCTGTGATTCTGTGATTTGATGCATTCTGGTAGAAAAAAAAAAGATTTCCAGAAAAATAAATTCCAGTGTATGGTGGCTGCACATTGAATCATTAATTACCTACCTTCTGGTAGAAAAAAAAAAAAAAAAACCAAAACAACAGAACATACAAACAAGCAAAAAAGCCTTCTCAGAAAAGCAAGATGAGTAGTGCACATAGCACATGGAATAAAGTTTTCCAGTCCATGTGCATTCTGAGTATTTTTTTTCTGTAATAAGATGCTAAAATACATTCCTGGCATATTCACCAATGGCATGGGTGGCAAAATTGGCAACTGAGAATTTGCCTTCAGATTGAGGGGTTTTTACCCSATACTTGAACTGATAAAGAATTCCAGTAATTTCAGAAAATAGAATTTTCCTCAGCTTAATTAGACCAAGATTTTTTAACAGCTCCTAAGGTTATATTGATAATTATAATAATGATAATCTTCATGGTGATGATGATAATGACCATAATAATAATAATAATAATAATAATAACAACAATAAATGATAATAATTTGTTACATTTCTGTGGACACAAACTATTTGCCATGCTGATTAGACCATTTACTGATACGCAAAATCATATGAAAATACTGCAGAAGAGGGAAAAGACAAAGCTGTGTGTGTGATATAGTTACAACAGACAAYTTTTGTCTTGCTCACTGCATTCTTACTGAATTTCTAAAAAGTCTTTAAATATTTAAATGGGAGCAGAAGTGTTTAGGATACAGAAGCTATTTTTCTCAGGGACCTATTTATGGCAACAGGGTGTTTCTGAAGGTAAACCTATTCAGCATCTTACATCATTATGAAGAGGGGGAAGGATACCTTATGGGAGTGGTAGGAATATTAATATTGAAAAAGTGAACATTCACGGTGTCTTTCTAGCCCCACAACAAATCTGTTATGAAATAATGATTCATTTCACTCGAATACTCCTTAAAGGCTGCAGGGAGAGCTTCTCACCTGCCCTGATTCCCGGGTAACAACGCTGTTTTGGTGGGATGTAGCTCTGTTTCTGACCATTCTGTGGTCTATCAGAATGGACATTTCACTGCTTACTGCTCCACGTCTGCCAAAATGCTTTTTTTCTTCTTTTGGTTTATACATCTTGTTTTACACATCACGTAAACCCACCAAGGTTAGACAAGTCACACAGCAGGGCATAAATAAGCCACAAGGTTTCGTGCAGCAATTAAAGCAACTTTTTGGAGAAATGTCAGTTGTCTTTGATGACTGAAAGAAAGCASAGCCATGTATGTTATTGGTAATGTTCAAACTCTGTTTTGCTTTAATTCATACAGGCAGTTTTGCTAGTTGCAAAAAAAAAAAGACGGAAGTCATTCCTAGTGAAAATGTGATTTAACTAAAAGGCAAAAGRGATATCTTGAAAAATAAATTTAAAGATTGTGTCTCTTCTTATTTTCTGCCAGGGCATGCTTGGTTCATATTTTCAAATTGGTGAAWATGTGATATTAACATAAAGCTATGGCAGGAACTAAATTTTAAGGTAAAATCTCACATACTGTATGTATGCATAATATAACATAAGTGCAAAAAAAATTGCATCAGTGTGTCAGAGAAAATATTTGAACTAAGATCTGACATGCAAAGCACATTTCTTTTGTAGCACTCAAGCACAAGGCTGAYGGTATTCATGTTCCCCCACAAAAAGATGAACCAGGGCTCTGTCATGTTTCATAGCAGKTAATGTAATTTAGTGAGGCCTCAAGATTAAAAATATCCAAGTGTCTCCAATTAACAGCGACAGTGTTGTCTTCCATTGTTTCATRTACTTGTTYGTGAAGGACRTGATTTCAAGTAAGATTTGGCATTTCCACACATTCTCTTGCCCTGTTGTGAATCTTGCAAAAATTGCTGATATTGTGGCATGGCTTTTGTTTTCATAGCAATAATTTGATGTCATCATTGTAGCTTTGTGACTTCACTGCACTCTCCAGCTGAAAGGAGGGCTGTTCTGTGAAGACATTTATCAAAGGCCAGGTTTCTGAAACAACAGCAGCCAAACCTTTGAGGGAAAAAGACCTGGACACAAAACCTTTATTCTTCTGAAGCTYATTGTGATGAGATATAATTATTTACTTATTAAAGAAACAAAATAGTTAATTTGGATCTCTAATAAAGAGATAGCAAAATCAGCTGATGATTTCACTGGAGAACATCTGTGAACCTTTTTTGTATAGGGCTGTATTTTCATGGTTCYTCCCTCTTTAATATCTTAGAACAGAGGAGGTCAGATTAATTTCTCTCTAGTCCCTAGCTAGCATCAATGAAAATATTGAAAATGTCCTACTTTGTCAAGTCCTGAAGCTCTCTGGAGTCAGTTTTTTTGACTGATCTAATTCCTTTCTGATTCTTCCACTGCCTTCCTCACTTGCTAGTTATTTTTCTCCTCCCCTGTTTACATGCAGCAAAATTATTCCTGCTTCCTCCCATCTCCCTGGTAAACATAGATGTAAGGAAGTCATTGAGATTYCTGGTTCTGTATGCTTGCCCTGTCTTTCAAAGCTTACAGTGTTCACTCAGCAAGATTRCTGCTTTATATGACTGCAGAAGCTTTTATTTGTCTTCACAGCTTGTGCAGGCCTGGTTTCATTTTCAAAACCTGGTGGTTTTCTGAGGCTRTACCTCATATTCCTTGACTGACACRAGGTTAGAGTTTCATCTACAAGGTTATTGTCTTCATACCCTCTTCTTTATCAGTCCCTGCATTTCCCTGAGCACCTGTGTTTGTTGTTTACTATTGATAGTAAAAGCTTTTCCTTAATGTGTTTTTGCTGTGTTGGACACTTGAAAAGCTGCTCCTGAGGTCCCAGCTCCCCCTTTCTGTGCCTTATTTCTCTTTTCTCTAGCAGCTGATTTTTACCAGCACAAACTTTTCTGCTTTTCTGCCAGTTTTTAATGGTTGAACTGGACACTGGMTTTCCATTTTGGAGATTCTCCTGCTGTTTGTTTCTGGCAAGCACAGACTGACGCATGAAATGCTCACAGAGTTATGTAAGTGCTCAGTTCCGCTGGAGCTTGATCTGTAAAATATGATTCCCTAWTGCTTTAAGCTGTGTATCCATATTGAATTAAGTGGTTACTGCAGACAAAAATGAACAAAATATGGTGACAATTAAATAGAGAAGGCAGAGTGCTTTTTCTCATCCTCCTGCCAGGTCTTTCCTCCCAGCCAATGGCACTTCCTGTTCAAAGGTGCCAGAGGCTTTGTGAAGCCTAGCAAACATCCTGGGGTTAATCACCACAGTGAGTGGACAGAATCTTCCCTGTGTATTTTGTTTTAGTTCAGCTTGAACCATATGAGATGATCTACAGAGTGCCCTGGCTGTTGCACACATACACTGAGGAAAACCATGGCTTGGCTGGGACAATGCAGCATAGATAAGGAATGCTTAAACCATCTAATTCCAAATACTACAGAGAGGGGATTGAGAGGAAGCCACTTTTTTATCAGGTACATCTGCAAAGATAGAAAGAAGGAAAGCTATCCTGTGCTCAGGATAAGCTACTGGGCTCAGCCTCTACCTTCAAAAGCTGGACATAGAGCTCATCATTTCTSTAATAGTGCAGAGGTGAGAGCTGTTGATAAAGATATGCAGCAGACAGTGGAGAAGGAGAGATGTCCCTTTGGAAAGTTCCCTAATCACTTGGTAAGAGGCTGTTGGAGCTGGACTAGCTGAACTGCTGAAAAATGTCCATCTGGTAGAACAGAATTCAAATCCCAGGGACCAAAAGTAGCAGGAGAGGAAGCAGACAGGGGACATAGCAAGAAGAGCACTAAGGTGGCAAAGGTGCAAGGATTGTCTGTCCTCATGGAACTAATTCCAAGTTCTTTATGCAAGAGTTCCAGAAACAAACCCAGGACACTTAAAAAAATCTGATTCTTAATAGCAAAGTTGTAAAGGTTTTCATCTGCTTTCAGTTTTACACTTTTTTCCTGCACTACTGCAGCARCCTAAGTAAAGCTGCCTGGGAACCCAAATTCTTTCCAGGCTGGACGGGAAAAGCCATCAGAAAACAAGACCCACCTTTGCATCTACTAGATTTCATTCTTTGTGTTCACACATAAAGAAAGCTGTTGCACAAGAATGGTGAAAGATGATTGAATACTTGTGATCAGCTTAGAGGTTAAAGGACTGATTATTGCAGATTGACCCTTTATTTTTTTCTCCAGAAAGTAAGGCAATATTTCTGATGTCTTCATCTGTAAAAATAACGACAAAAAATCAGCCATAGTAACTTTTAACTTGGGAGTACAGCAAACATCCACATCCAGCTCACTCCCTATGTGATGGCTCATTTCCACAGCTTTGACAAATATCCACTTTTTGCTGAAAAGAGTGCTCAAAATGGTGATTCCAATCTGTAGCTGTAGGTATAAGCAAGCCATACACTAACTCTGTGTAAATAATCTGACCTAGCAACTAGAATGTTTTTTAAATTAGATGGACTCAATGTTTAGCTTCTGGGCAGTTCATTTTTGATTTACTCTGAATCCACAAATTGATCTGTGAACAGCCGTTGCTTTCACAGAGGGATTTGATTTGTGGAATTATGGGCTAGATTCATCATACTGATGACAGATAGATTTTCATACTTTGGATTTTATTAATGGCATGTTCTTTGCTTGTTAACATTCAAAGGAGATCAATCACAAGGTATTTGGCTGCTATTGAGTTTCTATGGAAAAAGGACACCATATGCGGAGGCAGGAGTAGAGGTCAGTGTGTATCAGTCTCAGAGAAATACAATACTGTACTAACAGAAAATAATTGGAAATAGGTCCAAATTTCAGCCAATTCAAGTACATCACAGTTCTTTTGAAAAAATCTATATGGACTGAAATGCATTACTCTCAATGTTTTTTTGTTCACAATGCCTTTATTATCTCCACCCCTATGTAAGGGAAAAAATGTAAAATTTGTGTAAATATACCTTTACCAAGCACTTCTGATGACCAGTCCTGTGCTCAGRTTACTAACCCCCAGTGCTTTTCTTCAATTATGGACTTGCACAAGTGAACTCTCCAGTCTTAAAATCTTACTTATTCTCTGGAAAAATCAACTGCCACTTCTCTGAGCATGCATCATTTAACTCATTGAACCTGTGCCCAGGGGAAATCATATTACCTTTCTGTAAACCTTTTATAAAGCCCATGATGTGCATTTTCTTTTCAGTATTTCTGGAATTCAATGCTGTGGTTTAAGAAGTTACATTCTCCATTAAAATAGGTGATCGAATGAACTGTATGGGGTTTTGTCCAGTTATAGATGAGYGCTGAACACTGAAGTTCAGCAGGATTGTTCAGTGTAAGATCCCATAAAAAACTACCTGGTATTTTTCAATACTGTTCACTTTGGGTGAACTCCCTACTATAAGAAACCAAAGCTTTTCTTCACTGACCCAGCCAGCCCTGTTCACGGGAGCTTGAGATGAGGTGAAATGTTTACTTTGCTGTTTGCAAACTCTTCAGATCATGGAACCAGTTTATTAACTTCAACCTCCAGCCAATTCACGAGACCACAGAAGGCAGAAGACACTGGGAGGTTTCCTTAACAAATGCAGGAGGCTGATTAATTGTCCTGGCTTCAATGTTAGCAAGTTTCTTAGCAACAGAACKGCTTCAGATGATCACATCCCTCATTTTGGAAGACTGGAGTATTTAGTTGTCCAAAGGACACTTAAAATAGATTATAGGGTTTTTTTCCCGGGGCTGGGAGGGAACAAGATGGCAAAAAATAAGTTGTGTCAAAGACTGGTCTAGTTCCTCTGCACAGTGTTCTTTTAACTGTGCCATTGATTTCCCTTTTGGCCTTTTTCGGAAACAGAGCCATCATTTTTTCCCATCAGACCTTTTGCTTCTATTGAGACTGATGTCTTTTCCTTGCTCATTGATTCCTATTGAGCCAACAGTTTTCTGTCACATTATTTGGGAATTGCATGCATAATTTTGAAGGCAAAGCGGGAAGCAAAGAATAGCCTGGCACATAGAGAAAGTGAAAATACATCATAGGTATTTTGTGCTTGATCAGAAGCAAAGGAACAGATTTTACCCCTCACAAGTCTTTCTGTACTTCAGAATTTATACTGAAATAAGTGTTATTGGACATTATATTCTTACAGGGAGGATAGTGCTGTGCAAGTGGGACATTATAGTCTTACAGGGAGGCTAGTGCTACTTCACAGCAAGTGCTATGAAGAAAACAGGGGGAATCTTTGTTTTCAAAGACATTAGGTTGTCAGTTTGAAAGCATTAGTTATGGAAAAAAAACCACATTGGGCTTCATTTGAGAGTCACCTTTCATGGAATCAGGAAAAAGCCTTTAGCTCCTTGAGCAAGGACCCTGAAAAGCTGACTTGATGGGATTTAGCTGTGGGGACACATGCAAATGAGTGTTTGACTTTGTAAGCCTGACCATCTATCAGTTGAATACCCAGGCAAATAGAAATTTGAAATATCATTAAGTTTGGATGTAGTGTATTTTGGAAGGCTTTTTTCCCATTTTGGCAAACCCAAGTCAGGCTTTTCTAATGGTAAATTCCTCCTGATTTTACAAAGACTGTGAAACAACATGTAGAACRTAAACTACAGGTAATTATYTTGTAMAGATATGATTGGAAACAGCAGGACAGTATTTTCTAAACCCTCCAGTACAGAGGCAGCTCTGCTCCTTTCCAAAAATCTGATGTAAGAATTCTACTTGCCTCGGCAGGATCAGACATAGACCCTTGCTGGCTATTTTCAAAATSTAAGCCTAGGAGTCTCTATTTCCTTTTCTCTATGGGAAAGAAAACATAAMGATGCAACAAGAAGCCAGTCACGTTTTCCACAGAAAATACAATTTTTCATGGATATATAGTAACTGTAAAGAATGTACTTTCCAGGGGTCAKGGGTCAAACTTGGAGTGCTGCAACATTTCAGGCTCAGTGAACTTTCCTAAACTACCATTTATAAGGTGGCATCCAGAATTTCTCTGACCTTTCTTGGTGCTAAACAATACCTTTACTATTCATATTTCTCCTTAGAGATGTACATTTTTATTAAAGTATGAACCTGATTTAACATATGGTTTCAATAGTGTTATGTGTATTATTCTTATCTACTACTATCAACACAAAATAAATTTATTTTAGAAAATACTTCCTTAGACTGGAGCCATGTGACTACAGCCTCAGGAGTGCATCAGGTGGCAGTGAAAAYGCAGATCATCGCTCTCTAATTTGAGGCCATCTCTGATGCTCACATAAGGCTCTGCAATCCGTAGTTCTGTGGGTGTATTGCAGGACTTGGGATGTGCTGAACATGACGTACCTTACCTCGTAAGATCTCATTTGGCTTTTGGCCAAATGATACTGTGAGTGGAAAACACTCAATTAGATCAAGATACATCTTAATGAACTGCCTGCTGCACATCACYACTTGGAAAAATTGTATGCGAAACACTTGTTAAAAAATACAGCTTCACATATGGCAATTTAAAAGACAGTCTTTTTTGCTCTGTAGTGAGGAAGGGCTGGTTTTTGCAGGCACCTGCTTTCTCGAGGATTGGCCACATGTAAACAATCTGATGATGGGACGAACCCACTGCAGTTTCCTGGGTTAGCCCTTGCCCTCTGTTGATGCAGACCAGGAAAAGGGCACACCAGGCTATGACAGACATATCTTTGCTCCCAGCCCCAAGAAGCACAAAGGAGGGGGAGAGTCTCATGATGCTCCCAACCCCTTCAATGTTCCTGAGTACTTGCTGGAATCTGCAGAGGTGGATTGCATCACCCACCTCTCTGTAAATAGCAGTGCCTCTGTCAGTGTAGTCTGCAAGCACAGTGGGGTAAACAAATGTTTTATCTTTTTATCAAGTGTCCTCTAAGTTCAAATTACGTCAGCATGTGATTCATACAAAAGCAGACATAAGAGAGAAATCCAGTAATAGAAATCCATCCCTCCTCCTCTGCTAAGGCACAGTGACCTTTATGAATATCATRTTTTACTACCTTTATTATGTGGGAGAAAACTGCAGTATTCGCTCATATCTTATTTTGAAAAATCTTAAAGGAAGGGAAGATTAAGGATAAGCAGCAACCTCTAGACTTTACAGATCATAGATCAGCTGTCTTCTTCCTCCTCAACAGATCATGAGGACTATTGTTTTCATTTCTTGAATTGATTTGCATTCTTATTTGTTCCCTTCATTTTAAGGGATTCATTCTCTCACTGATATCCTGGACTTTCTGCACAAAACTTTTTGTTACAGCTCCGGAGCTACCTTGCCTGTTCCTGATCTTAACAATCTCCACCTTGAGGGAAGGGCAGRGCTGATTCTCCTACAAGTAAGAGGAGGAAGAAGAGTGAGGAAGAGGAAGGATATTGGAAATTTCAAGAGATACTACCAATAGCTCTTTCAGTGTTTTTGACATTGCTCAACTTCAGCAGTAGTTGAGTCACAGTAGAGCCTGCGCCAAGTCTGCCAGGGCAGCATATTGCTGGTTTGTAATACCCAAAAATCTCTGTGTCCTTCATCTTTAAGTGCTATTTTCCCCATTATCCATGGTTTTTTTTCGGGGAAAACCCCCACTTTTTGGGCATTTGAATTGTTTCTTCCTTCAGCAGACTGAGTGGTTCATATATTTATTAGGTTAACTGTTATGGGTCTTCAGTTCTTCTCCCTAAAAGGAGGTATTAGAGTGAAGAACTTTAAATAAGAGTTACAATGCCGGTCTCGCTGAGCTCCTTTAAATGCTTTAGGTGGTTATTTTCACACACTTCTGAGCATATTTTTAATTCCAGATTCTACCACTAGACCAAAAAATTCTCACTTGAAACCTGAAGGAATTTTGAATTTGTTCTTAGGACCTGCAACTAAGACACAGGCTCCTTTTATTCTCACTGTTTATTGGGTTYGCTTGATAAGGTTTTCTGTAGTGGTGGGGAGTGGCTACAGGGATAGGTTCTCTGGGAATCTGCCAGCAGCTTTCCCCCASTCCAACAGATCTCCTTATCCTGTGCCATGAGCCTTTTTAAAAAATTTCTCTTCCCCATCTGTTTGAAGAGGGAAAGAGAAGCTTTGACGAGCACCTGGCATCCAGCCAGGGTCAAACCACCAYGCAGCTCTAAAAGTGACAAGTCGAGATTAAACTTGGTTGTTAAAATTTATGTAGCCTCAGSATCTCAACTCCTGATTTTGTGCCTTGATCTGACTGCCCAGATCCACATGAGTTCTCATGCCAACCCATTTCTTCTGGGGACAGAAGAAACCACAGCAGCAATGGATTAACAATGCCCTTATCTTGTACTGCTACAACCAACAGCAGAGCTTCCCTTTAGCGTTGCCAAACTTCTGCAGACTCGAGCAGAAAATGCAGGCACACATGGGAATACGTAGGTATAATATTAAGTGTCTGAATTGTAGATTATTCAAATAATTAACTCAACCAGCTACTTGGTGTGATCTACCTTGAATGATTAAATCTCTGGAGATGCATGCAGAATCAGATTTAAAATGACAGGTATGCCTAATTACAGTAATTGCTAGCAGAGCATTTCATTGAAGACTTTTGTGGACTATTAAATGACTGGTTTAAGTGATAAACTGGTTAATCAGCAGAAGAAGATTTTGGTGAGATTGTGTAAATGACATTAGACTGGAAATATTTCATGGCTTGAAATCTGTGACTTTGCCATTGGCATTTACTGAGGATATTGATGAGGTTTGCTCTATATAGTCTCAAAGGAATTGAAAGCAAGAAGGCAGAAGTGTGTTCCCTATGTATTCATGAGCCATCAGCTGCAGTGATATTCAGAGTTTCTGATACCTGATTTCTCTGAACACCTGCACAAGTAATTTTTTGCTTATAAAGCTGTTTTCCAAACAAGATGCATAAAAGAGCAAGCCTGCTGTGACCATGTGKCTGTTGAGACTCAAGAGACTTCTTGTGTGGTGCAGTAGAGAAGGTGTGGTCAATTAAGGTGTTAGGAATTTTCAGAATCACTTACAAATGGGGTAGAATCTCTGAGGATCTTCTGCAAAGTGCCTTGCTGAAACTCCTTTCTATGGTCTGGGTGCTCCTGGGAATCTGAGTTATATCAGACAATGAAAGCATAGAAATAAATGTTTGCCAGTAGGTAAGTAACACAACATAAGTATCATTTCATTGTAGAAAAAAAACTATGCTAATGGTAGGAGAAAGAGATGCATTTGCATCAGGAACATGAGTACCTTCCATAGCATTGCTTCCTATACAAGACATTGATCCTGCACAGATTTAGACCACAAATTAGGAGAGTTGCCTGATAGATCTGGGAAAAGATTCTAGTACCATCAGAATGATTGACTGAGATATTTTTATATTGTCTAGCATATTTCCCCTTTATCCATATGCAATTTATTTAGTAAAATTTAATGAGCTCAGTACATTTTAGTTCTCMGATTTAAATAATAGAAATAAATATACCCTGGAATGCCACAGAGGTTGTAAGGGATTTCACACTCTTAACCTTGTGATCCTTGATAATTATAATGTGGATAATAAATTGACAAATTTTGCCTACAACATGGTTTGTCAACATCTGCAAAAGTAATTTTGGATTAGAATATTCCAATTAATGTATTCTTCCTTGCTTTATATTATCTTTTTCTGTTTACAGAGTCTTAAAATGTATTTATTTAAAGATTCTTTTAATTATTTCATTAAGCTCTCTAAACATCCTCATCTGATTTTTCACTGTTTGGAAGAAAAAAAAAAAAGATATTTCCTACCTCAGAGCTAGAATGATTGGTCAAACAGAATTCTCCTWCATAGCAAAATCAATGGCATGCAGAACTAGTCTGAAATGAGATAAATAATCTAGATTTTGAAGGTCAACAGCATGCCTGTGGGAGAGAAAAATGTATGCAAGAAGTACCGTTCAAGGCAATTCCACGTATGTTTGTTCTGGAAGGTCTGCTTACGGATGTTATTCTCCAGTGRATTCCCAGAACAGGGAGCAGTGATGAGTTGTGCCTGCCCAGATGACTCTAATTAATAACTCAGTTGTGACTACAGAAGCAACTCCAGTAGGTGGGCAGGGAGTGACAAATGTAGTCTTACAAGAACACGGACACTGCAGCCAGACATGAGCTGTGATATGAGCAGGRGGAAGCTGAGGGAGGAAAGGGACAGAGAGAAAATCAGTGCAAGGAATGGCTCCAGCCTGTGAAAGAGAATGTTGCTGAGTAAAATCCCCTACAAAAAAAACCTGATGGTGAGTAAGATTGGCTTTAGGGATTGATTAGTCTTTTTTTTTTCTCCATCAAAGGAATTGCTGCATTTTAATCCTGACTCCAAACATCTTAAAATGATTAACATTAGCATATTTGACTTTCATATGTGACTTGATAGCCTTTGAAACTCTTCTRTGTCCTGGTTGCAATATGAAGACAGTGGAAATGAATGAAAAAAAAGAGTACAGAGAGCGAAATAATGTGGTGATAGTGGTGGTGATGAAATAAAAAAGAAAGTGTTGGTTTGGGCAGACAGAAAAACTTTTATTAAACCAAAAATCCAATAGGAAAAAGTGGAGTGTATTTGTAGCATGTTGGCAAGGTTTAAAGTAAATGAGTTCTCCTAGGGCTTCAGATTGTTGATTTTTTCCCCATTTTGAATTATGAACAGCACTCCCAAGTAAAAAGTGGAAAACTCTACTTTAGAAAACATTGAAGTGCTTTGATGTTACAGCCTACAATTTTTTCCTCAAAACATTTTGTCAACTTCAGCCCAAAAATTCATGAAATCACATTTTTGAGCTTATTATCTTCTGAAAAGAATTTGCCCAGCTGTATTTTCAGACTTTGGTGATGAAGAATACATCTACATCCTTCAAGTCTCAATGCATGCTTGCTGAATTGATATCTTAAATATTATTAATGCATTGCAGTTCCAGCAAGTTTCAGGCATCCACCACACTGTTGTATTCCACAAAGCACTTCTGGTTATAAAAATTTCTAGGGATAGCAGTTCTCAAGGAGGCCTGTCCTGAATTGGTTTTCCTCTATCTCTGAGTTTCATTACCTCTAGATTTTCCAGTGGAGATGTGGGTCACTGTGACCTGAATTTAGTTCACTGAAAACAGGCTTATTTTAAATTGCCTTCTGCAAGGATGACAAACAGACCACAGATTCCCCCATGGCTGAAGTGCAGAGGACCACTGAGCTAAGCAGAACACATTTGTGCTCCACTTTGTCCAGCTGGGCTATTCTGCAGTTATATTTAAGCACAACACGTAGGGACTGTTGGAATGGAGACATCATCTGTCTCTTCCAATGTGTATTAGACCAAMTCTAGGATAAGGAGAGAAGATCAATATTTGCATTCTCTACTTTACCATGTCTGGTCAGGGCGACCATACCATTACAAGCTATCGTCACTGCTGAGGTAGCAGCAAACACACAGACACTTGGATGGACAAGAATATTGAAGCCTGACCCCTCTCCTGAAGATGGTTGGAGCAGATTTAGATAGAATCAGACAAAACACTGCAGAGAATCCCACCTGCTGTATTCCATCACTGAAACAAGACSAGAGTATTCCCATTTTGCACAGCTTCCTAAGAATTTGAGAAATGTAGTGGGTCCTAACACAYTCTACTTCTGAACAGTTGCTTTTCTCAGATTAAAAAAAAACAACAAATCAAAATGCGCTTTGCTTTGCCTCCATCTTTGTGCTCTAAGATAACATCAGAGCCTTCTAATTTCTTCAAACTTGTTCATACCCTTTCATTAACCTCAAAAAATGTTTTTATTTGCAAATTGTTAGAATGCATGAAATTATATACACTTGATTTCTGCTAATACYCTATACCTATATTTTATCTGTCAATTACAGAAGATAGAAAATCTAGAGAAGCATGAATGCAGTAAGATAATGTCTTYTAACAGTAACTAATTAAATCATAAAACAAAACATGTTCTATTTAAGGGATAATGTTCATGGCACTTGAACACATCAAGCAATAAACTGTGTTTGTAGTTGATTAAATGTCAGAGTGAATCTGAAACATCTGATAATTGCAAAAATAATTTCCTGGAAGTGTACTAATAAGAYGAAAAGATAGTTTCACATTTTGTGAGGTACAGATGAGAACACCCTAGACTTACAAAAAGAAGGAAATGTTTGCTCCATGGCTGATAGCATGTTGGTGAGCTGTGTGGATGAGGACAAGCATCAGCTGAGCAAAGGGTGTTATATACACCCATGGCAGCATTCTTCTGTTCCTGTASTGTGCCAGTACTTTCATAGGGCAAAAGCTATACTGATTTCAGCATGAATGGCTTTGGTTTTGAGAAATGAGAGATTATATTAAATGCTTCTGTCAGTTACCAGAGCAAGGGCATGAAGCACATTGTGACAGAGTATGGATAGGTCAAGCTAATAGCTCTGCATCTTGAATTTCTTCTCATGATTATAGTCTGATAAATTAAGCTTCGAGTCTTCCCCTGTCTCGGTCTCAAGTGCTGCTGAGAAGGTTCACCACAGAAAGACGAATTTTAATCCCAGGAGGAAAAAGAAAAGTTCTTATTGCATGGCATTCGTTTACAAAGCTTGTACGATGTACATTCTTAAGTATAATTTTTGTCAAAGATCATGCGCAAAAAGAAGACGTTTAATTTACTTTCCTTTTGCAGAACTATAAACAGCACAGTGATTTATTATAAACTTGCTGTCCTTCCCTGAGTCACAGATCTCAAGTTTCCGTGTATAAATATTAATGGCAGCAATCTGTTTGCTGTAAACTGTTTGATCACACGGGCCCATATTTTCTGGGCCCAGCCTCATTTGCTCACACTCGAGATTCCGCACCCCGTTGCGTTGCCGATACGTGTCAGACTCCTTTTAAAGAGAATGCTGTGCACTCTGGGGCTCACGATTGGCTCTCATCCTTCTCCTGTCATCACGCAACTCTACAAAGTGTCTTGAAATGGGAGAAATCTGGCTAACGACATCTCAATGCCAGATAATTATCAGACGGTAACTACCCACGCTGATTACCGCTCAAATTAGAGAGGGAGTTTAGAGATGAATTTGTGTGTTTGTTTATGTGGGGGTTGAGCTTGTGGCTCATCTCTGCCCAGACTCTTCAGCAGTAGGAAGTGCAGGTATTATATTTCCTCCAGCAAGAAYGCTAACTGAGAATTCCTAGCTAGAGCTAGAGCTATATGGAAAAAGAAAATGGGCCTCAATCCAAACTGTTTTAAGAGGAAGGAAAAAAAACCCCAATGTATTTCCTAACTTGGCTTTGGTTCATGTTTAACTTCAAGGGGAGTTATTGCTGCTGGAGGCTCTGTACTGAAATTTATTGTATTCATGCAAGTTGCACTATCTCYCTTCTGTTGCCTCTTGACCAAGAGGCATTTCTGGGCTTGTAACAGTTGAAAACACATTATTGGAGGGAAGGTCAGGCCAGAGAACCCAGCCTGGTGCTTTTTGCCCACTTAATCAGTAAATGCTCTGATAACAGACTGGAGGAAAGAAATGGAAGAGACAGTCAAAAAGTCAGGTAGGAAAAACCTCAGTCAAGTCACCATTTAGCCCTTTAAGGATTTCCAGCTGCTCAGTGCTTTACTTTGTAGAAGAAACATCAAAAAGCATTGACTATCTTTGGAGCTGAACTCCTCACAAGTATGGATGACTATATTTTAAAGTCATTCTTCTCATACAGGGCACAAATTTTTAACTGAGACTTCTGCAGATGTTTGACCAAGCTGCTGCATCTGTTCAAGGGAATTCATAATATTACCGACAAAGGTGTTAATTTTGCTCCTCAGATATTTAACTGGATGAACCTGTATTCAAGCTGGACTGTTCCAATCAAATCATTTGCAGCCAGGGGATCTGGGGACAGGTGCAGAAGAGCCACCACTGTACACTGGCCCATTTACAAGGGAGTAATTTCATWGCCTATACTATTACTAAGAGCATCCAAGCCTTATTCAAAGCATACCTGCAGTGGACGTATCCATTTCCAGAGCTTAGAGGTGGTGTGGGCCCTGAGGCCGTTAGAAACTTTACTATTTATCTGTTTTAGCAAACAAAGGAATCCTTTAAACGATTTCCTCACTTCTAATGTTAATTAGTCCTGTGCTCGGTCTTTTTCTTCTTTTGAGTCCATCTTTCTCTTCTTTTGTTGTGTTGAGTGGATGAGTTGTGTTCTCCCCCTGCTGGAATTAGCTRATTTCAGCACAGTTGCTGTTTTGTYTTTCCTTRRGGATTCTTGGTATCCATTATCAGTATTCCCCCAGTTTTGTTTAYCCCTACCTCACCCTAGGTSTGTGATAACACTCAGACAATAGCACTGCCTTTATCTTATCTCTTATCTAAAGCTCCCATCAGATGGTTTAACTTACAGTCCCATTCCCAGGAATCCATGGAGGCATATCTGCGTGGGGGAAAGGAGAGGGAACATGGGAGATAGCTTTGGTGGTCACAAGATGACCACCACATCTGTTCCATAACTTGGGGTGATCTTTGACACACTTTGCCACAGTGGGAATTTGTGATTTTAAGAGTGTTTGAGASAGGCAATTATGATCTTCTTACACTGGGGAGAGTGGGAAAAAACCACCAAAAATAGTTTTGTGGTGAATCAAGATAAGTGTCTAAATTATCACATTGTTAATAATCAGTTTAATGGGAAAGATGAGACTGGGGACTCAGTAGGTCCAATTTATCTCAGTCTAGTTGAAACAGGGATGCAGGGCRTGTTACTGTTCTAGTGATTTCTGTATCAATATTAGAGAAATCCAGCTGACACTGCAATTAAATACCATGTCGGCCAAACTGAACCAGGACCATTTTTATTACCTTTACATGTGGGTATCTGCRTGTTAAGATGGTTAAAGCCATCACATCTCATTTCCAGGTTATGATGGTTGTGACACAGGTCAGGTTTCTCAGCTGACTTTAGATGACATTCCCATCTGTGCTAATTATGTAAGGTTACCACATTTTCCCTTAAAAAGCAGTCAAAAACTTGTAGCATTTCTTAAGTTYATTAATTTGGGATTTTAAAATTTATTTTTTGGGAACTTCTGCTGGCATAACTTAGTTTATAGCCCTATTAACTTGGGTTGCTAAAGTGTTACACAAAATAACAGTAGCATTCAGACMGATTTCTGAGGTGCAGAGCCATAAATTTTGACAGCATTTTATTTGATGAAAGTAAATAGTGTCATTTTCCACTTTATGAACTCCATTTGACATACACTCTGATCTTAAAAAATTTATTGCATTTGAGAATGRAGAAGATGGGCTGCTCAAATTCTCCATGACCAATATATTATCAAATCTGTCTCCCACTTTTTCTACACATACAAAAGCCTGTTCTGCTAATGTCCTCCAGTGTTTTAAGCTGACGGACTATATTGGGGGTATTCTATTACCTAAGACATGTGATAAATATTAAGGATTAAAGATRTCTACTGAAAAGGCAAAAGGATTTATTATTAATCAAAAGAATAAATCAGTTTTTCCTCTCCTATGGCAATCCTTGTCTATTTAAAAGGGTTGTCAATATTGCAGTTCTSTCATCTGGAGTTCCAGATGTTTCTGTTCCTGAGGGGTTTTAGAGAGTTTCACCAATCCTACATCAGGAGTGGAGATCAATCACATTCTGCCCCAATATTYGWAATGGGGACAGGGAAAGTCTAAGAAKGAGGGAAATAAGGAAGCACCCAAAGACATTCCTACAGATAGTTCCTTAGGAATAAAATTATCCAGCTGGGATGATAAATCGGAAACKAAAAATAAGAATAGATTAAAAATGAGATGCTCGGGTAAAAACTGAGTAGAGARGTTGGGGTAAAAATCGGAGTAACTCAACTCAGGCAAAAATGGAGTAGACCCAACTCAGGTAAAAATGGAATAGAGAGACTCGGGTAAAATCAGACTAACGACTTGGGTAAAAATTGGAGTAACTAGTGTTAAAAATACATTTGGCTTTCGCAGTACTGTATAATCTAATGTTGGATTAATACTGACTTGAGTTGTACTTAAGTTACTGTAGAGGGTTGATTTGGGGGGAGGTCGGTTTTGCATTCCARTGAGGGGAAAAGTTACGTTAAAGTTTAGTTGCTTGCTATGAGGCTTCAGCCATGAGAACACTGATGGTTTCGGCAACCACCCGGTCCATCGAAACACGAGTTAACACAGTAACGAGGCACAACTATATTTATAACTCTGCTTCTGCTATGGGATGCTTTTTCTGCTGATTGCCAGGCATAAAGGCAGCCCTAATTCCACAAATTCACTTTCCCGATGGGCAGAACATGAGGTTTGTAAGTTACAAAGTCGGTCTTTCTTGCAAATCACACCAGAAAAGCTTTCAGGAGTAGGAATGGTGTGGTCTGTATATGTGTGAGTGCTGGGAAACACTACTGGAGGCAATGAAAGATTTCCAGCTGGAAAGACTTAGTGCCTGTTGTTTCTGGAAAGCGAGTTCAAAACATGACTGTYGTTCCACACCATGTGCTTCTCCCTAAGCATCTGGGTAGTGAATACAAGACCTGAACAATCTTTTATAGAGGTCAGTATGACAACACGTAGGTGAAGAAACGCTGCTTTATGTTGATGATGCTTTTGAGAATAAACAGCAGTGTTAGATGGAGAGGAGAGCTGTGAAAGTGAGATTTCTGGTTGGTACTTGATTTTATTTTTTTTTTCCTAAATATAACTGTGCTTGGTGCTCCCAGCTGGCTTTTCTCCCTCAGAAAAGATGCACACCCTCACATTGCAACCTGATCCCCCAGCCAGGGTTAGGCTAAAATTCTCAAATAGGAGGAAAACAGATTTCTCCCTTTAACTGGTCAGTTCACAGATCAGCATTCAAAGGGATATTGYTCCCATCATCCACCTTCAACATCCAACTCCAAGGAGATGCCTACTTCTTTGACACCTGAAATTCTCACTTGAGTCCTTTAGATATTCTGCTCTAGCTGAAGCCACTCATGTCATACCCGGACTTTAATCCTCATTGCTACTGATGGTTTTAAGTCTATTTACATCTGTATTGTTAAACTAAAATAGCATGAGGAAGGGTAGAAAATTAGAGGAAGAAAACAATGAGAGGATCTTAAATATAGCCTCAAATCTGATGCAAAGACCTCATTGTGGAGATAAAACACCCTTGTTGTTTTGCTGTATGTTTTAGGGGTGAATAATGTCTTAATTCTGGGCCTGTAAACATTTGCCTTTGAGATGTTTAGAAGCCTTGGTCTCTGCCACAGCATAATTATACAGCACAGAATAATTATTTTACAGTCAATTAAGTATACTAAATGTGCATATTTAGGAAACCTKATTTAAACGTCACCCGTACCATGCTGCATCTTTACCATGACACAGTTCTTCCATCTGAACCAGAGACCAATTACTTTGCTAATGAAGCTCAGGGGTTCAGCCAACTTCTGAAGGAGTGCTTGAAAGTTTTGTTTTCCAGTGGAAATTATGCCAGCCACCATAACGGGGCTTGGCTCTTGGATTCTGCTGATTCCATAAAGCCAAAGAGAAAATTCTTCTGTAAAGTTCTCTTTTATTAGTACTACAGCTCAAACTAGGTGCCTCCAAATAGGAAGCCTGAACCCTAAGGTTTTCTTATGCAAAGAATTAAATTTTTCAATCACGTGGTCTATCAGTCAAAAAACGACAACATTTTCTTAGCAAACCAAATTCACGGCAGGCACAGGTATTCAGTTTTTGATAATGGCTGAATGATGCTTTATGAAAGCTCTTATTATGAAAAATAACATATTCATTTAGAAATCATCCAGTGTTATGGGAATTTCTCCAAATGTTATTATAATATTAGACGGATGATTAATATTATGGCACACATAAAATTCTTTCATCTTTTCTGGGACACAAGTTCTTCCCAGTCTATAATTGATGTGCATGTGAATTGGAGAAAGATGTCAATGCARGAAGGAAAGTGGTTTTGCTGCTTCACCTCCAAGCATTTTGACTGCACTACTTACATAGAGAATACCTGAATTAGACTAAAAAAGGGGTGCAACTGACTTCAAACAAAGCAGAACAAGAACAAACCAGAAGAGTGAAATGCTATTACTGTTATGAATACTACTACTGCTAGCAAAAAAAAAAAAAAAAAAAAAAAAAAAAAAAAAAAAAAAAAAAAAAAAAAAAAAAAAAAAAAAANAAAAAAAAAAAAAAAAAAAAAAAAAAAAAAAAAAAAAAAAAGAAGGAAAAAAAAAAAGCTGAAATCTATAAATAAATATCAGACCAAAAAAAAAAAAGCTGAATCCTATAAATAAATATCAGACCTTACTTGAACCAAGACCCAGACCATCTTGTCATATGGAGATCTGGTTGTTCAGCACTTCCTCCAAACATATTTAATTTAAAAAAAGGTCTTTTAATTAAACACCTTCCCCACCACCCTTCACCTTATTTGCTTAATATTTACTAGGTTTTTACCCTTACCACTTACAGTAAGCAAACACAGAAGTGAGCAGTACAATATAAAGGGCCATCAACCACTTGGGGCTGTTATATTTAGCAAGGCAGATGCTCTGTTAGTAGCACTTGGCTCCACTTAACATTGAAAATACAGCTGTATAATGGGGAAAAAGCAGGAAAAATTGTAATATTACAAGTCTCCTACTCTGTTCTGTGATCGGTGCCAATAAATCTCTCTCTGAAAAATCTCTGCCACATTGGGTGTTTGTGAAAATACAGGTATCACTCTGTCAGGGATRTCAACACTAAATGACAAGGATGATCTTTTTTGATTTCACTGGGATGCTCTCAGCTTGCATAACCAAAAACTGGGAACTTCTTTTAGAGTGTCTGGAATGTTCCCTCACTTGTTAGCCACTCAAACAAAACATCCTTTTCTTCATTCAAGTAAGAAATGGATTTAAGACATTTTCCTGAAGCAACCTGGGCTGTCCCTGCTTTTCATCTGGAGCTAGCAGCCCAGTAGAATGAGTATTCAGTGTGATGAATTGGGTGTGGGGTGAAGGAAAAAGATGAATGAGCACAGACACTGTCAAGGCTTCTCTGGTAGAAAATGTTAASGATGTGCTTGGAGTTTCCTGATAAGTCTGTCAGATGGCCCATTACTGGGAAAAATCTTCCCTTCTGACACCATGCTGATGTGATTGTGGAGGCAGAATTGGGAAGTAGTGGCACTTGCAAAATACAAATTGCTGAGGTTTTTGCTGTCTGGAGTTCAGATATAGCGTTTAAACAAAAGTTTCCCTGCTTTCACTCTCAGAAATGCAGTCACWGTACCTAAGCACGGACAAGGTGGATGGGGTTATGCAGAAATTCAGAGAGATTTGCAAAGTACAAAATCAACGAGTTGTGCTTCTGCCTGTACAAATAGAGCTTTATTAAGCTATATATGAGGGAAATAAGATCAGGAGCCAATTCATTGGACTTGCTGGAAATGCTTCATAATTACTTGCAATTTTTTAATGCAAGTTAAATATTAAGAAAACCTTTGAATTCAGTTGCTCAGAGCAAACATCTCCCAAAGCTGTGCAACAAAAAAAGAGAAAGGGGCCAATACTGATTTAGGTGTGAAATTATTTCTACATTCTTTTAATTTTAGGCAAAAGATTGCTGAGGACTCTCCATTAACTCCAGAGGCCAAAGCACTCTTGCTTTGAGTGGATATGCTATTTCTGCTCTCTACTCAAAACCAATAAAATTCYTCTAGTTAACCTTGAAATAAAACCAGATTGATTATTTCTGACATGTGGTATTGAAATCAACACCCTGCTGCGGAAGAGGTGTTGAAGAAGGGCCTCTATCTTAAATGAAATATTGTCTCCCTTGTGTAAGGAAGAGATTAAAATCCAAGAAATGCAAACTGGCAATTTGATAATCAAGAAAAAGAGATAGCAGGGGCTTGACCTTTCAGCCAAGCACACCATCTTTTCTAGCAGTTGTATTTRTTGAAATGCTGCCAATTACTAAAGACTAGACATTGCTTTCATCCTGCTGCCTTCCTGCCATCATTCAGCAGAGTCAGTTTAAATACTGGCTGGAGAGGGAGGAGCTAAGCTGAAGATGGATGATCTCTCTAAACTCCTGCCCACACTAGAAGAGTTTTGTTCCTTGTGTGGAGGAACCCTTTTGCCTTTGCCCAGCTCCAGCTCTTGGATGGACTCGGTTTCCAGGCAGGAGTTAAGTGCACTGATGTTACAGCATGAAAATAGGCACTGTCCATTCGAATAAAGGAACACAGCATTCCCTTTCCAGCTCAACAGCAAGTCACAGCAGAAGGAAACCCCAGACTCTTCCCTCTGTAAGTGTAGGAGCAGCTCTGGAGGGCTTAGTTACTAACTTAGTTACTCTCAAAGTTGGTCTGGGAGCCTGTGAGCATCTTTGCAACTCTGACCACATATAATTCCCTGTAAAATACTTTGTCCTGGGAATGGAGTCAGAATAGTCTGCAGGTGAGCTGTTCAAATGCTGTTTTTAAAATGTAAAGCCTTGATGTCAGTACATTTTGTAGTCACTGCATGTTTTCCACCTGCTAGAGCATGATCCAAACTACATCAAAATGATGCTTTTTCTCGTGGGAATGTGAAAGGAACTCTGTCAAAGAAAAACTTTGCATGTAAACATCCCAATTCCAAATCTGAACAGTTGATGTTCACCCAGAAACTCATTGTTGTTTGTAAAGCAAGTGCACTACAGAAAATCGAAACTGAAATAAAACTTGTAAAGTCTTTGTCAATTACAGTTTCACACAGACGCGTGTGAAAACATGCAAAAGATGGAGAAGTTTTCAGAATCAAGAAATGGGACCTGTCAAATGCTAGAAACCCAAGTATCTCTGGAATTTATTCTGCTCCTCAATAAGTATGATTATTAACAAAACAATTATACACTGTGTTTTTTCCCTACAGGACACCAGACTCCTCCTCCAAAGCACAGTAGGGATAATGTCTGTGGATATATCAGCCTTGTGGAGTGAAGGAGACTGTTGTTTGTGGGTTTGCCTTCTTCAACTCGATTAAAACCTTGCCAAAAAAATCCTGGCATATTTGTACTTTTTAAAAATTGCTCCACCAGATGGTTATTATTCAGCTTGTGGGGGAGGCACTGGGGGAGTTGTTTAGGAATCCAGAAATTTTATGTGCACATGTCACCAAATTAATAAGGACTGTTTCTCTCGAAGAAGAACTTGATTGGTACAACGTAAGGGCTGGAAATAGTGCAGTGCCAGTGTCTGCTGTAGTTACCTTGTACTGGCTGTGTTCCATCAGGAATGTGGGATGTGCCACACAGGSAAGCATCTGGTAAGAGACGAGGATGTAGCACACAGAAACTGCACTAAGGATGTCAGACATAAAAAMCAGTGATTTAGCCAGCCCAGGACACCTGTAGGTGTTGACTGGGACTCTTGCAGGGATCCCTGACAATCCTGCACTTCCTGACAATCCCCTGCCTCCACTCACCCTGCTASTGGATGAAAGTGAACATGGGGATATTTCCAAACTTGCTTTGACAAAAGCAGCACTCAAACACATTTCTGGAGTTGGGCCAAAAGTCCAACTGTTCCRCTGAAGCCCAATGAGGAACATGAAAGTGCAAGTGTGTTATCCTTTGGATGGGGGATCGAGCCAGGAACTGGCTTCTCTAAATTTATATTTTCATAACAAACCTTTCTGCTGAGAAATTCYCCAGGGTCAGATTTTGTATTTTCTTTTCCTTTTTCTTTTCTTTTATCGCACACTCAGATTTTCATTTTAGTATCTTTCTTTACCTGGAATTGTTTTTCTTTCTATTGGAGGACAGGGAGAAGAGGTGAAGGATTATAATTTTCATGTTGATGTTTGAAAAGACTGAACATCTCTGTATATAGGGGGGAATTTGCACATATTTTCTTGCTCTGAGAGTGATGTTTAGGTGAAGTTTCATGAGCCAGATTAATTTCTTTTAGAAGTTCAAATGTTGCATGTTCCGTATTTGGCCTCTAATGAAGAAAATTTCTAAGCTAAAATAAAAATAAATTCAGAAATAAAAGCATTCTAATACAAGTGCTCGATGTCTTGGGAATATGCAGACTATTATTTTTAATGGCATGCAATGAATGCAGAATTGTTTCCTCATTCCTGTGCTAAAGATATGCAATAATTCTGTACCTCTGCACACAAAAACAGTGACCAAGGATTCATATAAATACACTGCCATGTCCTTACATCTTTATTCAGTTCCTCAGGTGGTTGCACGGGAGCCCTGTTTTAGCTTGGCTCAGTGAACAGGAGCCAGCAGGTGTTGATTTGACAGTTTGTTTTCAGCCACGCTTTGTCTGTCTTGGAGTCACGCACTGTCCTTTTTGTGGGTCCAATTCTGAGCCACTGAAGCCAGGAGTTATATCTTATCTTTAACAGGGGCTCAGGCAGAATCTGTAAGATGTGTCAGAAACAGACATAGGTACTCCAGTAGCRCTAACTATTATTATTAAAGATAATTGATGGCTGTAGACAAGGACTTATTCTGTGAAGAAGCTGGTTCCAGTTGTGGGTGCTGAGTGCTTCTGCTATGTGCACCTTCAGCTAACCTTTACACAATATATTTGAAAAATCTGTGTGCATGTGGGTCTCACAAAGCGCTCATCACTGTCATGAGCCTGCTGGCACTGATGTCAGCAGCACACTCCCTCTGGAATTCAGATAGCTGGTACAGGCCAATGCTAAGTGCTTCTGAAAATCCCAGCCTTACAATGCAGTTATTTGAACGAATCAATTTCCTTGGGAAATGGAAAACTAAACAGGAATTTTAAAGGCAAAATGCTACTGTCATCACAAATCTTGCACACTCACCTAACATCTTTCAGCCCGAAGAGTATAAATATGCTCAGGCTATACATGGAGTGCTTGGATATCCTGATTAACRAGTGAATGCATCAGTGAATTCTGCTTGGCAGAAATGTGTTGGCAACTCTGACATACATCAGTTGCTGAGTTACTGGACAGTGTCTGCAGCTGAGCCTTTGAACAAGAACATCAAAATGAATCCCCATTCTTAGCTATTATCTCATGAGAAGGTTAATATCCATGCAGAGAAGCTACAATGTCACTTTTTGGACTCTTATCTGGCAGATCCCAAATCAGTGTTTACCTACTTTTGCAGAATAAAGGCATAAATTGACCCTGCCAGGATAGGCAGGACAGGTARTTATGGATTTTAGGGACTGSCAAGCATTCATCCCCATACCTCATAGGGCACACATTTTCCTCTCTGAACAGTGGAAGARCATTGAGATTTTATATGCATGGAASGACAGWGAACTATTATCATTATGCCCTCATAAACTTTTATTCTAYACCAGAAAATAAMTGACCAAAGTGAACAGAAATGGAACCTCACACTAAARSAGCAAGAACAACAGTGGCACTGTGTGAAAACGTGATTCCTCCATATTATATGCCATAGACACTGCCCTATGCCTGTTTTACACTGCATTGCATGGGCTCCTGAACTCAAGCAGTACCTGGAAAAAAAGGCTGCCAAAGCAAGAGTTATATGCCAGAGGAAAGGGAGAGAAAGCTTCCAGTGTTTGTCTGAAACTGGAGGAGGAGCAGGAGGTAAAAAWCAGGAAAGGAAAGGAGAGAGATTCATATGCTGTGACCTACCACAGTAGAGAAGCAAGCAAAAAGTTACCTAAAATGTGGAAAAGGGAAATACATTTGGTGAGTGGAAAATAGCTGCCAGCTGCAGACTTTCAGAGTGAGTTTTAAATATTGCTGAGAATACATTGCTCAGAAGTTAACTGAATCTTCTGGGCATAAAATTTCATTTAGCACGTTGCATTAAAGTGCTGCAGCTTTAGCAAGGCAAAGTTTCTTACACAGGCTTGTATGTTACATCCCTTGTGATATCTGGCAAGTTTGTGCATAAAGGAATCTGACATCTCCCAGGTTATTCCTCCTTCCAGTGAGGCAACCACASGTACAAAATCAATGGCTAAATTTTATATTTTCTTGGCATCTATTTATTTTGTACTTGTCTTATTAGATCAGGAGCAAATTTAGAAATAGCTAGGAAGTAATATTTTTCCTCTGCAAAATCTGAATCACAAGCAATTTATTTTATTTTCATARCCAATTGCAACTGAAATATATGAGGCTTTTTCTGTAAACCTAGTGTAGTTTGATTAAAAATATAATTAGTGCAAGTTTCCATTTAATTTATAAGCTATTTTAAACAGGAAAAAAATTTCCTCACACAATTTCTTAACTAARCTGAATAAAAATTAGTTTCTTATTATAATACGGATTTACCACAGCATTTGTCACCCTGAAGGACTTCAGACTTAGCAGTCAGGCCTTAGTGGGAAGTAGCTTGGGAAATATTTAACCATAGCATACCAAAGGCAGTGGATGGGTTCAGGTCAGAAATATAATCTTTCAAGTGATATAAAATAGGGTATTTAAATATAAGAATATTACTTCCATTGGAGCCTCAGCCTTGGCACAGCCTCATATCTTACCTGATGGTGGATTCTAATTGTTTAACATGCCAAAATCCTTCTTCTGAGTAGTCAGCAAGTAGGTACAAAGATGAGCATTGTAGGCCTGTTCCCCTGTCATTCAGAAAYGTCCCAAGTCTTGTTAACTTGTCCCTTTGAATGTGTATTAGAAGGATTAAATACCAATTAATTTCCTTTGAAAAAGTCAGAATGGATAAAAACCCAAAACCTGTTTGGATCTGAATTTTAAATGTATGGAAAGTACTGATGGACATTTTATTAGGGCTTTGGAGATTTTTTTAATGTTTTGTTTTTATTTTTGTGGGTTTTTTTTTTCTTTTTTTTTTGTAGCTGAGAAAATCTGACAAGAATTTTAGCTGGGAAGTTTTCAGAGGCCTGTTAATTTACTGCTCTGTTTATCCGTGCCTTCTGTGTGCAGCTGCAGAGCATTATTGTGTCAAATGTATTAAAATGAGGCACTGATTTAGTTAGAGAAACTCTGCAGGAACTGATGAAAGCAATCTCTTGAAAAACGAGGGAAATATGCTTCTCCAGAGCTCTTAAAAAGGACATTTTGACAATGCGCCAAACAATTTGGAAACGCAAATGAAAACCCACAAAGCTGCAGGTTGGTACTACCTAGGTAGTTATCCCTCTGTRATGTCACAACATCATAACTCAATACTTTAATCTCATTCAGAATCCATTGGCATGTGTTTAACCTGAGGTCTGAGTTTGAGCCTCGCTGATTTCCCTGGGAGGTAAATCCACACCTAAGTTCACAGCAAATATGAGACATACAAGCACCACTTTGAGATGCAGCAGATATGGAAGAGGGTGTATGTAATGAGTRTGCCTGTTGGGCTTGACAATATTATCCTTGCACTATAGGAAACCTGAACCTTCACAGGTACGTAGGCACCTTTGATCCTAACGGTGTCACTGGGAATTAGACAATTAAATAACCCTTGAGAGCCAGAAAAACACATTGCTAAGGTACTTAGGCAGCTAATGGTGCAATCCACGCTGCCTGGTAGGATTTCTAAGCTTGGTAATGTACTTAGTTTCAGCTGGTTTAAAAAAATACCCAAACATTGCAATTCAATAAGTCACATGCCTTCTAGCAGCMATAATGTTGTTTCCTTATGAATGCTTCCTTATTGAAAGTGTCCCATTGAAATAAGTATCGTATGATTTGTGTAATAACATGTTGCACATCTGTTTTTGTGGCTTCATTTGGATTAGGGGAACGTGAGATGCTGTGCAATACTTTCATTATCTTTTCTCATTTTTGTGTGATCTGAAAAAAACTGCAAAATATTTGAAAAGAAAATAATCTAGGTGTCTAATCTTTACGTGTGTAGTGGAGCAGTGTAGCAGTGCTTTAGCTGAGCACACATGATCATTCCTTGAGGAGAGAGCAAGAAGGGACAGCACTGCAGTGAGCAGATTCCAGCTTTTGCAGGCAAGCACCCCACATCCAGTGAGTTTTCGTGCATGTGAATTAAATATTGCTGGAGTTTTGGTGGTTTTGGAAGAACTCACATGGATCTTACATGTTATCCTGATCACAATCAAAACCTGGACAAATTCCAGAATGCCCTCTTCTCTCCTCTTGCTTCCTCACCAAATACTATAAACGTGAATGTTGCCCTAACAGACCTTCTGCCATCTCTGAAGTCCCAAGGAAAGCAGAATTCCCCTTGGCTTCATGCATCCTGATGCCTCTCTGCAAGCCCCTACCCACAGCTTCCTATTGTCTGAAAGGTTAAAGTCCCTTACCTTCATGTAAGCATAGAAGTTTTATTCGTCAATATAAATAACTCAACCCTCTTATAATCCTGTTAAWTTCTTTTCCTCAACAATTTCATGTGACACTGAATGCCATGGACTGATAATGTGCTACTTTAAAACACTTTCCTTTCTGTTCCTTTTACATTTTCTGCCTGTCAATTTAATTAACTCATCTCTTGTAATTGTGTTATGGGGTTGGGACTGGCTATGGAGGAGTACCAGATTGCTCTCCCCTAAATTATTATTTTGGGTGGTTGTTCTTATACTCTTTCTTTCTAAACTAAATAGCCTTGGTTATTTTATTTGTTRATATTTAATCTTCCACTCTCTTATCCCCTGTCCATGAGAAGCTTTACTATCTGTGACACACGGGAGTTTGGACTTGAGACAGACTACCCCGTGTACAGTATTAAGAGGGGCAAAGAAGTATTACCAAATTATCAAATCCTAGTCTATTCCACTATTTCCTTTAGCAATCCTTGCAACTTTTATAATTTTGCCCAATCACTTCCTTGTTCTGAAATCTCAGCAGCACTCCAGCCTGCCAACGATAAGTGCTAGATCTGTTCCTGAAATACTCTAGGTAATTTAGATCTCTAGGTAATTTAGATCCCAGCAGTGTGTGAAAAATAATTAGGCTTTTTCTTGCACTCCATATCACTTCACATTTATCTAATTTGAATTGTAGCTGCTACCCAGCTGCATTGCTGATAGGTTTATTCAGTCCTGTTTGAGCACAAATACCAGCTACCCTAGCTGCTCTTCTTTTGTTAACACTGAATTAGCAGTGCCTTTCTTTACTGCCCAGAGGTAGAGCTAAAGGGAGGGTGGGGTTAGTTTTAGTTCCAGGTACTAAAAGGTGAGATGTTAGATAACTGTTTCACCTGTAATTTGCCTCATACAGAACATCTGAGATATGTGTAGTCCTAACTCGTTACACCAGTGTTACTGTCAGTATACTTTGGGAAGAATGTGTGAAGTTTTATTGTTTGGTTGGGTTTTTTTTAGCTTTTCCAATTTGTTTATTATTTTTGCTAGTAGAACAGTCACAGGACAGTTCTTAGGTCTCMACCTGTTTGACCTAATCTTGGATCATCTCTTGTTTCACACTCACTTATCAAAACTTCTAGAGAGGTTTCTTTGAAGCTATAAAAAAGTAGTATTTGGATTAGAGGAAAARGGGATGATAGTGACTAAGAGCTAATGCATGGACTAGCAGTGTATGCTTCATTTCTGTATTAACTGAGTGGAGCATGGATGTTTCAACTAAGCTTTTTTTAGATTTTTAATTCATTGGAGCTTTAATCTAAAACATCTGCTGGTAGGYGCATATGAATTAAAAGTAAATAGAATGGTCAAATGAAGTAAAGTGTTGTAAAACTACCTCAGTGTTTTTCACATTGTCTGTTACTATAGGATCTAAACAATTATGGCATAGCAGCACCTGCAGATGGTTCTAGCTTTGAGAATACTTCTAAATCCTTTAGTAAGAAACTTCTGGATTTTATATTAACATTAGCACCCACCTACTTTTTTTTTTTTGCTTGTGTTCAGCAGGTTTTTGCACAGACTTGACAGGATTTTGTAGTCAACAGAAAGAGAAGCGCCAAAGATGCAGCCAGTTTTCAATCTGGGGTCATGGCCACTGCTGCGTGGACTGCATGAAATTCATGTTCACCACGCTGTTCAAAGTGCAGCACTTGCAATGGAGTGCTCGGTTTAATTGCCTGAGGTACTTATTAGTATAATATTCACCGTTAATGAACTAAAGTGCATTGCTATGTTAGCAGTTTGATCTCTGATAGTGAGATAAACTGGCAACATTTGTTTGTGGTTAGCAGGATTTAGTAAGCATTTGATGCAGATTAGATTGAATAAGGCTACTTTGACATTGTTACCTTCAGAGCATCTCAGGTTTTTAAAGAAATGGTCGTTGGAAATAAATTATGATCTGCCAAGGTGGATTGAGATAAAGTGTAGAAGCCTTCAGAAGCCTTCCAGTTCCTAAGGTTACATGTCTTTCTTCAACTCACCCCCCTTGAAAGCAAAACAGTCAGGTTTCTGTCTTTCTTTTTTTTTTTTTTTCATAAGGAAAATATAAACCATATAATTTAGGCATATGAGATGCTGTCTGAACCTGCAGAAAGCCTGAAATGACTAAAAAGGGCTATTGGGAAATGCTTCAGTCAGTCAGATTGTCCAGACAAGACAAGAGGACAGAGCCAGACAGAGTGTGGTGCCAGTACTTTGTAGGAATAAGACTGCCATACACTGTCATGGGTAACAGTGTGGTGATTGAGCTGCTGTACTTAGAAGCTCATTCCTTTCCCTCTGTCCCGAGGGACCATCAGAAGAGGAAGCTTTTGGCTGGGAAGCTGCTGAAACAGGAATAGCTGAGCCAAGACTGCAAGAACAGGAATGGATAGCCTGGATGCAAAAATGAGCAGGAAACTTATATTGTCCTRTTTTGACTCTAGCTGCTGTAAACTAAGAGAAATTCAACAGTCCTGGTCCAGTGATTAAAGCAAGACCATCTGGATAGAGTCTGACTCCCAAACACCAGTGCCAGCTCACACATCTTTAGTAAATATTTGTGGATGGATTGCCCAACTCATCCAAGATCTCTATTGGAAACATTCRCTCTTCTGGAACTATAGGAACTGCTGAGCTCAAGAAATTTACTCCTGCATTTTTTGGAATCGTTTTTTTCCTCAGTCCTCCTTCTGGTGGATTTTTGAGAGTTGAGAGCTTTTTTTATATCAGAAATTTGTTAAGAATTGCCTTTTCTTGTGAAATATCTTACACTTGGAGCTTGTAGGAATACTGTCATTACACATTTTCAKGCTAATGGTTTGGAAAAAGGAACCTGTAAATCTCACTCTGTGAAGGAACAACAGTTCCTTTATTTTGCAAAGAAGCTGACTTGAAAGAGAATGTCTGATAAGGAAGTCTAGTCCTTGTATTAACTATAGGCATCGAAGGAAGTACCACGGATGTCTTCAAATGGTGCTCCCRTTACCTGTACCTGCATTACACAAAATGCCATGGTCTGCCTCTGCAGGGAAATGTCTCTCTCCACTGTTTAAAGAARGATCTTGGTTGACAAGTTTAGCCAAAATCCCACCTGGGGCTGTTAGAATAACCACTTTAGGATAAGACTGACATATTCAGCATAAAAATATTCAGTAGTGTGATAGCCTCTTTCTGGAAACAATCCTTACACTGTGATTAAGCCAACAAAAATCTGTAATGTCTTGATCCTCAAAGACTATGTTGAACAGGCTGATGGAACTTGAAGAAGACGCTGTATCTCCTGGCTKCTGGACAGAGAAGACTTCCTTCATAAACCACACAACCTAAACCTAACTTCACCAAAGYACCAAAGAACCTTCAAAGTACTGGGAAGATTGCAAATATATAAAAGTAAAAAGGAAAAAATCACTCCAGCATCAGGACCAGTATAGTTTTGACAGATGTTACCYGTTCACATACTGACATYAGACATCATGGAAGCCTCCAAAACYACCCTGAGTATGTACAAAGGGGAGAACAGTCCTCAGAAATCCAAATCAGTCAAMCACTTTTCATTTTCACACATAACTTCACTTTCTGCATCTGACAGTGAGGGCACAGCTGTCTCATGCAGCAGATTTTGCAGTATGTTAGTCTTGCAAAGAGCCACCTTGAGAAAGATATTTTAAATGTCTATTTCATCATGCTTCTGTTTATACTTATACTGTACCTCKGATTGTATAAATGACACCTTTATCATCTGGAGTCTTTCCCTGAAATCCACTGCAAATGCAAAGCGTGTCCCCCTGCCATAGCCCTCTCCTTCAATAGCCCTCCAGCCCTAAGTGTAGATCTTTACTGAACTTATCACTACAGCAGCACTCTGRTGAACAAACACATATAAACAGATCAAAAACACATGAACATGATGTGTAAAAACTGCCCACACATCTCCATTCTCACAGTACCTCATCCTCCMCTGGATCATTACAAGAGCTGGAGCYGACATATCCCATGTGTAATATACTTTAGCAAGCACATCGAATGTCCACAAGGAAATTGCATGTGTGAAACCAAACAATCAATAAACACCAGAATGAGTGAATAATTGATGGAAAACAGACACACTCAAAGTACTGAGAGAGAATATTTCTCACAAAACATTCATTTYGTTTTTGCCTTTTCAGTTCTTACCTTCAAGGAAAACCTGAGAAATATTTCAAAATAAATACCTGGGAACTAAAATAACACCATTGGAAATAAAGAATTGAGAAGAGAAATACTACTTTTATAGCACATTTCATAGCACTTCTCGTTTCYGTGACTGTTAATTTTTGCAAGTTCAACTGATAATCAATCACCCCTCTCTTTTTCTCACAAGAGACATATATCATCTGTTTTGTTGCAGATRTTTCTGAGGTACCTGCTGCATTTTCTCTCAAATGATCTAACTGATTAACAAATTCAAAGTTSTTGTTCTCAGCCTCCGTGTAGCTCCAAAGACCTCTGCTTTTCTTTCAAGCTCGAAGAAGAGCCTGTATTCTTGAAAGCTTGTCTGTTTTGACTATATCAGTAATTAAAAAAGCCACCAAAAAAAACCAAATCTCCCTCTTCCTGGCTCATGAATACCCCTTTAGAGTAAATTATATAAGATGCAATTTAACATACACAAGTCACAGGATCACAGAASAGTTGGGATTTAAAGGGACCTCTGAAGACCCTCTAATCCAAACCCCAATCTTTTAAAAGCTCAAATGCATGCATAAAGAATTGTGTAAATGTTACACGGTGTTTATCAGCCACACCATTCAAACAGATTTTTGTCATCAGAAATTAGATTTCTTCCCTTTGCAAATATTTCTGAACATGAAAACAATTCGTTAAATTGGATAAAGTGCTCTGTGGCCTATGCTTTTAAATAGAGTGAAAGTACACATTGTTTTTCCAGCGGTTGCATTTATTTGCTCAATTCTGATCCATCTTACTCTTTCTTCTCTGTGGTTTGTTTAATGATTGAGAAAAAGCCCAATATGTTCAACTTGATGTAGTCATAATGGGTTGGGTAAATTGTATTTTGATTTTTTTTTGTGTATTTTGTGGCTGGCAGATGTGCACAACATTTATCTGGAGCAGCTGTGGATACAAAGCTAGGTCTGTCTGTTAGTTGCTGTTTACATGGGGATTTTGGTGATGGCCTTGGTGGTACCATTGGTTCCGGGCTTTGAGATCTGAGGTTTGGCAGACAAGTGTTTTCTTGTCTYTGGGGAATAGGGAAAGTGTGGGAATAGGCTCTGTAGTAGGAATGCCCTGTCTTGTGCCTTAATAAAAATGCTTTTCCTTCCTGTGTTTCCCTCTGTGGAGCTATTTGTTTGAGTGATTTGTTGGTACTTAAAGAGCAGGCCAGTGTATAATGCTGTCTAATGTCATCAATTTTCTACATTTCAAACACATTTGGATAAACTTTTCAGGGAATAAATGTAACACCAAAGCCCAGCAGTTGCAGCTTAAATCACTTGTACACAATGTGGTCTATTTTTTCTTAATGTATCTGCACTTGCTGTGAGGGAATTGGGCTAAATTTGCAACASAGAATGTACACTGCATTACATTTACAGGTTTCACAGCCTTGGGCATAGGAGAATTGGAATTGAAATACTTCTTCCCCTTCCCATCTCCTGCATTGACTTGTCTTCTGAGAGGAAAAAAAATATAATTAATTCAGACAGTGATGAGTGTTGCTAGTTGGCACATCCAAGTCCAGAATATCAAAAAGATGAGCAACATATAAATCCTCCTGCCCTTAAATATGCTAAAACTTTAAACATCCCTGAACTGTGCACTGTACCAGCTGATGGCTGGGATGAATCAGAGCAACCATATGGCAGGGAGAGGGTTGAATGATGAAGCAGGAGGCTTAATTTTCTAAGCTTAAGAAGGAATGTCAAATAGTCACTATAATAAATAAATAAGTCGATAAATTGATATTGGAAACTGTCAGAGTTCAAGAGAACAGTGTTTTGAGTTGGCTACATACACAGGCATACCACAMAAACACACCCAGTTTTTTTTGAATGCTGTGCTCATCTGCTCTTTTGAGCAGCCTGTCGARCACATTGGGTATATAAATATCCTGCTCTGTGAAACAGTCTGTCTGCTGCTTATGATTCCAGCAATGATAATGTGTGCTGCTTTGTGGTGGCAGGGTCACCTCAGGTGGAGTGGTAAAGCAAGTGGATTTTGTGGCCCATTTGGGATTTTTGTGCGTAGGGAGGAATTGCTGATGTTATTTCATTGAGACACYAAAGTAGAATATTAGTAAGCCTCTTAATTTAGACACAGCCTTTGTTGRTTTAAGATTACAGTGTCCCTTTCAGAGTACTTTACTGATGCAGCAATTTCTGGGGTGCTCTGTGGYCAGCTATCTAGTAAAAACATTAGGTAAAGCCTTTGACATTTTGTTAGCAAATAAGAGACAGACATTTCCAGCATGAAAGAGTAAGTAGGAAGAACAGATTCCTCTTCTGATGGTTTAGAGCTACCTGATTTTAACTTWAAGTGAGTCTTGTCCATTCAACATCTGTTTAGAGAAATGGCACTGGAGTTATCTATAATTTCATCAGGATCTGTAGTCCTTCCTATTGACTATTTCACTTTATGAAAAAAAGCCTAGTTGTACCTCTTTGCAATTTCACTGCAATTTCAGTTTTAACATGCCTTGTGCAACACTGAATCACACTGATGGTGCTGAAAGGGAGTGGGGTGGCTTACTTTGCTTATTTCCACAATCAGGGAACATGCTTCCTGAGCCTGCAGGGCATCTCCAAAAGCACTCCTCTTCCTGCTAGTCTCACAAGTCGTGACAAGGAACAGCACACTTCCCACTTCCTCCCTGAAACTAAGAAGAGCATGTTGTGTGATGTAAAAACATTTCCAGACATCCAWAACTTTGTAATCTCAGATCAGTATATTTCTCTTCTTAAACCAAAAGCAAAATCCTAGGGTTTGCTCTTTTCYCTTTAGGCTCTTAGTATGAGCCAAGATTTCTGTATAAATATACTCAAAGAAAACTCTAGATTTCTGATATGTTTTCTTTGTCAAAATGTYCCCTGTTAATGTAGGCTCATGTGTACTACGGACCTCTTGAACTGCAGGAAACAATATATTGGAATTCATTTGGGGTCCCTGTGGCATTTTGAGAAACTTCTGTGATCCAAAGCCTCATCTTTTAATTTCTGCRCAGCATGTGCGTGGCGTTTGCTACCATAAAGAGGTCAAATCAAGTCAGTAACTGTGTGGGGGAGACTTGCTGACAGCAGCAGTCACGAAACCAACTTCCCCTGTTCTTGGTCCCTTGCCCTCGCAGAACAAACCCGTACAAAGAAGAGGCAGACTGGTTTGTTCTTCTCTCAGAGAGCCATTGAACATGAAACGAGCTCCTAGTGCCATGCGAAAGTCACAGACAGCACAACTGTTATCAGGGGATAATGGTCTTTTTGTAGTCAGCAAYGGGCTCAGTGCTGTTTTTGCTGACTGCGAGCCCCGCAGTGTAAGGCATGGTAAGCCTATAGCGCTATCCATGGCCTGCAAACAGAGGAATGAACCTATGACCCTCCCTCTCTTCACTGCTGCAGAAAAGCCACCTTTCTCATGTAAATGCGCCTCTTTTGTTTCCCGGTGTCAGCAGCAATGATGTCATATATTCAGCCATCTCTTATTTTCCAAAGTGTATAAAGCACTCCTGAATAAAAGACACGCAGTGGTTTGAAAAGAAAATCACAACAGCCGGTCAGAACTACAGTCCAGCATTATTAAATATTGTGTGTCTTGCCCACACTACCCTCAAATGCATCCCTTTGGGTTATTGTTAGAATATGTGAAAGTGGAAAAGTTGTCGCCTCCAGTCCATTGAGATCTCTAAAATGATTTTTTTTTTTATTTTTCCTTTTTTTTTGTGTGTGATTCAATATCAACTAAATCTTCTCAACCAAGATATAATGTACTGCTTGTCAATATCAGTTAAAATCATGTGTCTACAACAGGAGAGACTCATTGCAAGTGTTTTCTTCTGTCACCCAGCTGTACTTTTTGATTTATTGAGGCAGGATTACTTGCGAGTTACCACTGTAAGTAAGACCATATAAAAGAAAAAAAAAGACAAGAACCTTGAAAGCAAAACCTGTGTTTAATTATATAACCCTCCCTTCTTTTAAAGGAAGAATTTATYCAGGAAATTCTGTAAATATACAAACATATTTTGGGAAAGAGTTCAGTTTTAAATTGAAGCTGAATGGCTAATTAACCATTAGTTAAAATTCTCCTGTAGTACGTTGACTTTGTTGTCTTGCTCTTAGAGAGGGAATAAAAATCTGAAAGTAGAGGGAGAAGATAAAAAATGGTAACATTTCTGTAACATTTCTGTAATACAACAGGGGATTTTACAAAGCATTCCCTTGTTCTATATGCCAGGATCCAGCCTGAATTAGGATGTTCTAAAAATAATAAGAAAATCTGTTAATTATTTATGTCTGCTTACTTGACTATTCATTAGTATGTGTTTGTTGTCAGCATGAAGACAAAACCCAAAAAATCACTGCTACCAAACCTATTCCAGTATTTTAGTTTGTTATAGCAAAAAATGGACCACAGTASGCACAAGCTGTAGGGGAATACTTTTTTCGGCATGCAGAGGAGAGTATGGAAAACAAATAGAGGGCAGCCAAAGATGTAATAAACAGAATTTATGAACCAATACATGTACATCAGTTGTATTTGTTAGGGCTCTGAGCCTTCAAAGATTTATGCCAGGGGACTACTTGGAGTACATAAAGTCTTTTAGTATCACTGGCTATGTTATCTCTGGGTGTTGAATTCAAATGTTTAGGTGTCAGTTGCAGAAATGAAAGAATTTATCAATATAGAGATATCTAACAACTTTTTTTTTTTTCTTTTCTGTTAAAAGAGTGCCTCCTGTCAGCTTGTACTTCTTAAAGGTGGTCAGGTGCTCAGCTGGCACAAAGCAATGAGGTAAATGAGTCTTTCAATGTATGCAGAGGGAACTTCTGCTCCTCAACAAAGGCCTTCAAGGAAACAGAAAATACAGCAATTGAAATTCCCGCACCAGAAAAGTCCAATTACCATGGGAAAAAAAGGAAGAAACCCAGGACTACAGAGAGGACTAAATCAGAAGAGAATAATAATGCGTGGAAAGTGAAGCTGGATTTGTTCAAATAGRGTATCTATTTTCTGTCAGCTAAACCTGGTCATGAAATCAGTGCTCATCTATGTAAGTTCCTCAAATATTCACACAGGGAACTATATAAGATAGTCCCCTAACACTAGAGAATTGGATGCCWGTGAATTGTGCACAATCCCACAGAGTGCAGAAGATGCAGATGAATATTAAACTTTTATTGCCCACAGAGCCGCCCAGCCATCAGGCTGTCTGC
>NW_026623304.1:141250-148487 GCF_030028575.1 Malurus melanocephalus | reverse complement strand
ACCTTCTCTCCTAATGGTTTGGGCAGTTGTCCTGGATAGCTAATGCTGAGTGATGTACAGCAGTTGGGGAATAGGTGCAAGCTTTCTAAGTAAGAGTGTTCTCTTTTTTTGCATTGAAAAATCACTGAATAACACCCTGAAATTTAAAGTTTAAGAGCTTATGAAGTACTTTAGCTTGCATGATTTCATGTAGTGATTCATCCAGGAAGTGGAGCAGTTTGTTAAGTGTAATGTTTAATTTGTTGATTACTAGAAAGTATTCAGTTAGATTACAGAAAATATTAATGAATTRATGCTCTTTTAAAAATCTCGCTTAATGTTTACTTTTCAAGCAGTGACACTTTGAATGTTTTATGTGATGTTSAGCTTCAGACTTGGGGTTATGCTGTTCAATTGCATTTTTTTATCCACTCCAGTGGGTCCACTTGGAGAATAGGATCTTAACAGAGGACAAGTGACAGTTTGAGCTTCAGGTCGTAGTTAAGTTCATCTGGTAGTTTAAAATAACAATTAAAAAAAAAAAAAAAAGAACAAAACCAAAGCAAATCTCACCTCATCTACCATGTTTTTTTCCCTCCAATCTTACTATCCATTTTCTACCATTTTTGATGATTGGCGTCCAAAAAATTAATGGTAGAAAATAATTGGAACACATACTTGCAAGTGCTGAGTATTCACTTGAAATMTTCTATTCCATTTATCCAGACATAATCACTGATAACAAAAGAAATGGTGTCATTGTAGAACTTAACTTCCTGATGAAGATATATCCTGAGGATGTTGGTGCATAATGATAAGGCATTTGCCACTGGAAGGAATGATTTCAAAAACTTCTGGTGCTTTCTGACCAAATGGACAATGCCTGTAATTTATTGTGACTGTGCTTTACTGATGTCAGAAATCCTCTTATTATCATAATCAGTRAAAAAATGAAGGGCTGAGTGATAACTACAGCTCAGAAACCAGAGGCTGGAAAGCAGAGTAGGTGGAGGAAAAGCTGTCAGCAGGGCCTTTAAAATCCTAAGCTGTAAGGTGTGAATGCTGCAAAGCTTTCTGTCTCTATGATGAGACCTGCAAAGCTAAAATCAGTAAGGTCCAATACCAAAACAAGAGAACAGCATCTGCCCTTTGTCTTGTAGTTCACTAGTATTTATTTTTCCTCTTTTCTGTGTTGTAATTTTAATCCAATTGTATATAGTTGTTTCAAAACCATGTATATTTTGTTACATATCCTCTGTTATTTAAAGCTATAGTGTAGTGGAAACAAAGGGAAAATAAATGACACCTAACAGCTTCCCAAAAAAACAGGCTGTGTTTTTACAAGAGGGAGAGGGAAGAGAGAGACATAAAACAGAGAACAATTTTTTTATGATGGGTTTTAAAATAAGAATCATAAAAGTGATGATGGCAGCAAAGAAGTCAAAAAAGTTGAACCTGAAAGAGAAAACAATATTTAGGAATGACAACAGAGAAGAAAATATGCCAAGGTCATATGAAAAGGATAAACAGAGAAAGACAAGGAGACAGGGGGAGTTTGTTTGAGCACAGCAATTTCTATCACAATTCAAGCAGATATGCAAAGAATAAGGAAGAAATGCAAGAACAAAACAAATAAGTACAGTAACTAGAAAAGCACAGATGTGCACAGTTGTTTTATCTCCACTGAAACTACAAAGCAAAAAGACAGCTTTTGAAGAAGAGCTTTTTTGAAAAAGAACAACAGAAACCTGCCTGGCAATTCATCTGACTTGCAAAAGTTTAGAAAGGATAGTAAAATAAACTGTGAATGTGTTTCTGACCAATCTTGATCTCTGGCAAGAATGTATGCCTGCTTTTGAAAGYTGAAAACATTGTCTGGTTAAATTTTTTATGCAGTAATAATTTTCTGTATATGAGCACAGAAGACTGAAAATCCTGATATACAAATGGAAACTTGGTATTGTTTATCTGTTGCTCCAGCAAACCAGAGATATTTCATGTYATATTAAGTACAAGCAAGGATGCTMCATAAACCTCTATGTAGTTCCAGAATAAGGGAAGGAGGTTCCAAAACTTCATGGATACACTGCCATGTATTTGGAATTTAGGATCACGTTATAAGGATGCAATTTTCAGGCTACTTCTTATATTATGACACATACAGCAAGATTTTCCCTATTCTTTAAGAGTGCAATTTATGCCAGACTCCCAAATAACTTYGGACAATTGCCTTTGAATACTTACTAAGGCATTGCCTAGCATGATGTTGATTTTGCATCTATTGGAATAACACAAGGAATACATAACAAGCTTTCCAAGTGAAACGATAGCTTCAGTCATCTGGAGATGGTTGTGAAGTTTGTATTTGCACTTCTGATTTTCCTAGAGTATTCCTACCAAGCATTCAGTGCAAAAGTTCAGAGTGCAAGAATAACCCATATGCATTTGCCTGTCTGTAAGTGTGACATGTCCAGAAACTCCTACTTTTTGTTTCTTTTGTCTTTGGGTTGTTTGTTTTTTTTTTTGTTTTTTGTTTTTTTTTTTTTCTCAATGGGAAAGCATTTTGAGTCCTGTAGCAATCACAGGCATACTAAGTAGCCTGTTTGTGCTACTGCCCAGCCCATCTCTTTAGCACTTGATATGAAAAGGTTCATCCAGGTGCTGTGTCATATCCTGAAACATCACGCAGTGGCCACTGCTTCTACCTGAACAATTCTCCAGACTTGTTGCAGCAAAGACTTTATCTTTAGGTATCGAGTACCCACTTAAATGATGCATAATGCTTATTTCTGTTTCAGCAAGATCATTTTGGGCAAAAAMCTGGCCATATCTATGTGCCCTAAATTACATGTCTTCTGTCCAAGCAGTACTTATCTCCCCTCTTTCAAAACTATTAGTGAGATGATTGTTTGCTCCTGAACAGTCTAAAGTCCAGTGCAGACAGTCCACTCCTCTTGGAAGTAGAAGACAGGTATGAGAGGGCTCCATCCCAGGCAGGAGTGGAAATGAGCAGTTTTTTCCTGGGTAGAGGCATGATGCTTGTGTTTATTGAACAAAGCAATTTGTGGTCAAGAATTTCTCAAAATTCCAGAGTTTTGTTTACAATATCTGGGCTTGTTGTTGCCCAGCTTAGTGACAGAGTTTACACTGATGTTTCTCCTGCTGGACATCTGTCCCTTGGGAATGCCTCTGGAGTGCTGAACTTGTGACTATCTTCAGTCTTCAGTTGACCTGGTTAATTCACCCACACCTATTTTAAACAAAGGTTATTTTGTAAAGGATGGTTAGGCAATGGCAACTTGGCCTCAGACATGCAATCCATGTGCTTTTGTCCTCAGGACAATTGTTTATTCCCCTTTGACACACCTCCCTGGATGTCAGACATGGATCACATTTGCTGGGCTGTGCCATACARTATCAAATCTGAATTTCCTGTACCCTTTCTATTTGAACCAGCAATCCTAACGATGAAACTACCCAGAGCACCCGAGGGGACAGGCAAGGGTGAGATACAAAGCCTCATTGAGAAGGAGCTATCAATTAGCAGACACACATTTACTATTCAAGCTGCACTATAAAGTAATTAAATGTAAGCGGTCCTTCATTCAAAGCTTCAGGGGCAAGTAAATAAACCTAGCGGAAGCCACAGCTATTAAATGAAGACATGACATGGGCAGTCAACAGCAGTAAAAGACTTGCAGAAAAAAAACCTCTTTCATATTAGGCTTGGGGAGGGAGCGCTGCAGTGGGCTCTGACCGCAGAAACCTTGCTCTTGGAGGCTCTTGGTGATGGCATGGTGYGGTTGAGTTTTGTTCTTTACAAAGGGCTTGGGTTATAAAACCACTGTGTGACCTCTGCAGGCTGACAAGACTTATTCTCTGAGCACAGGGTGAATTTTTCAAGGCATTACGAGTAAATGATTAGTTTACATGTTCCAATGAATTAAACTAGACTGCTTAAAAGACAGGGAAGTTTCATGGTGTGGGCATGCATAATTAGAGCAGCCATGCAAGATAATTTCTCTTTGCTGATGCCAGTTGAAGACAGGGAAATAAACCATGGTGTCTTTACCAAAGTGATTTGGTTTCATCTGGGTCAAAGTTATTCAAGTGCTCTTGTTGAAATGRCAGTAGTATTGCACAACATTCCAAAGGGACAAGTTAAAATTTCATTTGTGCCAGGAGAAAGCACTGCCAAGTCTTGGTGTGTTTGAGCTTTCTCACATTTAACACTGAATTTGCTGGGCTTGTTCATTGTGCAGGATAACTAAGCAGCCCCATGTGTTGCTTCACTTATTCTAGAGCCTATAAACCAAGCTGGAGCTCTATCAGCTACTGGCTCAAATCAAAATCTTTCAAGTCCTTAACGGGGGAATTATTTTACACTCACCCCTTGCAGTGAAATCTACTACARAAATAGAGTTCATGCAATAACCATTCTTGGTCACATCTGAAGAAACCTCTGGGGTTCAGWCCCCCACTGCTCTGGTCAGCAAACTCTGCCAATGCTGTTTGATACTTAGGCTCCCTACAGGAGATTTGAATCTCCAAAACTCTATGGGGTTGATCCCAGCTTATTTTACTCATCCTCATATTAGACACACAACCTGARCTGTCCTCTAGGCTCCTGTGGTTGTCAAGGAAGTTCAGTAGGTGTCTCTGTTCAGAGATTAATTTTCACATTTCCCTAGGACTGACTGTGCATGAATCCATTTTGTTTCAGCCTGTACAACTTATTTTTGAGCAGGCAGAGACTGGGCTAGAGGAAGCATACCCTTGCTCTCCATCTCCCCTGTGCACTGTATTGGAAGAAGCTGAAGGCATTTCTCATTCTTCCTGAAGACTTTGCCTTCTTTGGAGTGCTGCTTCTACAAAGAAGGAAATCTCCAGGAGAAGCACCTGTATTCCCACTTAGCTTTCACTCCAGATGCTGRGAGGATGTTGCAGGATCTTTATGAAACATACACACATCTGACAATAYTGGGTCACGGATCCTATTTCTCTTCAGCACAGTTATATGTACTCAATCTTATTGTGTTTTTATTATACATTTTCTCCTGTTTCCAAAACTTTATTCATGCTGAAAATATTTATTTTAGGACTTTTCCCCGTAACATTTGCATACATACTGGAAAATTCTTTTGTCTATCTGATTTTTATTTTTTTTTTWAATTCAGATTCCTGTCCATCTACAGTACATTTCATCTCTGTGAAGCCTGATTYCAGGCATATTTTCACCCTCTTCCATATTCTAAGGAAGCAACAACATTTGCTTTTTTTCAAGTTGTGTTTTTAGCTCTGTCCCAGGATTGGATGCTACTTTTGTTTGTGATCAATGCAGGAAACAAGTAATCTCTAATGCTCTTCGCTCTGGTCCAGTATTGGCCAAATTTTAAAGGCCTCTCATGCCCTCTGAGTTTTGCTTTGGCTCTGTGATTTGTGATCTGGTAATTTAATCCCCACAGAACACWGAGTTTTGTTTCCAACACACTAAGTCTGTCCTATGTCTCTTTTGCAGACTGACAGCTCTTCACTTTTTTCCTCTAAGCTTCAGTCAAGGACATGTAGCAATATTGTCTGTATGGTTCCTCAGAAGTCCTTGGGAAACTAATGTTAAATTATGAGTGCTGCAAACTCTCCCTCTTTATAGTAACATGGATTGTGTGAATACGAAGTGCCTGGACTTTTATAGTCTTGAAGTGTTTCYTCCTTTGGTTTTGTGTGCAAAACTAATCTCTCAAAGCTGGTACTCTTTATGGTCATGCAGGAAATTTTGGGATCCACACCTGATTAACAGAATTGTTCTTTCTTAGGTATGCTAGGCTGTCAAACAAATCCAGGGGAACTGCCTTAATAATACTAAATTTAACAAATCCTCTTTTCTTTCAAATATTAATTAATTTTMATTCCCAAACAACTACTGGATTTCTAGAGCAGCACTGGAGCTTCTCCTCACTGACTTCTCCCTCATGATTCTCTTTCTCATGATTAGGGTCTGTTTTTTGTGGTGAGCTTTAGGGTTTCCGCACACAATAAAAAGGAATCTTCATCAGAGTAACAGATTAATTAATATAAAGACCAACCAGAACAAAAAAAAAAGGTAAGAATGTGTTTCTTTCTCCTAGTTACTCTAATTAACACTGGTGCTGTTGTTAGTGGATTCTAGGACTAAATTTCCTGGCAAACAGAAAGGGGAAGATATTGTGGGAGGTTTCTGGCCTATCCATGTAACTTATTCGCACACCACAAGGCCTTTGACCTTCATACCTCTGCATGAATTTGGGTTAAAAACCTCTAGGAGGTTCAACTTTCCAGAGCCTCATCATACACCAACCCTCAGCACTGAGTATGTTCAGCAGCCACACTGCATCACAGCAAAATCAGGGAACCCACTAAGCTAAAGCAAAGAAAATCCCACTTCACTGTCATTTGGTGGTTACCAGAAGTTACTGATATCTATTGGCTCAACCCTGCTGCCATCATCAATGTCCATAGGAAAAAGAGTGAAAAACCCCCAAAGCACTCAGTGTTAAGTCTGGCCTTTCAAAACAATGCTATTWAAAACTGATGGCAATTACAATCTTAATATTGCAGCCATAACTGTGCACGTCTCCATGTTAAACAGMAATCATGGCCACTATAAAAACTCAGGTATAAATATCAAATTTCCTATGGTGTTTTGTAATTTTTTTAAAGATTGAATCAATTGTTTCTTTTTATCTGAAATCCTCCTGTGATGCTTTAAAATGCTTAATGTATTTGACAAGACACATTATTCTGTGTCACTCTCTGTTGCACAGGCTGCTTCTTCAACTAGTATGACAAATTGTCACAGGGGGAGAGGCATCAAGAGGAAATCCAGGAAAGGAAATATGCATTTTCATTTCGTCAGGGTAGTCAGGATGTGAAGCAAGGGCAGGTGCATTGTATGTGTGACAGTCTGCAAAAGTGAATTCCTTTTACTAKACAGGGAAATGGACAATTTGGGGGTGTTTTTTTCCACAGTCTGGGACATGTAGGCTTTAACTGTACAGGACCAGAATATCTAAAATCAATATTCTCCCAATAAAGTCCCAATTTTTAATGGTGCTTAGTGCAGATAAGTGGAAAATTTTAAGAGGCAAACTCCTCCTGAAAATGCAGACATGCAGAGCGCTTTTGAAAGTGGAGCAACCTTTTTTTTCTTTCTTTTTTGTTTTATTTTTTTTGGGGTTTTTTTTTTTTTTTTTTTTTTTTTTTTTTTTTTTTTTTTTTTTTT
>NW_026623304.1:139224-141208 GCF_030028575.1 Malurus melanocephalus | reverse complement strand
GCATCTGGATGGGCTGTGATATTTTTTTCATGAAATCACTGGCAACAGGGTGGCAYATAGGGAATATGAAACAGGAAATCATCAGCAGGTTTTGTTCTGTGATTTGCCTCAGCRATACCATGACAGTGTTGGCTACATTCCCACAGGGTGCAAATAAAGCAGCAGTTCAGGAAGCCTGACGTTAGTTCACAAAAATCTGATGATACCCACCGAATTTCCCACTGCTGGGATAATTYAGCTCCAGCCAGCTGCTAAATTTCYTTCTTGAAAATCCTTTCCAAAGTAGAAGGGAAAAAATCCACAGTGAGCAGAGTCCAAACCAGACCAGTCTCTTCCATTCTCCAACTTGTGCTGTGTCCAGCTGRGTTTGGGAGGTGAGACTGAAGGAGTTATAATATGTCCAAAGTTTAATATTCCCTTGTCMAACACTTCTAATACATTTATGTTTCCAAGAGCTTTCAGAGGCAGCTATAGATTGGAACAGCTCTGCCATTTCAGYCAGCAGGATATCTCATATCCCTTGCCAGGATTTTGGGGAAAATTTCTGAAGAAATCAGACAGTTGTTTTCTGCCCAAGTACTTCTAGCCACACTTTGACCATGTGTATYTGTAGGCACTACGAGCATATGACTRTGACCTACAACTGAGTGAGTTAAGCTTGAGATCTGTATGTGATAAAGATGAAAAGGAGCACTTTTGCATAATCTGAACGGAGTTGGATTTATCTTTCTGGTCTCTGGACAAGTTGGCAATTTTTTTTCTCCCTTTTTTTTCTTCCAGTGACACCTGTTTGTTTTTTTCCTCACTTTGCCATATATATTTTCATGACTTGACTCAAAGCTTTCAGGAATGGTGACATAGAAGAAGAGTTGTTAAATAATGCAAACTCGTGAATTTTGGATATGGGACATTTAGATATTTTTAAATTACATAGTTAATTTTTCTTTTTCTAGCTGAAATTTTTTGGCCATTTGGAAGAAGAAATGCAGGCACATGGCTGGAATTGCTGACATCCCATCCACCTGTCAGATCAGCAGAGCTCTGTCTTGACTCTGGTCATGCAGAGATGCCAGTCAAATGGTAGCTGCRTTATAATCCATAAATCTGACTTTTGGGATTCCCTATGAAGGCAGTGCCCTCACACAGCAAATCAGACATTTCACAAAGCACTGGACTCAAAAGGATAAAGCAAAAGAACRTATTTCTAGCCAGAAAACCCTGGAAGAATAAGAGTGTCTGCTCCACCAACCTCTAGGATCACTATCAGTGTGCATCATAAATGCAGCAATTCTGTTATCTTTGGAAATGCACAGGAATATCCCAGGCAAGTTACTGAAAGAGAGGGATTATGAAATTGCTGTACTTTTTATCAGGTCTGAGTGCAGGACTGTGTTTGCAGATGGCAGGATCACTGCTCAGAGTGGGCTGTTACCAACCATATGTCTACAAAGAGCCCTAAATCCCTTATCAGGCCTTAGATTATTCATTAATTTTGCCCTAAAATATACATTTTCTCTTTGAGAGCAGCACATACACAATACATGCACTTTTGCTGCCTTTTCTTAGTGGTATAGCAAACTAATCTCAAGCTTTTTAAAAATAATGATTTATGAAATGTAATGAATGCTGCTTCAGCTTTAAAGTAAAACTATTGCAATAAGAATGATATTTTTAAGCTGTCTCTTGAGTCTGTGATAGAAAAACCCATTCTTGTTTGAAATTGGGATGCAAAATTCCCAAGCAACATAAGAGTCAAAAGTGAAAAGAAATGGGGTATTTTTGAACGATGGAACTAAAACCAGAATAAATGTGTCAGTGTCAGGCTACACTGTGAAAAACAGAAAATATAATTTGACAAGGGTGCRGTTCATCATATTGCTTTATTAGGTTTTTTTTTTGTTGTTTCTTTTGATTATTAATTTGGAAAATTAGTTTTCCAATTTTAACATTCAGAAAGCTACTTCTGAGAGAGCAGAGTAATGTT
>NW_026623304.1:127759-138930 GCF_030028575.1 Malurus melanocephalus | reverse complement strand
CTCCTTGTGTTGTAAAGTGTTGAGTATTTTATCAACTTAATAAATCATGTTTTCCAGGTGGGATGCTTTGAGATGGACTTTGAATTAATTGTAGAATGAGAGATGTTCGGAAGACATGCTCTAGATTAAATCTGGAGACCCAGACTTGGTTGTGCTTCAAATCAACTTAGATTGTCATGTGACAATAGTGTACTCTGTGTCTTGACAAACTCGAAAACAAGGTAGATATCATACACACAGTTGGAGATTTTACCCCTGAAATCATTAACAACTGCCCTAAAAGATCCCCAACTAATYCAATTCAACTCCTTAATTAATTTAAACTCTTCATTCTGAATACAGCCACCTCATCCCAAGGTGATAGTACTGAAAATGTGAAGCAACTGGAGAACAGATGGTTTAAATCCAGGCAAAATTTGTTGCCATAATTCCAGAATAATCCTAAATATCCTTTCTCAGACTTTRCACAAGTGTCCTTATTAATTTTCAGCCTGATTGGTACAATTTTCAGTCTAAGATTTTAGAATACAAATGGAAGAAAATTATTRGATAAAGTTAAAATAGGCTTTAATGACCATGAAAGCAGCCTATAACTACACTGTGGAAGAACAATTTGCTATTTCTTCAAAATACATACCAGTCTGTCTATCTGCCAACTCCCTTAACATAGAGTATATATAAATTTGTGTATTAAAAAGAAGTACCTAAGAGTTTGCTTCTGACAGGTGTTGAATGCCTGACAGAAGAAGCTYAGAAACTGTCAGGATCCTGCTCAAAATAGATGATTTTCACAGACAGCAGAATAACTGTGAAAGAACATTCCTAACCTCAAATAAATACCAGTTTACCAACTCCACTTTCTGATCTGGATTGTTTATACATAAGAGATGTCCTATAGTTTTCCAATTTTTTTTGTACTTAATCTTTGAATTTATGGACAAAAATTGTTAAAGTTTAAGTAAAATTGCTGTTTGTTTGTTTGCTTTTATGTGCAGTTTCCCCTAACTGAAACTAGGGGAACTGAAAACTTCTCATGAAATGCTTATAAATTTGTGTCTTGTCCCAGAGTTAGGATGTGACTGAGAGTCAATGAGAAAGCTTCTTTTGACATCAAAGTGGTTCAGAGGAAGTCTCTGCCTAACCAGGTAGGGAAGTGTCTCCAAAACTTTGCCAACCCTTTGTAGTTTGAATTAGAATCAGATATTAAGTTATTAAACAGATATTAATATTAAGATATTAAACAGTRCTGATACCAATACAGMCCCCTGAGGGACAGCACTCATTGCTGATCTCCCTCCAGATGCAAACATCTATCCATCATAAAGCTCACCCATCAAAACCATGTATCTGCAATTTAAAGAGGAAGATGTCATGCAGGACAATATCTAAGGCCTTACAGAGGTCCAGAGGGATGACATCCGTAGCTGTTCCCTTGTCACTGATAGAGTCACTCTGCTGTGGAAGATCACTGTGTTGTCAGGCAGGACTTGCCCTTGGTGCAGCTGTGCTGACTGTCTCAAATCACCTCCCCATCCTCCATGTGCCCTAGGACAGCTTCTAGGAGAATCTGCTTCATATAATTGCTTTAAAGTTGCYTTTGCAGTCATTTCACATGTTTACCAAGTSAATTCTGAAATTCAAAATAGTTTTGTGTGTGCATATATACTTTGTTTTTTGTTTGTCTATTTTTGCAAACTGTTGGAAATAAATTTCAGATTGCACTGACACATCATACAATTTATGCAGAGGAAAGTATTCAAACATTCTTTCTTTTCTTCAGATTAGAYATGTGTTTATTGCAAAATATTGAACTGTCTGTGTGTGAGACAAGGTAAAAGAGAAAATTCACACAGCTTAACACATTCTCCACTAGATCTTAGTGCTTAATTTTATACAGATTAGCACGCAAACACAGATAAATATAACAAGACACATCATTGCTGAAGGCTACTAACATTTCTGCATACATGAGAAAATTAAGTGGCACCACAATGACTTTGTTAGGAGCTATGCCCGAGTAACTCCCTGCATATTTGAATYTGAAATAAAAGTGACTTTATTCTAGAATGATTATTCCCTCCTGGAAGCAGAGTAATTATTCTGGAATAAAATTGCTTTTATTCTGGAGCTGAATGTCTGCACTGGGGAGTTATTCCAGAATAGTTAAATTATAGCAAAATAGCAATAATGGAAGTTATTACAGAATAACTCTGCTGGTTAATTTCCCCCGTGTAGAGCAGACCAAAGGTTGAGTTACACCAGAATGTATCRTACATAATTATGTGAGTGATTGCTGTAGAGTAAAAAAGATTTTTAAGGGAATTACTCCCATTTAAGACAACTCCTCATACTCTCTCTCCACCTCCCCCTTTGCCCCTGCCCCAAATAAAATCCCAGTTAATTAAGCCCTGCAGCTAAGAAAGCTTCAAAATAACGATAGTAAATGATAGTAGCCAATCCCAYCCAAATTAGAAGAAGCATCTATGGCTGGCACTACTCTGTTTACTGCCCCATACATGTACCATTCATACTGGGTTTTCCTCCCTTCCACTCACAGTGACAGCTATCATCATACTCCAGAAACAGAACCTTCTTGTGCCTGTTCTTACTGAGCTGTGGCTGTTTCAGAGGATTTCACTTTGTGTTCTGGAAAGCATCAAATCCTAAGTACACCATGCAAATCTGCCCTTCTGAAGCAAATCTTGCAAATTTCTATCTAATGAGAAATGGGGGAGGGAGGAAAGAGGGAATCTCTAGCACTTAAAAACAGGTAATAAAGTGGTATAAACTAAAGGTTTGTAAGTAAGGTAGATCTCAGCTTTGTAGAGAGGCAGCATGATCAGGATAAACTTGTGGGGTTTTGTCGAGCCTCTACSTCCTGTCAASCTTCTCTTTGCCTTTCMTTTGTGSSACTGGATAGTTGRGTGAAGTCCAGAATTTGTACTTCGWTAAAACCAAGACTGATCCACAYAATTAGGGCTGTGCACAGATTCYTAAAGTAAGAAGCAAGYACTTGCACTCTCTTCTGCTGTGGTGTATGCTGGCTGTAGCTCAGGCCCCCCTGACTCCTCAGCAGTGCTAAATGAACAGCACTGTCAGGGGCAGAGTCCCACTCTGTGGAGCTCTGACATGGCTCTGGAAGCCTCTGAAAGATTTATTTTATCTACACAGGAAAAGAAGTCATCCTGAAAGTCTATGAGGAGAGAGGTGAAGCGGAGCTTGGTAGTGTCTGTGCGTATCACAGCAGGGAGAAAATCTTGCTGCAGCAGGCTGCTCCWGGGTCTGAGATTTAGGTGTTTTGACTGGTGTGTCTAAGTGTCTTCCCTGCTCCACTTGAAGCTCCACTTCCCATGCCAAGTAGTCTAATCCTTGCAGACTACATGACCTTAAGCCCTTATTTTATKTGCTGGCAACTGCTGGAAGTATGTTAATGTTTTGTTGACACTGAGTCTTTGCTGGCTGTCGTTAGTTTTACTGGGATGAAATCTCACTTATGAGAGAAAGACACTGCATACCCACAAACACAATGCATGTTTTATTTTAGAAGACACATTCTCCTCTGCTCCCAGCTGTTTTTCAAATAATTGGATTAATCCTGTGTAACCCCAGACCCCAGGATTATYATAATATCCCCAATCAGTTGTGTGTTTAAAAAATGAGCTCTAGAAAGGTGGTTTGTGGCTTGGAGGCCTCTGATTTTCAGTGGTGAATTGACTGCCCCTGTGTGCTGCATTCTAAAATTTCAGAATACCTAAGAAAAGAAGTAGAAAAAGCTAGTGATATTTGTCAACTACATCCTCAAGACCTTGTTTTGCCCTGTTAGGAGTTTATATGACTTTTTAGCTTTCAGATGCCTGACTTCAACTCTGCAGTCCATCATTCTATGGAAACAAGACTTGGGTGATCGTGCTGTCAGCCCATGTCTATTTGTCTATTGTCCTCTGATTGTTTTTGTACACTTTGATGGATGTCAGTAGAATGTAACTGAGAAAGCCAAAGTCTCACACATGCACAGCAGCACCCAGGACGGGCTGGGCTTTCAATTTGTGGTGCCATTAAGAAAACACATGCAAAGTTTTGCTTGCGGTCTTCAAGAAATTTTTAAAGTCTTGCGACTTAACAAATCAAGTGAGACCTTCAAGGACTGAATCACATTATCTGACCCAARGGGAAGTGGTTCAATTATTCTAAATGGGAGCTGTTGATCCCTTTGGAAGTCCTGACCATTAAGAAGCTTGATAAATGCACAAATCTGCTCAATATTTTATGCTGAATTTCACTTCAGGTTTTGTCCWCTTTATATTTATCTCACCAGCTCTCTGTTCAAAATGTTGTGTGTGCATATTCTTTTTGTCATCCCTCCTCCCAGAAAGTCGGGGAAATTGCACATGGGTGTTCCCAGCAATGTTCTAACATAATTTATGTTAGAAATAGATGACCTGTGTTACAACTTTGTCCATTATTTCTCACACAGTTGCTCATCAGTGTGATGGTAACAGAGGGTGCTGCTGTAGAAAACGCCCACTGTTTGACCCTCTCAGTAATCTGAGCTCAAGAAATTTCATAGTACCTTTATGATCTTTATGAACAGGAAACCAAGACTGTATTTCATCATCTGAATATTTTTTCTTCATTTCAAGACGTTGACACAATTGTATTTAAAAGATTTACAACTCTAGTCATATTAAGAGGTTGTAAATTAAGGGTGGTAACAACGACTTCAGCTTACTAAGTGTCTTTGCTATATATATGTTTACACTGCTTTGGGTGTGAGGCAGAGATAATAGGTAAGAACTCACACCACTGCAATCATACATTAAATTATCACCAGATTAAAAGCTGGCACACTAACAAGTCATAACATAGTAATAAGCCAGATGGAAGAAGTAGTTCCGAGCTCATGACTTTGCTGAGTTGTCTTCCCTTTGAACAAGAAGGGATTCCTGGAACACTTGTAGTGGTTCTCCAGTCTCTGGTCCTCATCTCCCTTGTGATTTCAGACACTTTTTCTACTGCATTTTTTTTGGTTTAAATTACAAACTTGTTAATGCTAAAGAAACATTATTTGATGAAATAATTAATTATTGAACTTTAAATCAATTAAATAATAGATATACTGTCTACATTAAAACTCCTTGTCATGGAAAAAACTCAAGTGAGTCTTTTCTGTTTCATTTATGATGTCTCTTCTGAGAAATTCCAGGTCTATGATGCCTTGTCCTTTTTCTGACRCAATGTCATTCATGCCTTTGCTTTACGTGGTCTTACATCTCCAGTTTTACCTTATACCTTTCTCAGTAATTGAGCATCTGAGCAGCCACCTCTCTGTACTGGCACAGGTGGGGGTAACAAAAAGAAAACACTGAATGTGGTCTTCTGGTTTAATCTAAGTGATGTCAATGTACATAGTATGGTGCTATTGATGCTAYAGTCAGGCTGAAAACAATCARCGTTTCCAGGCTGACTACCTGGCAMCTGGTTTTGGGYTCCTTTAAGCTCTGGGATAAYRCTGAAGTTTCTTTACCCTTCTATACCTACCTAACACACTGATGCCAAATCAAGATATCTTGAATTACCATCGTACTGCTAAACCTCCCCTTGACAAGTGACCCAGCAGTTCTCATAAATTGAAAGACTTAGTTTACTCTGTCTGCCACGACCTTTTACTATGACCTCCAGCACAAAACAGACCATATTGTTCATACTTTTACTCACTGGACTGTGCCTTTGCAAAGACCAAGCAACAGTCAGGAAAGCAAAGCAAGAGGCTTCCTGCTAGGTGTTCTTCTCCAGCTATTACCCTTCTAACCGTAAGCCACAGGTCTGAGTACATGTGGGTTCTGCCCTTTAATAGCTTCTCAGTTGGCAAAACCAGATTTAAGTAGGACAGCGCTCTTCCCAGGACAGATTCTGATGGATACTTGCACATTAAATGTGAAAGAGAAGAGAAATTTTCTTGCTGGGGTCATTTGATATTGTATTGTATTGCACAATGCAGCTGCTTATCTCGGGTTGCAGAGGTTATTTGCTGYAGGGAAGGCTGAGAATGTCATTAGAGCACCGTGCCCTGAGATAACCTGCAGCATATCATTAAACCATCTAATGACTCCATGGCCCATTGACCTCCATCACTCATTTGCTAACAATGTTTGTTATTTACAGGCACTGGGGAAATTACTGTTGAGTTATTACTCAACCTTCCCGTGCTGCTGCCATCACAATACCTGGTGATATCCAAYAGGAAAATTTAGAAAGCCAKCAAATTTRCTTTAAAGATRTGGTCTGGTGTGCATATGAATTAARTCTGYAGGTGCATTKACTGAGTCCCCCCTGYTGTCATCACCCCYCACCCCCCAAATCTGGTATATCACCCTTGTCATTGAAATAATATTTTCTCTAAGCTGTGCCTTGCCATTCAGCTTTGGATTTCACTGGCTGAAATTTTCTCTTAAAAGCATGTTATGCAACAATGTCAAATGGAGGTAAATCCAGATGGAAGAAACTGGATACATAGATAATTGGTATTTGTACTGAAAGTGTCACTTTGCCCCCAGATTCTTAAAGCAAAGCAATTGGGACCCTGAAATTGCTATTCTTTCCTGCAAATGTGAAGTATTTGCTACCCCTCATATTAAAGTACTTCTTCCATTAAAAAGGGTATTTTCAAAGGCACTTAAGGCTATTAGACAGCTAAACCTTGCTGTAACTGAAAGGTACTGGCTTGGATTTTTGTTTGGTTGTGAGGCTTTGGAAGATAAGTGAAGATTAGGTAGCTGTTTATTTAAACTATTTTGCAGTTAATATGCAATAAACAAAACTGGTGGTGTTTTTAGAAAATATTAAGCTTTCCTGGTGGTTAAAGGTCTACTCAGCAAGTGAAATTAACCTGCTGTTTTTCCAAAGTATGAGCAATTGAACTTTCCTTTGAGGTAAATGAGGGCTAATGAAAAACGTGAAATACAGATGGAATAATATTCCAGTCACGTGCTTGCTTGCAACCTCACAGAGAGGGGTATAGCTTTCACTGCCTTCAGTGAATTATGACAGTACAGAACAAGGCATTGTGTACTGCTAGAATTAATTAGCATTACTKGCTCCATTTGAGGGTGACCAGATGTCCACAGCCAAAGCAGGACACCTATCTCTGGCTGCCAGGATTTCAAAAGGACAACAACGTGCAAACCAAGCCAAATTATGTTTGTACTGCAAAAATTACTTCAGCTTTTGGGATTTTCCTTTGCAAAAGGGAGCAATAACATAAACAAGTGGTGTTTGTGCTTGAGAGAGTGTGATTCTGTTACCATACCTACTGCAGTTTCCTTTTAAAGCAGCAGTGAGTTTGCAGGGTTTTTCAAATTATCCCTCATTATTGTTTCTTCAATTTCACTTCTTCACCATCTGTAAAATAGGGTTAATAAATAATAATATTGTAACAGTGTGAAATACAAAGGAGTATGTCTGGGGTAAAGATCCAGCAAGAATAAATAATCAGGCCAGCTAAGGACACTCAGGGCATCAGCTGAARTCAGTCTATAGAGTAACACTGTTTAAGGATAGTATTAGCAAGGCATGATATTAAGTGACCAAATAGCATTTTACAGAGCTGAATAAAGTTGCAACCAAACAGAAGGTCAGTTTTTGCAGTCTAACACTACAAAACTGATCATAATCTAGGCTACACCAGCAGCCGGGAAATCTTAGCATGATGATAAACAAATGAATTACTGCAGCTTAATGACATCAGGAGAGCTACAGGAACTGACTAGAGCAGCGTCCTTTGCCACCAGCAAATGCTATCTAAAATGCATTAAACGAATGCCTTAATCTAAACCACAATGAACTTGCTACAATGCAGTAATTCCATTTAATTTTGTGTCACAACCCCTACCACTTTTCACTAGGTTTTATTTAAGCCAATGCAGATTTAGTCAATGACTTCAAAACTCCAGACCCCCAACACAGGGATTCAGTGGAGACGCTCAATATTGCATTCTTAAGATTACAGAATGAGGATCCAYGCATTCAAATCTGTTTTGAAAAACTTCATTCTCTTTCACTCTGGTCAGTCATTTAACAGAAAAACTCCCTATGTGTGTCTCTATTTTACTGATCTTCTTCAAGATGTGCAAAYAGCAAGTTCCTCTGAAATATTTTTGCAGTGAAACTGCCACCATACCCCTCCATAAAGTAACGCTACTATTCTTAAACCAGAAAACATTCTGATAATGAATCCCTCCTGCTTCTGAGTACAAGCGTCAGAAGAGGACCCAACACAGATATTTTAGGACTTGCGAATTTATGGTGAAGATTCCAAGTAGCACAGAAACCATGGCCCCTACTATGTAATGTAAAGGGTTAAGTTTTCTCCCTGTTTTAAGGGCTCCTTTTAATCTGGGRTAGTCTTGCTTCATCTCTCAGCCATAGAAGTTCATTAAGACTCCTCCTGATCTGTTAATAAGCCACCTATTCAGATCTCTTTATGCTTCCAAGTGTGAAACTGCAAACTCATTTTGAATGGAACACTGGCTACTTTCTCTGTTATCTTTTACATCCGCAGTYAGTGAAATCTCATCAAGGGTGGACATGTAATTAACATGAAGAATAATGGAGTAAATGACTTTGATCCAAGTAAAACCCCTGTGAAGTAGTGAGATGATAACAGATGATAACAGCACAAACTTTCCCTGCAAAGGACAAGCACAAGAATTTCTTTGTAAATAGGTGTTTGGTGTAGCATGTTAAAAATATAATGGAAAAGATGTGATAGGGGACCATCTTAGGGAAGTAAAGTGAGGAAGGCTTTTGTTGCAAGTGGATGTGACTCAGCTAGTGAGCAAGACAGGAAGTGGGCTCCTTGGGAAAGAGAAAAGAAAGAGAGAAAGCTCACATGGTGCAAAGAAAGCTCACATGGTGCAAAGAAGGAGTCTGTCTTCAGAAAGTGCACAGGCATGATGGAGAAACTGCATTAGGGAGATAGGACAGCAGAGTATAGATGTTATACTATCAGATTTCAGATCAACCACGCATARAATCACATCTGTGGGCCTTGGGTGTGTTTGTTTTTAACTACCAGCTGTCCTTTGAGGGTCAATTTATAAATCTGGAGAACCTGCAAGATATGAGAGATGAAAGAGGTGTGCTTAAAGTACTAGAGCATCAGGGAGCAATAGCCCTAGACTTTACTTGTGGGTCAGCATTGCAACATAATCTTGTGTCTACCAGGAAATAAYGGGGTGGAGAGATCATAAAGGATGTGGAAGGAAAAGATGGCACTCCAGTGTTCTCAAATCAAAGCAAGGCATGGGATTRGCTTCCTAGAATTTGAACATATCAGTCTGATAAACTTGTAGGTAGGAAAGGTTTWCCCAAAACTGTCAGAAATCTCTTACTTAATAATTACCTGCAGACTGTGACAAAACTACTTCTTGTCTTTGCTCAGCTTAACAAAGGAGGCTAACAAGTGGATGGATGACCAGGAGCCCAGTGAGTGGTCCAAATCCAAACCACAGCAAGGTGAGAAAAATTGATCATCTTTTAGCTGGGATTTTACCTGTTTTGGATGTTAGGTCCTCTGGATGCCWTCATTTAATGCACAACAATGTGCTTTTCAACAGTACACTTAGTAWCTGGAATGTGCTGATGCTGACTATGTTGGATACCAGACTTCTTTTTGGTATCTTACTTTACTRTTTCCTTGGTAGTCAACAGAGGTGATAATTGTGTGTAGAGTGGGTTTGCTGAGGGTTTTATTTTTAAGAAACTTTGTAGTTATTGTCTATTTCTGTCACAGCTTTTATGGTGTTTCAGTGATGGTTTGACAATTTTTATTTTCAAATTGACAGTTCCGATAATGATGTACTACTCAGGAAATCTGTAAATCTTCTGGTGAATAAATCCTYGGTATATTTTTGTTTAATGTATTTGGCAGCATTTTAATGGATTTAAAATTACATTTATTGTGCGTGTTACTGTGTGACAAGGGATGGATTTCAACCCCTCCTTTCCCAGGAAASAAAGCCTTATTACTTGATGCAGAAATACTGCTTTTACATATAGGCTACTTATCACAATTTAAACTGCCCTCTGACAGTGATTCACATAAASCTTGTGTGCTCTGTGGCCAAACTGGGAAGCTCAGCAAGCCCTGAGTATTATCAGATTCTCATGTTTCAAAGGAAAATATGTGGATTATGATTATATTAAAGTGGCTGTTCCTGTTTCCTGCTGTATCACCTCAATATTGCCCAGTCCCAGAGCAWGTCCCACTGTGACCCTTATGGACCCTCTGTGTCTGACCATATATGCTCTTCACATGCATCTGACTGCGGCAGGGGAGGAGGGAAAYGGCACGAGAACGGCAGGACACCCAACATCACTTTCCTCTCAGGCATGTCAAGGCAAGAGATTTTTGATGAGTCCTAATCATTCTGATCCATTCCTCAGATCTGGTTTTGCAGCTGAAGGCAGATCCTGTCCTGCTSAAGCAGACTGACCGAGCAAGCCAACATCACAGGCATATGTCATKGGAAAGGGGATGGTATTGCCAACCACAGGATTGCACAGGAGCCCATTCCATCAAATTCTTATTCAGGTCCCTTAAAAATCATTCTCCATCTTTATGTAATACCCTTCTCCATACTGAGAGACTGCTGTGAGAGGCTTTGAAGACAGTAGGGGTCCAGGGATTGCCCACAGGATTTTTGATTAGCTCCCATAAGTTAATCATGAGTCATGATTGCTTCAACCCACACTTACCTATTCCTGTCAGAGCTACTCTTAGCAGCAGTTTTTTTGCTTTTCTATCTTCCCACAAAACTGAACTGTCAGCAGGGAGACATCCAGTCCTTAACAGACCCTCTTATCAAATGAGCATCCCTCATTTCAATATCACAGCAAATGCTTTCACTATGCAGCTTCTTCATAAGTCACGTTCAATTGGACTGCTGGCCTGTTGGGTAATTAGCCAGCATGGACAAATCAACAGGTATTAAATGGGCTTCCATGATTTTCCCTCTCTTCTCCCTCCTCCCTCACTGCACATCCAAGGGGTGCTGCCTGTGCATAACCATGGATGCTACTAACATGTTAAACTTGGGACACAACTTCTTCTCTCCTCTCTACCTGTGCCTGCCCCATCCCTCCCACTGGCCTGGGGCCACCAAGGGAAGAAT
>NW_026623304.1:79100-127684 GCF_030028575.1 Malurus melanocephalus | reverse complement strand
CAAACAAACCAAACCACAATACCCCACCAAACCCCCAGAACAAGTGAATGAAACATTTTCATTTCAAAGTGTTACAGAAAGGACATGAGAAGTGGTAACATTGCAGTTCAGTCAGATTTTATTTTAGCTTTGATGCTTTTCTCCTGTGATTTAGAACTGTCTGTCCTCAGCATTCCTTTATTTAGTGTGTAGGTGCAAGGGCAAGAACCCAAAGAAAATCAATTTTTCTCCCCTTCTATTTGTCCTGGTGAAACTTGTGGAACCATTTTTGTTTTGTTTCTTTTTTCAAAAAGAAAAGAATAACAAAAGTGCCAAGAAAATCCCTTCACTCTCTAATTTGAGAAAAACAGGTGTTGGCCTGTTTTTACTCCAGCGAGGTATTGTTGTTACTGCTGAACAGAGTGACTTTTCCTGTAAAATAGAACTCTCTGATGTGGTCATTATACCAGCATAACTAAAATAGAATCAGATTTGTTTTCTCCTCACTCACAGTAGCTACAACTGCCAACTTTTCTATGCAAACAAGCCATCCCAATGTCATACCTGGATTGGGGTTTGCAGAAGCCTTTGAGACAGCTGTCCTTGCCCATTAGTTTCAAAGCATTTCTGTGGTTGCCTGGACAAAGATACAGTGGGGTAGCAAATGTAGTCTAATCTGGCTGTAGTGCCCCACTGCCACTAAAGACAGGAAATTACACAGTGTTGAAAACCTCTGGCTTGCAAACACTTTACCAAAGACTCTGCTAGGGTAGGTAAAGTATGAAGTTATGGGGTTAATTTCAATTAACTAGGGARCTTTCTGCTTTTAATGTCATAAAAGCTGATGGTGATATCAGCCTGGATGTTCTGTCTTTCTTTTTTCAGCGTTTTATTTGCTCTCTTTTTTCTGATAATTACTTACCAGAGAGCTGCTAATGTGAAGGAAGGCATTACATCATAGAAGCACAGGATAATAGAATCATCATAGAATCATCATAGAGTCATCACAGAATCATCATAGAATCATCAAAGAATCACAGATTCATAGATTCATAGAATGTCTTGGGATGGAAGAGGCCTTAAAGCTCATTTAATTCCAAGCCCACTGTTGTTGGCAGGGACAACTTTCACTAGATAATATTTTCACTAGATACAAAACCTCMCTGTACTTTTTCCAAGGACTGGGGCTCATTATGAACTGTCTAGTTTCAGTGTATTTTTGGTCTCTTTCTTTTGTCTAAAGCTCATTTGCTCATTTAAAAAAAAACAAAAAACAAAACCCACCTCTTAATATTTCAGGGTTCGCACTACCAATCCCAATTTCGCAGCAAAAAGTTAACAGAGGATAGGGTTTTAAACTATATGGAAACTCAAATAGAAGTATCATGCATGGTAAAATTTGCTAGAATACAATCATCATTAAATAATCCATGAAGATATATTGAAATTTTTAAAGAAAGTATAACTTTGATGTTATTAATTGTGACTTCAAAGAGACTAATTTGAATTTGTTCTCTTTTGTCACTATGACTGATACTCACTCGTCTTGGCTGAAAATCTTCTCTTGGAAACCCTGCAAAATATTTTGAAGAAATAATAATAAGAAATGAAATAGGGGTGAGTAATATCAACTATGTTAAATTTTGTGATATAATTTCTCTCTCCCATCAACAGCTACTCATACAGATCACATCTAAGGAGGTCACAATTACTTGATCTGTTCCACTGAACACAAATCTTTGACTTTCTGCTGCATGCTACCCATGAATTGCTTCACCCTGTATTTATCATAGTGCTGTGAGTACGTATTCTCTTCTAGAACAGATTGCAAGGGTTGAAAAGATATTTCTTGCAAACAGACACCCATTGTTGGAGGTTACTCTCCTTCCTTGTATCCTGGTATGGATGGAAAAAGAAGTTTATTCTAAGCAGGACTCTCCACATGTTTAAATTTTTCCATTGTCCCAAAAAAGGCTTTTGTCTCTATGCCTAGAAATGAGAATAGTCTCAAAATTGAGATAGGCCATTATGTAATGAGATCAGAAGGAAAGTCTTTCCCCTTTGCTTGTAAGCTTCAATTCTGTCTCTCACTATTATTTTTAAGGTGTGTACCCTCATGACCCAAGGCAATCCATGTATTGTACATTACTAAAAGCTTTGAAATGGCTTGAGATAACAGACTTTCCTGTAACAAGAACAGACTGAAAAATTATTTCCAAGAACTTTTATAAGTTCCTGTATTATTATTTAATTATTCAATTTGATCTATAATGGCACAACCGTAAAGCAGGAGTTCAATTGTAAATGTTTGGCACCTTAAAGCAAGCTTTTCCACTGTATGGAGAACTGGCTTCTTTTTGCTTAACATGATTAATCTAAAATGTTGGACATSTTATCCAAACTATTCCTTTCTCCTGTTCCCTTTATTATCTATGGACAAAACAACCCACTGTGCCTCAGTAGGCTGAATTACCTCTGTAATTTTCAAAATTTCTTGAACCAGTGTCCAAAGAGCATCTAGCTGAGGCAAAACACCAGTTTTCAAATGATAAAACTTTGGCAACATGACTCCTATCCTAAAGGAACACAAATTGCAATAAGAATCTTCCAAAATATTTTTAAACTTTTATTATTAACTGGTATTATTTGCTTTTGTAAAGTAAACTTACTTGTCAGTGTTTTATAAAAATCTGGCTTTATATGACGACAGTCTTCAAACATATGARGTATTGTTCTAAATTTGGTGGGATCTTGAAAAGCTCTGGTTTGCCTTCCTAATTCTCCCYTTGCTGCTATTTAAAAGAGTGGTGAAAAATGTGCTCACTCTGACTTGGACTGAGATAGTCCAAACTAATTCTATGCTTTCTTTCCAAGTAGTCTGATCCAAAAATCCATTGAGGTCATTGATGTTTAAATTGGTTTTGGCCTCCAATAGAAACATACAAGAGCTCATTTTGCAGCTTCAGGCCTTGTGCTAGTACCAGGCATAAGTGCTATTTATCCTTTCCATGCATAGAAATCCAGCTAAAAGAGGCAGCCAATTATTTTGGTCCAATTTTTCATGGTCTTCATGGAAATGAAAGAACGGAACAAAATCCACTTATTAAAACTGGCTCATCTCCATTTTGTTCAAATGGGTCACAGTTCATTTCATACATTCCTAAAAAAATATTCTTCTGTTGGRGGAATAAGCAGGAATAAGATTTATCATCATCTACAATGATAATGTGGATAACTTGTGGTGGACACCAGTTTTCAGTGTACTTTTAGAATATTTCTCTTCTRAAATATTAATAAGTATGTTAAAATGGATCTTCTACTCTTTTATACTCTGCTTGGATTACAACAGCGTGTTCAAGACTAAACCATTCCTAACTAAGTTCCATATGATTCAGTCAAACACATCCAATTAGAAAATTAGGAGACACAACATAAAATAAGTAAAAAAAATTAAAAATCACACTTCCTCCTCCAAGATTAGCCATTTGAGAAGAGRGTTATTAAATAAAACCCAATTAGTGACACAGTAAGACATTCCAAATACAATCCCTAAATGTTACCAAGCTGAATGTTCAATCCTTGGTACAGATGAGTAGWCATACTGTTCTGGCATAGATTTCAAAATGTAATTATAGATGTCAATCATGGAGTCTTTATGKTTTAATACTTAATTTTTCCACTGTCTCCCTCTGTCTCTCCCTGTCTCTCTCTCTTTCTCTCTCTTTTTTTAAATCTCCAGTGATCTTATTAAGTAATGGGTTTAAGTTTTGGAACCCATCACTGATCATAATGTTTAAATCCTAATAGCCTCTGCTTGTCAACCCAGCAGACCTCTAACTGGAGGCTGAAGAAGAAACTGCTCTTTCCTTACACTGCCTTTTCTATAGTTCTTGTATTGCTGRTTATTTTTTTCCCAAACCCTCCATTTCTCCATTAGACTGAGAGCTGTGCGTCATTTCTTCCATAAAATAAATATTTAGAAGTCTAACCCAAAATTTTGTAAGACATTATTTGAAAACTATGGTGTTGTAAGTGCATACGTACATCTTTACACAATGTGTGCTGCCAATGCCTTTGAGACAAATATTTTTTTTTTTTCTTGGACCTGATTTTAAGCTGAATTTGTTTTACAAGAAAAGCTGGCCAGAGAAGTGACAGTATTGAAGGTTTCCAGTGCAAAGTGTTGTTCCTGAGTCAGGTCAATCCCAGGTATCAACACAGGCTGGGGGATGAAGGAATCGAGGGCAGCCCTGCCCAGAARGACTGGGGTGCACTGGGCAATGAGAGGCTGAACATGACCCAGGCATGAGCACTCACAGCCCAGAAAGCAAACACATCCTGGGCTGTATCCAGAGCAGAGTGGGCTGCAGAGGAGGGAGGGGATTCTGCCCCTCTGCTCTGCTCTGCTGAGATCCCACCTGCAGAGCTGCATCAGCTCTGGGGTCCCCAGGACAGGAAGGACATGGACCAGCTGAAGTAAGTCCAGAGGAGAGACACCAAGGTGATCAGAGGGATGGTGCAGCTCTCCTGTGAGGAAAGGCTGAGAAGAATTGGGATTGCTCAGGATGGAGAAGAGAAGGCTTCTGGGTGATCTAACTATGGCCTTGCAGTAGCTGAAGGGAGCCTACAAGAAAGATGGAGAGTAACTATTTAAAAAAAAAACATGCAGTGACAGGACAAGGGGAATTATTTTTAAGCTGAAAGATAGGACATTTAGATTGGATGCTGGGAAGAAATTCTTTTGCAGGTACAGAAACAGATTGTGCAGATAAATTGTGGAATTCTCATCCCTGGAAGTGTTCAAGGCCAAGGTGGATGAGGCACTGAGCAACCTGGGCTGCTGAAAGGTGTCCCTGCCCATGGCAGGGGTGTTGGAACTAGAGGATATTAAAGGTCCCTTCCAATCCAAAGCATTCTATGATTCTAGGAAATGTGTCCTTGTTCTTCATTAGAAAAAACAGTTAAAGAGAGAGTCCAAAGGTGTGTGGGAATGAAGAAATTCACCAGTCTAYACTCTAAGAGCCCATACTCTGAATATTGGATGTTAAACTTTCTATCAAGGAATGAAATTAAAGAAGAGGGCTATATCTGAAGGTATCATAGTAGTTTGAGCAAAACTTTCTCTGAAGTATTATCTTCTTAGCAGTTTTCTTCAAATCATTGAGATTTATATGTGAGACCTGGAACTGTGACTTTTATAAAGTTTTGAAAAGTGTTTCAGTTATTTTATGAATATTTTTGTTTATTTTTAATTTCACTGCTTAAAAGGAATAGAAAACATTTTCTAATGGTATCAAAAAGCCTTATAGGCTTTCAAGGATATTATTTTAGAGCTCTGTTTCTAAACCCAGCTATATGTCAGAGGCTGTTCAGACCTTAATGCTGACTGTAATTGCCATGATGAAGATTGTGGCTATGTCCTTTGTAACAAGATGGCTTCCAAAAGAGGAGAAATGATTCCTTCCTGACACAGGAAACCACAAACAAATATTGCCATGACATATACCTGTTATTGCTGACTGTGTGTGTCAATGTTTTCTCCCTCCATGACACTGCTCTCTGTACAATGAATTTCCCTCCCTTAAATCTCAAAAATATACTCTGGTGAAATGTTACAGCTGGATATTTGTCTAAAATTGACAGAGATTAAATCTGTTTMGATTTAACTGAACATGGTTAGAGCCACAACAGCAACCTCAAAATAGATATCACATCTGGACTGCATTTTGTTACTCGTGGGCATGGCTGCAAAGATCATTGGTGAAATGCTACAACTGGGTTGAGTACAGGTGCCTTCCAGCCCCGCGCTCATCTGTCAGCAGAGATAAAAAACTGGTAAACAGGAAGCCCCCAGCACTAAGGAACTAAAGATTATTTCATATTAATATWTGATACATGTATATTAATATATATTCCATATTATATATGTTCTCATTCCAYGTTTGAATTGAAGTGAGACTTTTCAATGCTTTCCATTTAGGCCCCAGTAACAGAGACACATCTACTTCTCTCTCAGGGACTAGAAGATTAGATCTCTTTTTTCTTCTGGTGGGAAGTATTTGGTTTTGCCTCTCTGTTCTGTTCTCCATTTAAGATACATATAGGGGATGTTTGTTTTGTTTTGGGGTTGTTGTTTTCTAAATGAAAATAGTTTTTCTAAAAGTTGTTGTTGGCTTTGTTTGGTATTTAGTTTTGTTCTTTTCATAYATATGTATGATTAATCCTAGTTTTGATGTGCCATGGGGACAGGCAGCCTTCTCTCTCCTTGGGTGATAATACACTGCCTACTTTTCTTCTTTTCTTGTGTTCTCTCCGCACACAAATACCAACAGAGCTAAGCCATTGTAAACAAGAGTGTAGGAGCGAGTGCCTTGAATAACCGCTGAAGAGGAAAGATTTACTGCTGAATAGATGTGCTGGCTGCCARCACCGAGACTCATTTTTCAGCTGTTCTTCAGGCTGTTAAATTATCAACAGGTGCTCCTAATAGGGGCAGGCGTGTGTTGTTGATGCCGCAGTGCTGATTCATTCTCACCCTGGGTGCCCCAACACACGTTCAGAGGGACGTGCTGAGCCAACAAGGTAGTGGCAGGCAACCTGAAATGTCTCTTCTTCCAGACACCACGGCTCTGCTCCCTGAATTTCCTTCTCCCAGAGGTCCCACTTTTACAGTTCTGTGCAGGCACTGGCATCTAAATGAAGGGCTGGTAGAAGCCGGTTGCTGAGAGGCTGGCTATTTGTCTTGGAGTTAGTCTAAAAATTTCAGGGAATCCATGTTTGGAGGCAAACTTGTTGAGGATTAGATGTACACAGATTGGCAGAACTCTGAGCTTAAGTTAAGAAATATTATTTCACTTAAAGCAAGAAACTGAACCTAAGTTTCCCATTTTACAGAGATGTGTCTGTTTTATGGTCATTTAAGTTTTTTTCACACATAACATTGAAAGCTCTATTAAATTTCTCATCATAAGAAATCTCYAAATGATTTTGGTTGAAAAGGGGTCCTAAAAATCATCTARTTCCAATCCCCCTGATGTGGGCAGGGCCACCTCCCTCTGGACCAGGCTGCTTAATGCCCCATCCCCTTGAACACTGCCAGGGATGAGGCATCCACATTTTCTCTGTGCAGCCTGTTCCAGTGTCTCACTACCCTCACAGTAAATAATTTCTTCCATATATCTAATGGATATATGGAACAAATCTGTATTTCCACTCTCAGTTTGAAAAATATTTGTCTAAGCAAGATTATTGCTTTCAGAATAGCCTCAGGCCACACACATCAAAGAAAAAGGAGCTGTCCAAACCTGCTTGTAACTAATAAAAGCTGATATCCAAATATGCTAATCTCTTGTGTGAACACATGAAACAGTTCTCTGAACCAAAGAAAAGTAAAAAGGCAACTGGACTGTAAAACAGGCTCCTTCTGATGCTCTCTACCTGTGCAATAAATCAAATGACACTACATTATCCACAGGTCTCTTCTTGCTTTAGAAAACAGATCTGTAACTGATGCACTTTAGGAAAAGCATGGAATCATCCCATTACACTCATGCTTTAGGTGACAGATGACTACAGATCGGCTGACTGTGTGTCTAGAATCCAAGATATCAATATGAGAAATTAGTCTAATGTGTAGAGGATATTTGAATATACGAATGTGAAGAAGGTTATCAGACTTTAAAAATACTTTTTTTTTAGTAATTTTCTCTGGTGGCAGGGAAGTAGCAGCAGTATGGGCACTGTGTGGTGTTGAATCTGATGGTTGGTCCMCTCAGGTCTATATTTCCCCTCAACAGCAGCTTTTACTTCACATTTCATAGGGATATAAGGCTAATGATCAGWTAGTCAGGCCTATATCCCTTCTAAAACACTTTGTTGTTGCTATGGTATAAACCCCTGAGTATTTTCCATACCCATATCTCACTTTGAATGCTTCCAAGTTATTGATTCTAACAAAACTTTGTAGCAAGGAATTTCACAAGGAAATGTGTTGGATGGGGAAGCTTTTCTCATGATCAGCTTTCAATTTTCCATGTTTAGATTTCAATTCTTGCTTGTGAGGAAGATTTGCTTCCCTTTACAGCACATTTGGTCACTGTGGGTACCTTTTACATTGCAGATCCTGCCTTTTTATTTTCTAAAATTAATAACATGAATATTTGACTCTCCTTAAAGAGACATTTCTTTACACTTAGTTAATTCCCAGGGGCAATTTCTATCTTTGGCACATAGTTCTTTGTGAAGATCCATCTCTAAAGTAGCAGTTTTAGAGTAGGTTTTCTTAATTATCTTTAAATTTTTGTAGCTGGCTTTATCTCAGATTGGGGGAAATAGTCTAGCTTTTTTTTTTTTGAGACTTAAATAGAAAATTAAAAGCCTAGTAAAAACATAAATAATTCCTAYTGCATATGTTACTTTGTCAACATTGAACTTCCCTTCCCATTGCAGTTCACAATTTCTTAGTTTGCYTATGTGTCTTGGAAACTTTGATAAGGTCTGATGTAAACAAAGGAAGGTGATTTTTTTTTTTTTTCATGTGATGGTTTACTCTCTTTTTCAAATTTTACAAAAGTTCTTCTTTAAAGTGAGATGAATTTATATGTTTAACAGTAATTTGTTCTCCTCAATGTGAGTCCTCCAGAAACTGAGATTGTGGTGGGCATGGAGCAAAAGGTTTTTTAAAATGCCTGTAAAGTACAGAGCTCTGTATGGCAGTGGTGCCATACACAGACACAGCAGGTACAGCAGCCAACACTCATCTCTCTGCAACTTTGCCACATTTTAATACTTCCAGCCAACATTTGCAACAGCAGTTTGTCTCAGCCTGATGTTTTTATTACATTTGCCTTATATTTAAGTCRCAGCTAAAATGATTAATTAAATTAGGGAGGAATTAATTTTTTTAAAATTTTTTTTTATTCTTCCCTGCACAATCTCAGCTGTTCCCAGAACTGCACTTTTTTGCTTCCAGAGAGAACTTGCAGCATGGCTGTCTGGTCTCAGAGAGAGGTAATTCAGCATCCTCAGGCAAATTTTGTGTCCAAGTTTAAAGTGCCTGACAAATCTGCCTTGGAGTGAGCTTGATAAAGRTTTCCTTGTGTGCTGCACTGCAATYCCCTGAGGATTGTGAGGATTTCTGGGCACTCACAGGGGCAGTGCTCCCGGAACAGCCACAGGAGGGGTGGGCTATGAGTGGGCATATCCGCCCTCCAAGTGGCCGAAAAGGGCCATTTTGACATGCAGGGTTGAACATAGCTTTCCCAGCTACTCTTCCAAAGGGCTGCCAGGGAATGCTGTGGCAACGGACAYGGAAACCAGAGTGACTTAAATCCACACTTTTCTGATTTGATTGCAGAGAGGGACAATTGGGAAATGCAGAAATAGAGGAACAGGTTRTATCCCTCTCTTTTAATGGCTGCAGTGATGAGCTGCAAGGCYAAACAAAGCATTGCATTTAGCACTTCTAATTAAAATCTACCCGGACTATTTCCCTCCCAGTAACTTCAACTGCAGTTTCTTTCCAATCCATTTTCTCTCCCACCAAAGTTCACTGAAGCTCAGGATAAGAAAAATCTGCTCCTTGCCTAGTAACCCAACAAAAGTCCAGAATCTTCAAGGCAGGGATTTCTGACGCGTAGTAGAAGTGCACACCACACATCAACACATCACAAATGATTTAAACCCTCCCAGCATAAAAAAAATATTGTTTTTGCTATGTTCACACCATTGCCTCACCATTTCCATTGTTAGCAAGATGTCAGGAAGTCAGAGATGTCTAAACCTGCTGGACACATGTTTTTGCCTGGCTGCAGTGAATGTATCTCAGCTGACAATATCAAAGGCACTTSATGATCAGGCAGAGGGACACATAATGGATATAATTGCTTGGAATTCTTTAAACTGGATGACCTATAGGTAGATGGCATGTGCAGAACTCATAATGAGGCTTGTGTGGAATGAGGAATCTGTGTCCATGTGTTTGGAATGTTATGGCCACCTTGCTGGTGTCTGCCATGTGGGAGTAACGTATGAATTCAAGCTTTTTTATCACACCACTTCAGCACTTATTTTTTTTTTTTCTGTGAGTTTATATGTGAGAGTGCATTTATGCATCTGTATCTCTCCCCCTATACCTCCATCTGCAAAGAGCATCTGAAGAAAAGRAACATTCCTGTTTTTCTAGGTTTTGAGGGGATTGTCCTGGCTATCCTGCTTATCAGGAAAAAAAATTAAATTATAACGTATAAAACAATGCCTGGATCAGCTTTGTTCTATTTAGATTCTGTGTATAAAAATCCATCTATAAAATCCTTTCCTTATCTACCTGGATATCAGTTAACTGATGATTAGTTAACCATTTGTCACCTCAACTAGTTTAATTTAGAAATTATTTCCCCTTAAAATTCACACATTATCTATGAGTCCAGCTCCAAAGATTCCTATATTCTGTCACTACCAATCAAGCTCACTGAGTAAATCATAGCTTTATTGCTTCCAAAGCTGACAGTAAGATCTCTGCTCACCAAAGAGAAAGGTTAAACACTTTTCCATCTTATTATGCTTTTCAAATACAATGAAAAATCATGAAAATCTTAGCAGTCCTCAGTGCTGTCATGCTAAATTAACATATTTTAAGAAATAGCAGAAGATATTTGAGTAACACCTAACAAAGTATTTTCATTTTGTCCTTAAGTACAACAGGCAGTTGCTACTTCCTGTTTCACTTTTAAAGGATGTTGTGTTTAGTTTGTGGGTACACTGGAAGTATAAGTTAACAGGTCTGGAAAACAAAAGAAGTGGAAAACCTTTCTGTTTGGAAATTCACCCTTCCAGTTGGAAACAGTTTAAATCTCTTATATGAAATAAATAGAAGGTAGGATCTTCGTAACAGATCTAGCACAACATCCTCAAAACTGCCCAAACTTTCCTCCTCTGCTGAATTTATCACAATTCTTTCAGCTATTGGGATGCAAAAGTAGTCATGAGCAGTATTAAGAATGTGTACAGACTTTGTTTAAAGTTAATAATTACTCATAGATATTTAACACCTCGCTTTAAGCTCTAAGAAGTCAATAGGTTGCTTCATAATTGTGTGTAACATTTCCCCCTGACATTTTCATAAAAATCCATTATGCGTGCTGCTTGTGTTGGTAGCATACCCTAAAATATCTGCTAACCAACTATTTATTAACCCTTCAAAAGCTAACCAACTATTAAACCTTTCTGATTTTCTTTGAAACATGTAGTGAAAGCAAAGAGAGCATAGTTGACACATGAAAATATGTATGAATTAAAAAGTGCAGTGAGCCATGGGGATGGTTATTTAGTGTAAGTTCTTCCATCCATTTTGAACACTTTCTTTTTTCTCTGTTTTCAGTACTAAAGAGTTTAAAGGTAAACTGTGTCAAGTAGCATCCTGCTTAAAGAGACCAAGGAGGGCAATTTCTGTGAACATTACTGTTTTCTCTGTAAAATCATAGTTATTAACTGATTCATTACTGTAAAAGAGAATCACAGAATGGTTGAGCTGAAAGGAACCACTGGAGGTCATCTTGGTCCCACCCCTGTGCTTAAGCAGGCTACCCAGGACTTTTTCTAGACTGGAATATCTCCAAAGAGGGAGACTCCATAGCTTCTGTGGGATACCTGAGCCAGTGCTGTCACAACCACAATGTTTTCTTGTGTTSAGAGGGTAAAAAACCTCCCTGTTTCAGTTTGTGTCTGATGCCTCTGGTCTTGTCAGTGGATACCACTGAAAAGAGCATGGCTCCACCTTATTCACACCATTCCTTCAGACATTTGTGTATATTGGTATTGATTAGGTCTCCATGAAAATTCCCTTCTCCAGGTGGAATGGCCTCAGGTCTCTTGGACTTTCCTCATGAGCATTCTTYACTGCATATTTGTGACCCTTTGCTGGACTGTCTCCAGTAGTTCCATGTCTCTCTGCTGTGGAGGAGTTCAGAACTGGATTCAGTACCCAAGTTTGGCTGGTGAGGATCATACAGTTCAGAGGAAGGAAAATACAGTGCTCTGGGGTTTTTTGTTTTGTTTTGGTTTTTATACAGTATTTTGGATTTTTAATGGTGATTTCAACTTGAAATGGATAAATTTAAAAAGATGCCTATCAGTGGCCTTTGTCAGTAGCATGGCCTTCAGCAATGACATCTGAATGCCAAGCATGACTTAATTTTTATAGAGAGTTTATTTATCTCTTTATGACTTCTATTTTCTTTTATTCTAGCTACTGCCATTTACTACTTCTGTAGAAGCTGGCCTACAGCTTTTATCTCTCTTTCTGCCCTCGGTATTTTATCTCTCTTTCTGCCCTCAGATGCCTGGTGGCATACTGAATGTTCTTTTCTTTGAAACCTTCTCCTGTACTACTGCTCCCCTATTCTCATTTTAGTCTAACCTGTCCCACACTTGATTGTGTTTTTCTCAACAGTCCTGATTTTCTTGCCCTCTGAAGTTTGCAGGATGCAATCTGGGGCTCCTATCTGAGCTTCTCAGAGAGCAGCAGCCAACATTCTGCTGAAACAAGACCCAAGTTTGTTCTAGATTTTGTTTCAGCCTTTTAGAGAGTTAGTCCATGCTACACTAAACATTTCTGCTACTGTTCTCTTCACAGACCGAGTCCCTGTCCTCGTTATGGTTSGTTGAGCCTGTGAAGGGTGAAAGAGTTTCACCCTGGCAGCACCAGTGATGAATTTTACAAGAACAAATCACCTATTCTGCTCTTTCAACTTCTTCTTCTTTCCATTAAATTGTGTAGTCTCTTTTGTCCTTGTTTCTGAAACTTCTGCTTCAGTTTGTCCTGTCCTCTGAATTTTTTCTCTCATTTAATGGTCATTTGTGGGGCAGACTCACAGGTGCCACAAATCCKCTCCATRACTTTGTTTCTGTCTCTGTCCTACYTGGGTAGGGACAGAGTACTGCAAAATAATAAGAACAAGGTTCACAACCCACTAACCTTCCAATTATTTTTCCATAARCTTTTATTTTCTTTTTGTTTCTTTTTTCACTCTTCCTATTCCATCCATCTGTTGCTTGTTATCCTAGGGTATTCCACTTTGTGTTTTGGCAGCATTATTTGGAGCCCCAAGCTAAGGATCTCTAATACTTGTTTGGAACCTGTGARTTCTATTAGAATATGTAAATATTTAAACATTAAAATATTTTGCATAGCTCTGAAAAAATATTTTAATATTAAACATGTCCTAATTTCTCCAAAGTAAGAAAAGTTCATCTTGTTGCTTTTTGAGATGTACATTCGTTGCTGGGTGTAAAGGATCTCAGRGAAGGCAGATGTATAGCCAGTGCATTGTTTCTTTTAGGCTCATGGTAGACAGAACAGTGCAGACTGGAAAGTGATGGATGATGGAAAAGGAGTGCTGATTCATAGGAAGGGTGGGAAACCATAGCAATTCAACTGAAGCCTGTTGGGAAAAACAGTTTTCTAATCGGGTCTGGACATGCTTATTGTAAAGAGGCATTTCTGAGTGGGAAAACAGGCTTTTGCTGTTAATACAGGAAGTGGAGAAAAGAAAAAAAAAATAAAAGAAAGATTTTCATTTTATTTTACCCTGTAACATATTTATCTTTGGTCCATTCATTTCTTGTTTGTTTGTTTTGGCTTTTTTAGAAGTTTCTAACATTATTTTCATTCTTTCTTCTCATATTTATTCCCCTCAGCCAAACAGAGTTAATGGAGATTCTTAGTATTTCCAGTTTCATTTCAATGGGTAGGCTTGGTGGAACAAAGGATTATTCAAAATAATCAGGATGGACAGATTCTGCCCTGGCACTCTTCAAAGGATTCTTTCTCAGGGTTAAAGAAAGAGAAATATTTTGGCTGACTGTCTTCTTTAACTTCTGCCTACTTTGTATTCTTTGATATTTGGGAATTGTCCCAAATGCTGTCCAGYTCTCTAAGGGGCTGCCTGAATAGGAAATGTCTCCTACATAAAGCAGTGTGGCTTTATGGGAAGAATTGCTRCTTGCTGTGTTGATGTGCTTTCTGCTGAGGTAGTGGGGTTCAGTGCTTTATAACTGTCACTTTGAAATTTTTCTGTGGACTACTAATAAAAATGGGGATTAGGGAATACCCACTCCAAAACAAATATTCCTACAGAGAGAACTAGCATGCAGTTTGTTTGTATCTGCTTGGAATTTAAAGAAGGTGCACTGCAAATAAAATGGCAGTGGATTTACTGCTAGAGGGTTTTTCCACTTCTGGTTTTTTTGCCTCAGCCCTACAGGTAGTGGTACAAGATCTGCAGTTGTGCCAAATCTTTCATGTACTGATGCTAGGTAGACTGACCTCCTTGACACACAATGAGCATGTTTTTCCTCACACAGGCCAGARTGATTTCCATTTCTGAACTTTAATTCTTCCCCTTTCACTTTGAAATTCTCTCTCTTCCTTCTATCAGAAGTAAATATCAGCTCTGTAGGGTTAAGATAGTCAAACACATGCATATACATGGGTTGGTTTCTTTGAGATATTGTTAATGTCTTCCAGTTATGTACATTTTGTTCAGAAGTATTGATAAAATTAGGCTCAGAGTATACTGGCAGTCATCGCTTCTGTAGCCAAAGATGTGGAAGAGTTAAACTTGAAGCACCATTTCTTTATCCAAGATAAAGTGCATAAGATCTGTAGGTGCACGCCAACCTCAAAAATTAGGACTTGCCATGTACTTTACAAATGAATTTACTGTCCAACATATCAGACACAAATGTTTAGACCTGGGTTTTCAAAGGGTATTTCAGATTAGCCCAATCAACTAGCACTGGAATTTCTGGGACTCCTATGTGTTTTTTAAAATCTATCTTTCACGTAACTTTACTGCAGAAGCATTAGGTTTATTCTACTTTTTTTTTTTTTCCTTTCCTCACATACATAGTAACATACTTGCTGTTATATATTAACATATTTGCTGTTGCTCCCGAGCCAGGGAAGGTTTGTTGTGTGCTGTTTTTAAAAAATATTGTTGCTTTGAGATTTATAATATGACTTTCAATCTGGCCTACTTGTTGTACTTCCAAGTAAGAAAAAGTTCCTTTTTTTCCCTTGGGAGACTGTTTACTTGGGATGTATTAGAAAATGTGTTGTGTAATAATAAAGGCTGTTTACATAACATGAAATACTCACATGGATTAACCAAACATACTACAGCCTCAATAGAAATAATACCAAATATCTTCAGATTGAGGACATATGTCAGGGTAGGGGGTTTTGGTTTGGGAGTTTCTTTGGTTTTTTTTGGTTGGGTGTTTTTTTTTGTTGTTGTTGTTGTTGTTTTTGGCTTTTGTTCTTTTGAAGGAATCATCTTCTTCCTTCCTACTGTATAAAATGTCCTCCAGATAGGCAGAACTGTACATAAATTATTCTTTCAGGTAGCTGTTACAACATCAAGGCTGTCTAGGAAACTGCACTCATCTGAAATGTTCACCAGGTAATGGGCATCCATTTTCTCAGGGAAAAAGRTCATAAAGAGATGAACAAATAATAATTAGTAATAATTACCGTGTCAGGTCTCTCTTGGGGTTTTTTAACATTATGATCAAGGGCTAAAAGGAGCTGCTTGGAAGGAACAATTTGTGACTGGAGTCCATAAACCCCACCAATAGTGCTTCCAAGAAGGTGGATTTCACTTCTGAGGGCCAAAACATTTAAGATATTTCAATAATGAAATATTTGAGAGCTATTCAGACACCCTGTATGCAAAGCTGTCCTCTGATTCAGCCAACTCACTTCAGTCTTCCTTAATCAAATGCACCAAACACAGAAAGCAGCTTTTGAACCACAAGCATCTAAATATCACCTCTGCTGGCCCTGTCAGTGAGCTTTCATTTTAAGGATGGAGATTTCCATGTGCATCCTTCTGAGCTCTATTTGYTCTTCCTAGAAAGCAGGAAATCAACCTGTGGGGTTCTGCTGGTCAACACGGAGAGAAGAGGGCATCTAGGCTGTGCAGAGATGTTGGGGACACAGGGGAAGGAAAAGTGCCCTGGAAGAGGAAGAAGCACACATGGGTATGTTTGTTATAGTGCTTCGTACCTGAACAAACTGATGGCTTGGCTGCAGAGGAAGAGTGGGAGCGTGGGCAGCTGGGACAGAGCAGACAGCAGGGTCAGTGGACAACTGCGGTGGAAATCTTGCTGCATTCTGTTCCCACCCTGTCTGATAATGAATGCCAAGCATGTGTGTTAACATTGCTGAGCTAATTATCTCTTGGCACCATGATAGCAACAGTTTCCAACCTCATGCTGAACTGTGTGGGTTTGCCACAGCCATGAAATTGTATCAGACAAAGGGAAATTCAAATTTCTAGGAAAATCAAGTGTGCATACAAAAATAAATCCCAGCAGGGCTGAGCAAAGCACTGGGMTTCTCTAAAGCTAGCCAGGGGTACAAAACTGTGTACATCACTTTGTTTTATTCAGATCAAACATGAACCAACAGAAAGAACAATGGTGAAAGTTATCCTTGAAGAATATCCACGCCTGGAGAAACCAATAAATTGAATGCTTTGTCTGGTTTTCCTCTCCAAAGTACTCAAGTGAAATGAGACAAGAGTTCACATTCATGGAAAACTGTGAGGTGGGAGAAAGCCTTGATGTTGACATGCAGCCACTGCACAGAAATATCTGTCAAGTTCTTGGTGAAGAAGACTTCCTTATCTCTTCAGAAAACAGCATTCTTGTGTATTGTCCSCTGAGAAAGCACTGGTTGGACTTAAATTCTGAAAATTACCTAACCTTTACACAGCCATTTCCTGCAAGAGGAAAGAATTCAAGATGCAAAATTCTTGAATTTCTTGAATTTCTTGTCTTTCCAGCAGCATATTAGTTCAGCAAGTCTTTGGAAGCCTGCAGTAAACAYGGGGAACTTTTCTCTTGTAAGAGCTTCCCACTGGGTTTTATGAATTTCAGCCCAAAGCCAACAGCCTTTGAAGATCCTCCTCCGACACTCTGTTCTTGTTTGGCAGCCTCTACACTCGTCATATGGAGCAAGGGATGGTATTTCAAAATGTTGTGGTTAGCTTGTACAACTCTATTGTCCATCTTCTGCACGAATGTTGCAGCAACATTACATATGGCTGCTGTCTGGGGGGCTTTTAGGAATTCAGAGTCAAAAAGWTTCTGCCTGAGGCTATGAGGTAAAGTTGGAAGAATGAGATCTTGAAACAATTTAACCAAAGAATTTTTGGCAGATCAATACAGTCTTTTGCTTGATCTGCAGCTTTGGTAAGAGAAGCAAAAAAAAAAAAGGGAGGATGCAGGAGGATAAATAATAATATAGAAACAATTATAAGTGCCATTATTTATATTAGTAGCTCTACCTCACTTTAAATCTATGTTCAGTTCTAGGTACTTAAACATAAAAAGGATAATGCAAAATTAATTGAGGTTCAACAAGAGTGAATAGGGGTATGGGAATGCTAGTAAAAAGGATGGTTGAATAAATTTAAACTTACAGAGTAGGTGCGTGACTGCTGCAATTCAAAGTAATGATGAAACTGCCATTGATCTTAATTGAATAAAATGAATGACCAAACCAATCAAATGTGACACAATAAAAACATAGGAAAGAAGAAAAGGATATCCTAAAGGGGAATATGCAACTGCTCTGCAGGGAAGCAACTAGGAGCTCTAGAAAGGAGCAAATAAGCTTAAACCCTGTGCTGCAATGAATGTTCCTGCACAACATGCACATTGGATTGTGCTTCTCACAACCATCAGAAGCTTGAAGGCTCTCAGCCTTTTTGGGGCCTAGGAGAGGAATGGCCTCCTTATTAAAAAGCAAAGAACCTGAGTTACAGTGGCACTTCTAAAGCAGCATCAAACTGTGAAGGCTTCAGACCTCTTGCAAACTCTCAGACCTTGAGGTGTTTGACATCTTCTACCTGACTGATGTGGATAAACATTATTAAGGTTCAAATTGTATCTCTGTGGTTTCTTGTATGTAAGATGGCAGTCCCTCTAGAGGAGCAGGAGTTTGTGCTGGACATTTTTGGATCTGTCTGGAAGCTCTAGAGTTTCTACAGCCCGGCAGAGGAAAACTCCTTTGTCCTACTCTATAACTCTTTCTTTGCAGGGCTGATCGGTGTTTTTGCTCTCTGTGCAGYCACACGGTGCCATTCTCAAAAGCTCCCCGTTAAAGCCAAACAACRCCAGCTCCCATTTGTGTTTCCAATTACACATGTGCTTTAAATCACAGTGGCAGTCACAGAGCTGACCCCTGTCTGCACCTTTCAGACACGGGTGAGGCATTGTTTGATGTCAGCTTTGCAGGCTCTTGCTCAGTAATGCACGGGGCTCTCACTGCCCATGGCCATGATTTTAGACAAATGTCTATTTCCTATCCACTGATCCTAAGACAACCTACAGTAGCAGGTATGTTTAAACCAGATTGTTTTTCAGGGGGCTTGGTGCTTTTTGACTGCTCTCTTCCATTGTTTCTGTCTTTGGTAACCATTTTGTCCACTTTACGAATGTGGTTTTTAATTGTGAAGTCTTTGCCTTTAGCAAGTGGGATATGGAGAAGGAAGCAGAATCTCAAAATTAGGATGGACTTAAAGCCAGAGGTGAGATGATGGTTTTGAAAGCATTATCTGAAAGAAAAGGATCTGTGAGGAATAAAAAATATGACTCCTAATTTGTGTAGCATTGTGTCCCAAGATTTCTAGCATGTCAGGTTAGGCAACATCCAGAAGTCTCTTCCAAACAAATTTTTAGTAGATGCTGCGTTTCATCACATCATGTAGTTTCTGCACAAGCTTTATGGTAGCATGGATACTACCCAGACAAGGGCACAATGATTTCTTTTGCACAGTATCTTTACATTCCATGCAATTTAACAAATTCAATTTTTTTTTCAACTTTACCTTACTCATGAATTCTGTGAGTCTTTCCAAAATTACTTGAGCAGTATCATATTACTGTCACTGATGTGAAGGAGCTCCACTTTTGTGTGGATTGTCTGTTACCCCACTTTCAGCATTTCTGAAAATAAATTATATTTTGAAGAGCTCAGCCTTGGTGTGAGATGTGGTAAGTTATAATCACTCAGCATGCTTTGATCATAATGAGAAAATTTAGTGCTCCTCCTGTCACTGCTGCAAGGGATCAGTTGTTCTGACAGATGTATACACTTAGAGAGTAGGAGGAATGAAAATGTTACTAACATTAATTAGTGATGACTACATTTCACCATAGGTGGATCTAAACCAAGAAGATTCCTGAGTTGCTTATCCTGGACTGTCTTTTGCTTTAAAAAAAAATTTTTTTTAGCCCCATGAAACACAGGATGATGCATTTGATTTATTATAGCAAAGGCTTGAAGTTTGTGACTGCTACTTGTAATCAGAAACAATATTTTGTTTTGATTTTCTTTTTTAAACAATGTTCTGTGTTAGGATCAGGTGATTGATGTGATTCCAGTTTAGTTTAACTTGTCAGATTGTGTAATGTAACCATAGCATAAGTGTAGGAGATGCATGACTGGCTTTGGCTGACTCAGAAGCTGATTGTGCCAAGGGAATTTTATAATTRTCTACTAGGAGAAAGTGAATTTTCAAAAACATTACCCAAATTTTAGCTTGGCTCTTGAGGGAACACATTTTACCTGTTAGTCAGTAACATGAACACTCKTTTCATTCCACATCTACTATAATTGTTGAGGAGATATCCACAAAGATACCAAATCCGTTTTGCTGTTATTTCACACTAAAAATACCAAGTCTTCTGACAGTGAATTCCACRGGTTAGGAAAGAATTTTTATAGCATTTCTTCCAGTCTGGGGGATGTGAGCAATAAGGCCACTTAATTTTATCATTTATAGATTTGGCTGTGTCTTTTATATAACTTTTGAGTTCGTAGCTAAATGAAACAGTTGCAGTCTTTTCCCTCACAATGATCTATTGAGCATCTCTCACTTTGTCGATGGTTTTTAAGTCCTTTTTTCTTTTTTTCTTTTTTTTTTTTTTTTCAACTGTGACAGGATGTGCCCCGTGTCTTTCCCCGCTGCCGACTGCTTTATCTGCAGTCAATGGAGTGAAGTGTAGGGTTTTTCTGCCACCATTAGGGTGGGAGACGTACCTGCAGCCGCTCAGAAGCAAGGCTGGAGGGGGACTTAAAAAGGCAGAAGAATAGGGACTGAAGGAGCATTGTCTTTTGCCTGAAGAGCTTTCAGAATTTTGGAGCCAAAATAAGAGAGGCTACAGCCCTTTGCTCTCGCCCTGCAGTGCAGGATCAGGGAAAAAAAGCATCATTGCATGTAAAATAACAGTGGGTACGTTCAGTGAAAACTAAGACACCCACTTAATGTGAGTGGAAAAGAATTGCTAAGAACACTGTGTTTGTTCCTATCTGGAACCAGAAAGCAGCATGAGGGCAGATTATCAGCTGAGATTCCTGATAAAGAAAGCACTTAGCTGGTACTATTTAGGAAGCASTGTATAGCTAATTTAACTGTAATATCATATCTAATCCCTGAACACAGGCTGAGTTTTTCTTCCTTGTAAATTACCTGACAGAAATGCTCAGCATTGCTCTCAGATCTCGGAGTTCATGGTTTGCTCTAACATCACAGTAAGGCTTGCTGCAAATCCGGYGACTCCTTAGTTTGTCACCCAAAAACTGACATAATAAATCCATGAGATATATTTCCACTGTTATTATTTTGGGATAATTAAAAAAAAGCAAACAACCTTTTATTTTATACAGAATATAGCCACACACAGGTAGAAATGTCACTTTTTTGAATTGTTTTCTGTAAGTCTGTTTTATTTATTTATTTTTAAATTTTTATTTCTTTATTTGTTTTCATTTTTTTAAATTTTTATTTCTTTATTTGTTTTCATTGCACTGAGGAATTTGTTTGGTTTTTTCCCCCCTCAGGCTTTGAAAGCTACCAGCATTTTCCCAGAAATCRGTATAGATGGGTCTCAGGATTCTGAGATTTGTGGTCATTGGAGTATGAAGCAGKCAAACATTGTCAAATTTAAACTTTAAGGGAGGTATGTCTAAGACTGCAGCCCAAGAGAAGCTGGATGAGATTATGTTCACTCAGTCCTGTGTCCTGTGTTTTCCAAGAGCAAGAAGAAATATTCCGTGAAAGAACATTGATATACAGAATTAGATTTTAGGGTTGAGTCATTTGTCAGGCTTATTTCTCCCACTTCCAGTCCTGAGGAGGACTTGCAGCTCTCCCTTCCTCCCCGGCAGTGGAAGGATCAGGCAGAGGATCTATGTCTGCCTCAACTGTTTATCAATCCTTGACAGCTAACATCAAGTCAGCTAACAGCTCTGCTTTAGTTTACCCATCTGAAAAATGTCAATGATGATGCTTTTGCCTTTGAAAAAATATTATAGGGCCTGCAGTTAAAGGAAAAAAACTATGGATACTTATGGCTGGAGCATTCTCCTTTGTTTCACTGGCCACCACAAGAGTCTTCTTTTCTGTATATTGCTACATATATGTCCTTGTCCAGAAGGGCTAAGATTTTATGACAGGAAATTTTTTTTAAAATGTGACTGTCCCTTTCTTTGTAAGAGTTTTTTTCTTGCCCAAATTTAGCAATAATTGGCTATTTCTTACTATCACAGTGGTGACTACCCTTCTTAGATAATGTGTAGTGAAGCTAGGCTTACAGGAAAGCATAAAGATTATGGAAAATGTCTTTGAGGGCCTATCTTTCTTAGATAATGGCAGGAAGCTGATTCCAGCAAGGAACTTCTACAGCACTKCTTTATTCACGGAAATGAATCAGAATTCTCTGAATTATGCCTCTTTCAGCAAAAAGCAAATAGCAGACATGATCAATTCCCTGTTGTGTTTCGGTTTGATTGTGTTTGATTTTGTGCATTTGTTTGGGGAGTTTTGTTTGTTTTGTTTGCAGTTTTTTGTTTGTTTTGTTTGTGGTTTTTTTCCTTTTTCTTTTTCAGCACAGAATTGTAAGGACAATATGGAAATACAGACAAATCCTTATTGTAGCACCAGCACTATYGCACCTGCCAACTAAACTGTACAATCCCTTCCAACCCAAACCATTCTTTGATTGCCAAATTTGGCACCTGAAACAATGCATGGAAAAAGGACATGGATCGTCAGGAGGCTTAGCTGTTTGGGAGATTTCCTAGAATGTGTGAAGGAAGCTGTGTAAGTAGACATGCAATGATTTGTCATTGTTTGGGAAAGCAACTCTTCCTTTTTTTTTAATGGAATAATAAGGCAAGACCACCTCGAAGCGTGTAAAATTATAGGACTAGAAGTAACTTAAAACTACATGGTGAAAACATTTTCTTGAAACAGTTACAAATTTGTGTTGCTCTTGCTCTGGAGCTGAAGATCCATGGGATTTTTTATAAGGTGTTGGTGAAATTACAAGTAGTATTAGTGTGGAAGCAAGGTGAACAGATAAGAACTAATGTTTCACCTCTGCAATAAATGCAYCTATATAGGTGTATAAAGTGGTACACATATGACAATATAGTGTTTTWATTTAGTATGAAACTGAGAAGGTWCCACAGAGTGTCTCTGAGGGGATAYAACCRTTTTCAAAAGTGATACCTTTAGACTCTAATATATGTTCTGTGCCAAGGACAGGATGTTGTTAATAAAGAAGAGATAACAWGCTGTTAGACTAGCTTTGTGAAAGWGGGTCTTTGATTCCATTAGTAAAGRACACCAATTTTACCTCTTCATCCTGTTCATCTAACCCTTAGATTTTATTAATATTTTTAATAGGACTAGTCAGAAACATGTAAGGAAATAATCCTTGTGAATGGGGCACTTCCAGAGAAGATGGTTAACAGCTTGTGTTATGGGCTGCTTGTCTSCCACACTGCTCAAGAGGCATCCCTTGTTTTTGTAGCTCTCTCTAAYGATTGTTTCTTCTGTGTCCACAAGAGGTACAGCTGTGCCAACATGGAGAAGCTTAAAYGGTGATCAGAACCCTGAAGTAGGAGACTTAATGAAGATTTTTAATAAACCATTTTCCTCTGGAAAGACATTTTCATTAAACACCTTGTTCTAGCTCTATCCACAGGTWAGTAGCATAACAGAGAGCAGCTGTTCTTGGCAAGGGAATAAAAAAGAATGAGGAAAACACCTAGCTGTCTCATCATAATTACTTCCCCATAAAATAGTAATACACAACAGTATATAGAATCTGCTTTCAGTTTTTTTTCTTAGAGATACACGTATCTGTATTAGCTATCCAGTTTATAGGATTTTTTTTCATAAGAGGGAGGCATTGGGTTAGGGAACAGAACTTACCTTRTACAAAATTTTTCTTAGGCCTTTCTGCATTGCAGCTTATAAAATTGCTTAGAGTATGMATAAGTATCAGGATTAGAAAAATRCCAACAAAATATTTCTCATGACTTAATTAAAAGTTTTTGAAGTGGTTTATAACTGAAGGAGGAACTGCACCAGGAATGAGAGGCAGAGCCTCAATTCAAGAAAAAAAAAAGATACATTTGAAAACAAAAATTGGTTCCTCTGATTCAGAGGAAAYAATCCAATCAAAAACTCATTTACTTTACCTCATGTGAACTAGATGACTCTAGATAGATTCTTGTCCTTTTAAGCTAGCAATGTCAGTAGCACATCTCTATCAAATCTAGGGTCAGACTACCACAGCTTTGCAAATATTGCAAAAGACACTACAGAGTGAAAAAAGCAAATGAATAAATAAGAAAATGGGAACACTTTTAAATTTTACATCCTCATGTATATTAGTACAGTTTTGAGCAACTAATCTAAAATCATCAGGCAATCTCATTAGCATTGCTTTGCCTCTCAAGTAACTGCAAAGTCTCTCATCAAGCACATGTGCAGAGTTTAGGCTGAATATAGTGAGTGATGTAACCTTATGTAATTTCTGATTCTGTAAACACTCCCTGCATGGAGGGACTGGTTTTGGGTTTAAAGGGAGATGGGTTCCCAAACTACATAGATCATACTCTCCAGGCCACATTAAAAGTGTCCTTCATAAACTGCAGCCATCTATTYAAAAGAATAATGAATTCCTGGGGGCCAAATTCAACACTGCAGAAACTCCAGGGTGGTAATGGCATTACATTAAGGTGATTTTTTTGCCATTTAGCCAAACATAGGCTTCATGTGTGTGAAGGCAGGTAAAGCTTTTGTTGTCTGTCAGGGAGGACACTGGGTTCGCTTTCCCCTTTGAATATCTGAGGTGCCCAGAAAGTGAAAATTAATTCCAGGGGAAAGTTTCATCCCAAAATACATCCCAAATTTGCATGAAAAACACATGCACACACACATTTGGAAAAAGTTTTCGAACCAGTTTCTGTTTACAACTTATTGCCTTTTCACTCTTCAACAGAAATTAAAAATCCATGGGAAATTCCATGCTGACTCTCATGGCTTTGTGTACCCTTTTCCACCTTCTCTAGGAAACTACAGTGAAGAAAGATAGAGAATGCATGCAAAGACTTTCCAGGAGTCTGTCTACACATAAAAAGATAGAAACAATCAAGCTTGCAGGCAGCAATCTGGCAGTTTCCAATTTTCCTTGGAAAGAAAACTTTCCAGCACAACTGCAGTTTTCCAGTGAGAACATTTTAGGCTTGTTAGATGGGAACTTTTAATTTTGAACTGCACCTGCACAGAAACACCAGAGGAACTTTAATACCTATCCTCAACAACTAGGGAAATCTATGGGAAAAACCCAACACAAAGTACAACAGGAAAAAAAAAAAAAACCTTATACTGAAGAAAACAAACAAAAGCCCCAAGTACTAAAGAGAATTTTGCTTCCCTAAGTGTTCTTCTCACGTATGTAAGGCACTGTATTTCATTGCAAGTTCAAAATCGTTCAAGTAGAAGAATCCARGGAGGTCAGGGCAGAGGGAAAGAGAGGTAACTGCTTGTTATCTCCTTTCCTTGTAAATATGCAAACTCTCACAGTATTGCTTAACAATAGCTGTATGTATATGTGGCCTAATTCCACCCTCTCAAAGGCCACGTGAATTTTGGAAGATGCAGTTTTTGCTGTGTTACTTTTGCTTTGGAACTGGTGGCAAGGTTTTTCTCCCAAGTCAAGTCAGTAAATCTCACAGAATAAAAAAAAATATAAGAGATTTAAATGGAGGACTTCTTTAAAAAAATGAATGCCTATTTTGCAGAACCAGGTTCAGAGATGATGAATCTATTCTGCACAAACTATTAAATAATGGAGCAGAAGATCTGGCTTTTATAAAGAAATTAGAGAGGTAGCCAAAAGGTGAGATAGCAGGAAGCTCRATATATTGTGTTTCATTTTCTCACTGTGCTGTTTCAAATTTCCATTGCAGTTGGTGCAGCTGAAGTGGAAAACTAAGTTAGAAGAGAAGAAGAGACAATGAATGTCATCCATTTTGAGGAGATCCATCCTAAACTCCAGGAGAAAAATGGAAATAACTAGAAGCAAGTACTTGAGTATGTTCACAATAGAGAGATGATTTTTTATATAGAGTGTATGATAAAAATCAGCAATGCTTTAAASCATGAGAAAACAATCATGCTCTGTTCAGTATAACGAGTTTACCTACCATAAATCTGCATTAAATAACACTTGATTGAATAAATATGGAAAATATTGAGGTAGGAAGTATTCAGAGCAGAAGAATGGACAAAAATTGGAATTTTCCAGTGGTTGCTGCTTAGGTAARGAAGTTTGTTTTTTTCAAAGCCACACATTTTCTTCTAATTGCAGTGAGCAATACAGGTGACTTGCTAGGATTGTTCTTGCCAGCCTTCTACAGGAGATATTTCTACTGAACTCCTATTTGAACTCTTAATTTGAAAGGCATAGAAAACATAAAGACAAGTGACCATGGCTACTATTGAAGCACTTCCCATGATTCCCAAATTCACTGTGGGAATGAAACACTATTGAATTGATGTAATTCTCTAGTTAGTGATCCCAGGCAGGAAATTTCAACTATTTGTGCCACCTGAGATGAAGTCACCATGACACCTTCAAAGGCTTTGTGTAACCTGACTTCTGCTAGACGGAGTCAACTTTGTGGAACAATAGATGAGCAGAGACAATATTTGGCTCCCTTTTTTTATAGCTGCTTAAGGTGTACATTTTATTGTCCTAAAGGTTTCTGTACAGCACTAAGCAGATAACACTGATATTTAAGATTTGGGTATTAAGAGTATTTTTCCATTTAAAAAAAAGGGTTGGATGAACTCTATGGCTTCTGGAACACAGAATGGGTGGATTAACCTGTGTTCCAAAGAGTGGTAGGCATAATAAACTAATCTTCTAGGCCCTCCTTGTAATCAGCAGAGAAAGCAGTAAAAACAGATGTTGATTCATACCCTCTCCACAGAGATGGGATGTATAACCATCTGGAGTGTTGATATCTTATTCTGTCTGTAAAGAAAGTCTTAAGTTAAAGTTCAGGGAAGTAAATCCCASCCTATCCAGTTTATTTTAGATTACACAGTAATTCTCTTTATTTCTCCCTCAAAACRTGCATTGAAATGACCTGCACACGGTGGTAAAAAGTTAACCTCAACTTTTTGGTGAGCACTCTTTTGTGACTTTCACAGCCCTTGCAGGAGACCTTTCCCAACACATGTACATTCTTTGCCTCCACAGGAATTTCATCTGTTAAGCTTTGGGATGGCTGCAGGTGCCAGCAGTCCCAGTCTGCTGATGATTCAGAGTCTTTTTGGCAGCAATCACCCAGCTACAGCTTGTTAGACAGAGCATCCTTGCTCAGTGACTTGCATGCCACATGTGTGGCGTGTGCTAGAATCTGCAGCARCGTTTGCAAGGTGGAAGCTTCTCAGAGCCAAACTCCTCATCCTTTCTTGCAGAATTGATAATGTCATTCAGYGACACCAGCTGGGGTTCTGGAATGGGATTACAGATTGCAACTGAATTCCTGCAAGGTGGGAAAGAGTTCCTGTGAGAACTCTCATTCTTTTCCCAGTTTGGTCTAGATCTGTTAAATGTGATTTCTTTTCATGAGTTCTAGAGGTTTCACTTTTCTCTTGTCTTTAAAGCTGGTATTTTGTACCCCAAAAATTTATGGCAGTCACACAGCGTGTGTATTCTATACATTTATCCCAAAGAAATGAACTATTAATGAATATTAGTGAATCTTAAAATGTGCTGTGATTGTGTTGGGCAAGTACAATTTATCTGAAGATATAACAGAGGGTAGTTATACCTTCTGCAGTGGTACTGCATGACTTATTTTTTGGTGGTCATTATGGAAACATAGAAAACAAACCCAGTAAAATGTAAATTTCATGGGACAATTTAGGAAGATCACTTTCCTCACAGCAGTCTTTCATCAGTAAGGGAATTTGAATGTGGCCAAATGTCTTCTTAATGCCACTTATTCTTGGGACTCATTAATCAATAATACAGATCAGGTGTCTTGGTATGGTAAGATTCCATCCTACACTTTATCTAAGGTTTCGTTGTTTCAGTTTTCTTATAAAAATTCATCTGGTGTTCTCATGAACTATGAAGGAGGCTGTGAGATTTGGTGGTTCTTCCCTGGCCTCCAACTTTCTGCTTAAAGCAATAGTCAATGTGTTTCCAAAACAACTTCTCGTCTTCTATGAAAACTAATTCTTTGATACTGTATTTACAACATCTTCCTTTCTGTAGGTATCTGGGGGCAAAAAAAAAAAAAAAAAAGAAAACTCCATTTAGTCATCTGGACATGACATTTCTAGTAAAGAGTCTAACCATCAGAACCATGTATGTAAACATTGTATACATATTTGCTCTCCTCTTCTTAGTGCTCTGAATAGTAACCAGTAATACCTGATAGATACAGCTGCCCACCAGTTCTACAGCATTTCCAATAAACCTGCAGCATCTCCTCTGTCTTTAACATCAAGAATCTTCATGAMTCTAAGTTGTATGGCTGCACTGTATTGCTCTTGTCTCAGAGGAGTGCTCTCTTACTCAAGTTAGGTGGTTACTCACAGTTCCTTGTTTGAAGAGTTTCCAAAGGAGCTTGAAGACTCAAGGTGGAAATTATTTCYGAGCTGCTCTAAGAAAACTCTTCATATATGACATTATGATTGGGTTATAATGAAAGTGTCCTTCAGAACTGAAATTTGACCGCAAATCTGAGATGCACTCAGAGGCATATTCTATTAATTAATATCCSAAGCTCACAGTAGATTGACCTTAGATTTTTTTAAAGTTGCATGAATTATATTTTTTGGGGTTGATTATTTGGCAGAGTGCTTCTTGGCTTTTCTCCTGCTGCCTAATGCCAGGGATGGTATGCTTATACTTAAAACTCTCAACAGAATTGCAGATATGGTGAAAATCACAAATTTTTCCTAGAATTTTGCCTCTAGGAACAGAAATTCATCTAGTACTGAGTTTTTACTTTGCTAAGTTTCTTGGAGAAACTCCTGCAGTGAAAAGTTTGTTTSTTCTAAAGGCCAACAACATAAAGACTGAGTGGATCTGATTTAAATCTTGACTCAGATGACAGCTTACTGTCTTTTTTCCCAGAAAAAAAACGAGCGTTCGTCAAGTTGAAGGGAAGTACAATTGCAAATGTTAAAGGATTGAAATTATCTAGGACTTTTGATTTAATTTCTTTCTATATCATGTTTTCTCATCTGGATATGTGAGTCTGTCTGGGTTAGWCACTTCTGGATTACTGGCTATCCTTTGGAAGCACAATTGGGTTCATTCACCCCAAAGTCTTCTTGATCCCTTGTGTTTTAATTGATCTTGACTTGTTTCTATCAAGATCTGATAATGAGACACAAATGCCATCTTATGTTTATAGACAGGAAAACCCATTTAGATGAAACATAGTGGTTTGGATATGGAAGTGCATTGTAGTGAATGTGCATAGTATTGCAAATGATCACTTACCTTCAGCAAAGCAAGATTTTGGTGGGACAAATTTACTAATTAACTCTACAGTTTCCCTTCCTGCTACTTTATGAACTCTTACAATTGTATGTCCTTTCAGTAATTTAGTAACTGGTTTCTTTTATTTCTTTTATACTAATATGACTTTAGGTGAGCATTATGTCAATGTGGTTGTTTACCCTTGAGACAACCCATCATTATAAATGGTAAGATTAACAGTGTGGTACCAGGACACAGAATCTACTGGATCAAAACRATTTTAACTGGAGTGCTCCAAAATAACAAAATCGGCTTCCTCTCCACACTATTTTTGCCATCTTTTTCTTCTTGGGAATACTAATATCCTTTTAATGCATCAGATATTCACCTCTGTTCTGTTTGACTGAGTAATTAGCAAACTGTGCATTCCTTCAGCCAAATATGGTTTCTCATCTTCAGCACAGGCRGGCTTGAAGATGAATGCAGAGTAGTTCTGCTGTTGATAAGGGTAAGCCAAGCATGTTCACAGTGTGTAGGATGTTAGTGGGCTAAGTGCCTCAAAACCCAGGATCCCCCAGMATTTTCTAGGCTTCAGTGCTCTAATTTTTTGGCAGCATCCTCTGTGGAGCAGCACACCTTTAGTGGATYTGGATTCTGTGTCTCAGACTACCCGTCCTGTTATTTTCACAAGGGTTTCTGTTGCCTATGGGGAAATGATTCAATGTTCTGTTCAATTCTGCTGATGCCCTGAGGATTTTAGCAAAGCACGAGTGAAAAAATCTTTGAGATGTGAAAAGAAGCAAAAAATACCAGAGAAACAAATATGTCTAAACAACCCATTCCAGGAACATATAAAGCAGTTTRTGTAGTGGCCTAGATAGATGTTGTACCTTTAAATAATGAATAAAGCACTACTCAAGTCCCAATTTCCAGAGTGAATAGAAWGCTTTCCTTGATAATTCCTTGATTTCCTTGATAAAGATACTTTTGAGGAAATGGCATCTGAAAAGACAGTTCAGAAAACCAATGGACATTTTCTCTACAGAGAACACCATGTGGAGGGTCTTCTTAATTTTTTTTTTAAAATTTATTTCCTTCTCTTTATAATTTTAAAGAATACCAAAGAGTAGCTCTTAAAACATCCAGAAGATGGGATCAGTGCTTTACAACCTGCCATGGGCACTTGTTAAGGGCTGAGTGCTTTAGAAATCCACTTGCTCAGGACACAGGGTTAAAGAGGTTTCTGCACTATTCTCTTTTTTGTAGTGGGCTGAATTAGCAGTTGAGTGACCATAGACATCTTGTCACTTTTCARTATAATACCACAGGGAATCACCCACATGCATGAGATGCAGGGTCTTCTCTGTAAGTTCAAACAAACAATTTCTTGGTCATTCATTATTCTATTTCACAGCAACAGGAAGTTTCTATTCAGTAAATGCTTACCTCAGTGACAGTTTTGAAAGAATGTATTTGATAACYGGAAAGGGTCAGGTAGAGGAAAAAGCAAAAAAGGAGGGAGAATTGAACAGAGCCTAAAACTGAAAGTTGGTAATTAAGTGTACATGGTGGAAAGGATAAAGAGGGATTGTTCACAGCAGATATTCATGTTGATGACTCCAGTTGAGCACAAATGATTTTGATTTGTGGGATTTGAATAAGGTGGTGTGAAAATCCTACAGAGAATGAAAAGTTGTCTTCTAAAGTCACTATTCTACCAAGATAGCAAAGAGGCCTTCTTTGGGGTTTTGGTCTTTCCTGTTTGATGTCTCAGAAACTCACAGTTTCCCCAGCCTCAAGCTTTCTCTCACCTGGCACATTTTGAGCCCTAGAGCACATAGTTCAGATATTTCAGCAACAAGTGCATGCCTTCACCCTACTCCGTGTTCAGGAGTGGAAACAGTGCATTGCAGAACTAGTCAGAGCTGCAACAACTTCATTCAATCAAAATTTAAAAAGGATAAAACCAAACCATGGCTTCCAGCAATGTTCCAGCTTGTTGATCAAAAATAAAGTAATCTTTCAAGCCTGAAACCATTTACTCTTTCCTTGCTTTACCAACCCCATTCAAAAAAACACCTCTAATTTTCTGCCCCTTCAACATTTATCAAGAGTTCTTGGCAAAGAAGGAAAGGGCCAAATAAACCCAAAACACTGGGGTTTTTTAGCAAACTATTTCCCCTGCCCCATTATTCTTACCATTTTCCACAAAACTCAGAAAGTTTATAGTAACCTCCTTACAACACTTTTATGAAAAGGAGAAAGCATGCTTCCAGCTGTAGTGTCTGGTGGACAGGASCATCCTTCAAAAGGCTCAGCTTCACTTTTTGTGGGGGAAAAATAAAAGGAAGACAGGGAGTAAAATGGGAATTTCATTTCACAGCAGTATTTGCTTGCCCAAATCCAGACAGCTATAGCTCATGCACTCAGTAAAATACCTCTTAGAATAGAAATGCATCTACCATAATAATAAGAAATTTAGTTCTGCTGAAAATGTTCGATTTATGGTTGATATTTTTCCCTAAACCTGGAAAGTGGTAGGGTAATTTAGATGAATCTGGGAAAAACCTCAGCAGCAGAAGGATTCTCCTACTCACTCAGCAGACTTTTGGGATTTTGCCTCTACACTGTTTAGGCCCAYATTTTCTCATCACCAGGACTTGGTGTGCTTTAGAGACAAATGAGTAGGTTAAGTAGGGACAGTCTTTTCAAGAACAGACCTGTCCATCTCTCTCAGTGCCTAKATATTAATAATGTCTTGTAAGAAATAGTGGAAAGCAGCTTGGGCRGGTGGAATGGGATGTTTCTGTAACTTGGACTTTTGTCTCCCCAAATGCTGAGTATTTGTATARTGGGAGAGACCTGAGAGACCTCATTAGATGACACCAACCCAAACATTCCTATGGGGAAATTTTTTGTACCATGTTCCTCAGGAGGATGTGATGGGCTGTRAATTAAGGCCAGGGAGGAAATGGCAGACCCACCTGAAAACTGAAAACTCAAAACTCCCAGAGCACAAACCTCCCTGAAGGTGCCGAACTGCTGGACCGCACCTGCCGTGGGGTGACTTTTTCTGTCTTCCTGTTGCAGCTTTTCCCTATTTCATAAGTAATTAATAATAATTTGGACAAGAGGCACMGTGATTATAGTTCCTGGTGTATTCATCCGCGGTGAAGGTCAGTGTCAACTTTTGCCTCAGTGTGGGTTTCTTACATTCCTAGGTAGTTACTAGTTTCTCTACTTATTTTGCTGGACAGCTTTGAGCAAATGTAACAGGATTGTTCCTTGGTTTAAATCTGGAAGTCTTGTCTCCTAGACAGGTAGTTATGCTTATGAAATAATTGGAGGATATGATGTTAAGTAGTATTACTGGAAATCCAGTATATAATATGTATAAAAATATACATTTTCTCRTACAGTGCCTGAGCTTAAAAGTTTAAAGTGGATTTTTAACTTCATTTTTATCTGCTTGCACCTAACTTGAAAGACAAACATTACAAATGAAAAGTTGTATCAAATTAAATTGGCTGGTCAAATGAAACAGAAGAAAGTTTTCTCAAAAAATGAGTTCTTGTCTAGGAGAAAGTAGTRGAGAAAGTAGCTAAACAAAAGAACAGTGATCCAATCCCTCTGAAACAAAAATGAAAGCTGGTATATATAAATGTTTTATGGAAGGGTCTGAGTGTATGTGTTCTCAAAGATAATCTGTTCCTTGGAATAGTTGTRGTGTTTGGTGAAATGCTTATGGATTTGGAATCAGAGCAGTTCCCCAATAATCCTGCTGCAGAGAAAGTCTTAATCTATACTTATGTGTGACTCAAGGGACACTGGTAATGCTCTATCTACCCTTTTTGTGATGTTTATGAGCATTTTATTAATATTTTATTTGCAGTTAATGGATGTTCCACCAATTTTCCTCACRTGTTAATAAGTATTTGCTAAATTTTTAATTTCCATGGCTGCAAACTGATGAATTGTTTCTAATAAAACCCTTCAAAAACATCCCTTTTTATCTTTCACAATCTTCACACATATTTTTAGACACAGTATGGGAAATAAACCTTGCCAAATTTCTTTATTTTTCCCGTGGAACATTTTCAAGTTGTTCATCTTGTCACAGCTCTCCTTTTAGGGGTGAAGTAATACCTTTAGCTTATAGAATTCCCCTGGGAATTGTTTCAATGGCTTAGATTGATGGTCCATGTAGCCCAAAGATGCTATTTAAGGTGGCTGATTGAGCCTGGCTGTTACTGGTGTGGGCACAGCTATGTTCACTCTCACAGACAAGGTTTTCTGGAGACATTTCAGTTTACAAACTCACTATTTTATATTCTCYTGGTCTGCTTCTCACTGCTGTACCAGATGCTCTGCAGGTGGCTGCTCACCCCATGTATTTGCAGATTTTATGCTGGGAACACTGGAAATTGAAAGAAAAGTAGAGAGGATCATCCAGTTTAGAGAGCTCAAAGATGTTTTCTGAAGTCTCCTCACAGCACCTTAAAGAATACTTACCAGGAAATTCAGACTGGGGAAGTGGCCCATGAGAGATGCCTTTGTAGTCTAAAACACRTGGCAAACTTTCTGCTGATCTATAAGAATTCACTCTGGGAGTGGAAACTTTTASTTCCTTTGCAAGAACAAATCTAGGAGAAAATGTCCACACTGTTCTGTGAAGGGCTGACAAAGAAGGAAAAACATGGATCATTTTCTATTTAAACTAAATTATTTTTTATCATATTGCACTGAGATGAGGTGAACAAAGCTCAGGATAGAGTTGGCTTTAATTTTGCTCTTGCTTTAACCTAGCCTAGAAAAAAAAATCTGTGAGGTGTTGGAAATAAAAAGCTCTAAGACTAACACGCTGACCAAAGACACTTCTGTTCTTAYTGATCAAATGTGTTTCAAGTTAATTCCATTTTACTTTATTGCTGCTTGCATATTTAATACTACTTGAAAAAAATTTATGCTTTGTCCATGCCAGACAAGCTAGACTTTTTCTTTTCATGCTGAATTTGAACATCACAATGTAAAATTGGTAATGACTGCTCTCCTATGGGACCACAAAAGAAAGTCTGTGGTCGTGATTGTTTTAACCTTAGCTTACCAGCATTGATCAAATCTATAAATGATGCAAATGTCTGAGAATGAAGTTATATGTCGTAATTTCACTGTGTTTATTCATACCTGTTCAACTTTCTATTCCTTGTCTCTTCGTTTTTGCTATCTGGTCCAAACACAGCCAGGCTGAAGACAAACTAAAGGGAAAATGCTGTAGCTGAAGCATCTTTTTTATTTACTGTAGGCCTACTCTCTCCGTGGCAAAGACTCTACCACACCAATATACAGAATCCAGCAATCCTGAAGAGATCTGTAAAATACTTTCTGTGATTTAAAGAAGTTTTAATGCCTGAGGGRGCATTGTCCTGCTCTAGCTATATACTACTCCTTAAGGAAGGAAAAGGTCCAAAACCACACAAGGTAATATTTTCCTCCAGGAATTTTAACTGTGGGCTAACAGTAGCTTTCAGGAATAACTCAACCTAGAGTATTAATTAATCAGAGCTTGGAGAAAAACCCACCAATAGTGTTGTTCCTTTCTTCTAAAAGTTTTGTCTGAGCTCAAAAACATAATGTAGCATGTCTACTGCAAAATCAAAACCTGACTGCATGCCACGATTTGGAATCAAGGAATGTTTTTGTAATACTTTCAGCTCCTGTAACTCCTGTAATAACCACAATTGSAAATCTCCCATATAAATATAGCTATTTAAAYATWCACAGTGAGTGTTAACTGGCCAGAAAACCTATGTTTGAAGTTTGTGGGACAAATGTGCCTCAAACGTGTGTGCATCTGCACAACTGTATGTGCACACAGTCAATGGGTTTTCTTTCTTTCCTGGAACAAAGCTCTTTCAGCACATTGAATTTCTTGTGTCAAAGTGAATTTTCAAGTACTGCTGATTTAGATAGYACTGACCATATCAAATAGTGTTGTTTGATCCTGTCCATTCTGAAATCTTTAACATCTAGCACCAAAGTCAGCTTTCTTTCTTCCTTTGTGCCTCCTCCACGTGTTTCTATCCTTGTAATGAACTTCTTTGGCTGAGCTTCAGGACTTCAAGATCAAGTTTAATAAAAAATAAAAAAAAGAAAAAAAGTATTCAAAGTCAGGCACCAAACTTCCTTGTGAAGGAACTATTGAAGGAACTAGAGAAGAATCTTTTAGATAGTCAAGCATGGGAAAAAATGGATTCCTCTCCCCACAAAGTCATACTTCAAATATCCTAGTAATTTATACTAGCTTATTTTCTGTGTGCTAGAGCTGTTTATTAATTTGTTTCATCTGGGCTTCTTCCTCTGTTCCTGCTTCCTTCTTACCCCTGGGAAAGTGATTACCTACTTGTCACTTCCAGAATATTAATGTTTGCATTCCTGAAAGAAAAAAAAAATCAAAGTTTTTCTGGTCTTTCTTCTCTACAGGAAATAATAAAAAAGCTTATTTCTTTTTATTTTGTCCCTTATATTTCTTTCCATGGCATATTTCAAGAACATATTTTTTATTCTAGAAATGGATGTGTTTGAAATCCAACTGGAAACTCTGTTATAGAGTAATGAGTTGATTCTGGTATCACTTTAAAATCTATGAACACAAATGTATAAAAGTCATGCTCCTTTCATAGGAATCCTAATTTGCATCTTAACACATTCTGTGACACATTAATAGCTTAGATTGTACTTGCCAGGTAACAGAATTTCTTTTAGTGGGTTCCTAATTTCATTACATAGATGAAAAAATATATTATTCGGTATTTATATTAAATTTCATATGCAGTTAAAATTCTTTTCCAAAATATCTATTGGATATGTAGTCTACATTCTRCCTTTCAGACATGGACCCTGCAAAATGATAAATAGTATTTAAGAGTCAGGCAGAATCTTATGGGTAAAAGAATCTATGTTCATATTAAAAATATGTGGGCAAACAGGATTTCGTTGAGTGTTTAGTGGTGGTACCTCAATACTCATGATGGGAGACAAATTCTGTTGTCTGAGGTCTCTCTGTTATGGATCTATTTCCATTTTACTCTGTTTATTTTCCAAGGTTTCGACCTGAGGAAGGACATTCGAGAATCTGATAAAAAATTAAAAAGAATAGTGAAAGAAAGTTCTGACTGCAGGAGAAAAAAGTGTGTGATTTTGTGTGATGGGCTTTGTTTTTGTCCTGGATTTGGTCTGCCAGAARGGAAAACATCAAGGGATTATCTCCCTGCAAGAAAACACAACTCAAATTCTCACAAAAGGCTTCAGCTGGTGTCCACATAAAGATCTGCTCCAACATCAAGTCTGAATTGTCAGCTGGTAAAGACTAAGAGCAGCCAACTCCTGTGCCATTCTGCAATGCCCTGCACCTTAGAGGAGCATGGGGTGAATATGAGCAGATTGTGATGATGCTGTGTTTTATTCTGGAAACTCTAAGGTCTGCTCAGTGTGCTGCTCACCCACCTTGTGAAGATCAGTCTGTGACTTTCTGCTGAGCTCTGAAAGTACAAAACAGGCCTTAAATCTAGGGAAAACGACACAGGTCTTGTGTCTCCCCTCTGACACTCACAGGCTATGAGAGASCACTTGACAATCTAGTTTCACCAGAGCTAATCACTTCTCTCTGCAGGGAAAGYCAGGCAAGTTTCTGTAGCTGTAAGTCAGCGTCGACACCAGCCATCTGGCTCCTCAATCTCTTCTCATTTAATGGCACTTGCCTTCCATTAATCGTTCCAAGGCCATTTCTAATTTCCATTAGCCCCTGCTCTTAAGCAGATGGTTTGAAATAAATATGTTCAACAATATGAGTAAATTTACAAGCAAGCAAGGGCTGTACAGACAACAGAAACTACTGAAAATAATGGTTGACTTCACTGTGATGTGGACATTAATAYTCTTGTTCCTTTGGACAGGACAGGTTTTCTTGATCTCTTTAGGTTCCTCATGGCCGTGCTATGCCTCCCTGTCACGAGGTCTCTATTTGTGTGCTAGTCTGAATTCTGCCCTCCTTTTTGAATATTACCAGAAGCAAATGGATTCCTTACTCAGTGCCTGAACTTGCTTCATTTTTACAGAAACCTCAAGTACCCCTTTCCAAGTAATGATGCCTATATAAGAAGTAAAGACAATAGGAAGTGTTCACCTTTAAAAGTATCATCATTTTCAGAGAGCAAACAGGGAAATATTTGCATTTGCATTTTTTGTTTCGTGCTAAAATTATCGCAGTTTGTACTGGCTTTATAAACCACTGGTGCTTTTGCTGCAATGTCCCTTCATAAACCAAAATCCAGATCAGCTGAAAACATGACATGGTTAAGCTGAAGGTAACAAAATTCTTGATGCAGTAGCAGATGGCTAATCAGGCAATATCACTGCAGGAGCAAATTATGTGCCACTGGCATCAGCACCTGTAGTTCTGTACCCAGGCTTTGAATAAGAAATGCCAAGCAATGTGGCTTTCAGTTTATGTTCTGACTGTAATCACAAGATAGAYATCTGCAAGTACAGGTTCTGCTTTGAAAATGCAATTCAATACTCAGTAAAAAAGTTCAGGTGCAAATTTTGCCAGTATAGGCGTGATTTCTTTTTTCTTTTATTTTTGGAAACAGAAGTTGGGTTGTAGGACTGGTACAGGGAAGGGAGCAGGAAGGTTTCAGTGACTATTTCTATTATGGTAGGTCATTAACTGAACTTGTTTGCAATGGCTCTGAGAGAATTCATGTGGCCATGACTCTGCGCCGGAGGGTGAGCATGGTCTTGCTGATATATGAGAGTGTCCTACAGTGGAAGGTGCATCTGGACCAGTAATCACATAAAAATGTGAAAAGTGAGAGGAAAGGAGATGTTCAAGCAGGGATCAGATGAAAAGCTACACTACTTCTGCTGTTTACTCGCACTGCACTGTCCTGTGTTGTGTGAATATAATAATTAAATTTCTGCTCACTATTTTTTCCTGTTTCTTAGTCTTACAAGTTTTGTTTGTATTGTGTTTAACACAACAGGGAAATACTTRCTATCAGGATCTGGTGAAAATATAACTGTCATTTGGAAGAGCTCTGTGTGCTATTTCTTCATCCAGGTGTGCTGCTGCTTCTTTCTCCTCTGTTGCTAGTCCAGCTAKGATACAGGAATTCGCATCGAGTTCTTTTCAACATAGAAGAGACAAATTAATTTTCTGCTACAGAAATCCAAATTATTGATGCAGAAAACTAATTTAAATACTGTCCCCATCTCAACTGTGGAGGAGGATTGGTTGGTGCAAACACAAATATGTCAATTTTACTCTTCTCATTAAAAATCCTGTTCTTTAGAATACTTGTGGGTAAACAGAATGTAGGAGTTTTCCCAAAGGAAAGTAAATCAAAACATGGGCTAGATCAAACTTGTGCATATAGAATCATAAAATAGGTTGGAATGGAACACTAAAATATCATCTATTTCCACTCCCTGCCATGGACAGGCAGGAACACATTTCACTAGACCATCCAGCCTGGCCTTGCATTTGGCTTTGTTCAACTTTGTGAGATTCACATGGGCCCAGCTCAAGCATTTTAAGGTCCCTCTAAATGCCCCTTCTCTCTATTGAATCAACTGCACCCCACAGCTTGTTACCTGCAAACTTGCCAAGGAATCCTCGGTCTCTTTATCTGTGTTGTAGATGAACATTTTAAATAGCACTGGTCTCAGCACAGGCCTTTGTGAGGAACATTGCCTTTAACTGCTTTCCAGCTGTACATTGGGTAATTGACTTGAACTCTTTGGATGCAGCCTTCCAGCCARGTCCTYATCCATCTAGCAGTATATCCATCAAACCATATCTCTCCAATTTAGGGGTAAGATTGTTGTGGATTGCCCTTTCAAGGGCCTTACAGAAGGCTAGGTAGATGGCACCCCTGCCCACTGACACTGTCATTCCATTGTCAGGCACCATTTGCCCTCTGTGAAGACCTGCTGGCTTTTTCTAATCACCTTTCTGTCTTCTATTTTTCAACTCATATTCCAGGAGGATCTGTTCCATGATCTAACTAAGTACAGAGGGGAGGCTGGAAGGCTGGCAGTTCTTTTTTACTCTGTTCAAAAATGAGTGTGAGGCTTTTCATTTCTCCAGTCATGGGGGACTTAGCCTGACTGCTGTGACTTTTTAAATATGAGAGAGAGTGCTTTGGCAACTATATCATCCATTCCCTCAGCATCCTGACACCCAGGATCCTATGAATATCAGGTTCCTCAGGTGGTCTCAGACTGATAATCTCCTCTGATGGGAAACCATGGAATCAACCTCTCATCATGAAAGAGAAAAAGTGTACTTCTTGGACAAGTAGTATTTCATTTTGACACTCTCTGCAAGGTCCTTTCTGCTCATTACATGCAAATCAGRACATCCCTTCCTTATCCTATTCCTGGGAGACACACTTTCTGTGTGTCTTGCAAGGTTGTMTTGCAAAATCTGCAGTGCATGATGTGAAGGCACAATCATGAGGTTATTGAAAAGGAGCTGAAGTGGCAAGATTGTGGGTCAATATGAGAAATTATGAAGTTATGAAGTTATTTTCAATGTGCCACAGAAAACTCTTCTTAGAGTGGCTTTCATGCCTACTGAGATCAATTGTGTTACAGCTCTTGTTTCTCCATTTATCCAAAACTGAGTTAGAAAACATCCACGAGTTAGATGGATCTGTGAATAAAAAATAATGAGAAAGAAGGTATAAATATATATTCYCAATGTATGGATGCACCCACCCACAGTAAGGTTGTTTTTATGGATGTGGTCTCATCTTCATGTGTCATTGAAGAAGGGTTTCAAGTTTCATCCTCAGAATCTTAGAAAAACATCAAACAAACAAGACCACTCCTGCTCCAATCTGTTTTAACCACGGGTAGGAACAGTGATTTTTTGCATGTGCGTGGCATTTTGCAGTATCTGTGCCTCAGTTTGTGTTGCTGGGCACTCTGCTGCTCATCTGCCCAGACTACCTAGGGACTGGGGAACTGGGCTTACAATGAWGGTATTTCTTCCTTCAGGAAGGATGAAGATGTCTGTGATGAGTAACTTGTATTTCTGCACTGACTGAGATCCATCCTATTATAACATTCTGAGGCATGAGAGATTGCTCATCTTAAAGAGAAGTGATTCATGATACTTTAAGAGCAACTTGTACTCAAATTCCCARGCATTTTCAGGAAACTGACACCCTCCTCATCATGCAGAGGTGTGAAAGTGAGTGTGCATGGTGATATCATAGCTCCTTCAYGAGCCAGAGCAACAGGTGATTGCTCACCCTGTCTGAAGGCTCTCCATCTTTGTTCCATTAGCAGCACACATCTGGTACTTCCAGGAGGGGTTTTCATACGGAAAGTATTCTCAGTAAATCTTCCATTCTTGGTAGCAGCAAAGTCTCTGTTATGCTGTTTAATGTTGTTCTAGTGTCAAACTTTGCTCTTAAAATAACGGACAGTATGTGGTAGAGGATGATAGGTGTATAAATTCCCAGTTGGAAAGGCTACAGAAGATGGAGCAAGAGACATTTTAGAGGTATGCAGTGACAGGACAGAAGGCAATGGGCACAAATTTAAATATAGACAATTCTGTGTAAAGAAAAATYCTGTTATTCTAAGGTGGATTGATCATGGGGACAAGCTGTGTAAAGAGATTGTGGGGTCTCCATCCTCAAAGATCTTAAAAAAGGCAAAGCCTTCTTTAGCTGACCCTGCTTTGTGACGGGGAGAAGTTTCTTCCCACCTCAGTTATCCTGTGATTCTGTGAAAGGTTTTGGGCACTCTTTTCTGTAAATGCAGGCATTAGGGACATCTTAACTCTCTCTGCCCATCCTGCATATATTTCTGTTTATATTAGATTTGTGTGGCCATGCAGGTATGGTAGATGGATATATCTATTCTGGTGAATTTTCCAACTCTTCATACCCACAAGTTACTTTTGATGGCCCATTGTTGTGACTATAATTGTGCCATCTGAGGTCCAGAATTATATAACATAAAATGAGTGATTTTAGYTGGCTGTTTCATCACAAGGCCACTGTAAAGTAGGAACAAATACCTTGTGTTTGGTAAATTAGAAACTRTTAAAAGGGTGARCATGGTGACCATGCCCTGAGCTTGYTCTTTCGTTRTGATTAATACYGATTGAAAGCGRTAAATGGCATATGCAGCTGGAGGAAATTCTTTGTGAACAATGACATTTCTCTCTTCTATGAATCAGTGTGCACTGTCCTGGTGTTCAGCAGGAGCAAATACCAGCCTCCACAGTTTCAAATGCRATTCCAGGTTGGCTGCTTGTGATAATTCTCCTCCAGCTGACAGCCTTTACGACAGAGAATAACATCAGTGAACAAAAGAACTGAAACTTTTGTCATCTTCAAGCCTGAAGTAGTTGAATCAGTTCTGTCAGTCGGGCCAGATGACCTGGAATGTTATATCTGTTCATCAGAGATGGTTGGCAGCTTCAGCTGGTGCTACAGGAACAGTTTGGAAATTTAAAGCAGTTTGATTGCATTTAAAGTTGAGGGGGCACCACGCTGGCTGGAAGCCAGCACACTTGTAAGGTTCGAAACACCTGAGAAAGGAGGRCTCTAGTTAATTCCAGAATGGAACTGCAGCATGTGGGGTTGTTGATTCTTTGAATAACCACATCTTCCACCCCTCTGCTTTGCTCTATTTAAGGAGTTTGCTGGGCTCAGCATAATTTTGCAAGTGCTGTGAGAGGTGCCTTTTATCTGGCATTGCCTTTAGCGTGGGAGGGGAGGTAAACTGAGGTCGTGGTGCCATTTGATCTGCATGACAGTGCTCGCTAGCAAAGAAAACAACCTCTGAAAGAGGGTCTAGGAAGTATTTACATATCTTTCTTGACTTGCATTCCTATAAATCTTTCTGTTAGAAATGCCTTGTACTTGTGTACGAAACATTTATAATGTTTCATTATAAATGATACATAAATCTTTTAACAAATGCAAAGTGAAATTGTTAGCTCACAGTTTCTCCTTTGGAGAAATTAATCTATAACATCAGATTGACAGTAAGTGAAATTATTTTGTGGGATATGTTAAATTCAGACCAAAAGTGCATTTTGATCAATTGAAAGATTTCTATTGGTTTCAGAACACTTTGGCTCACACCCTTTAAGCTGTAGTACACTGATCTAAACATCGGGGAATTCAGGTGTTTATCTAGTAAAAATAAAAGAAAACAAACCATAATAATTATTATACAACACATAGTTATTTATCATTGTTCTTAAAAGGATATATCTGCATTTGCTCAAGATTTTGTATGTAACAGAGAAAATGCATCCCCCCAGAAGCTGCTGGCCTGAAAAATGCCAACAAAAAATTATATCCTCTAATGAATGAAAAAKAATGAAAATGTTATGAAGGTTGCATGTATACTTCATGGTAAACAACTTTCTCCAAATTATTTTGGGGGGTCTAACTGCACAAAAAGAGGAAGTGAAATATCCTTGCTAACACAAACATCTTGCTGCACAAAAGAGAGATAAGGTGGAAGGTTGTGAATCTTGTTCTTTAATTTAGAAGAAGGGAAGGAAAAGACAGGGAGCTATATACCCCAAAGGTCTCAAACAAATGTGGACTCACTGTGAAATATAAAATTTATAAAACTCAGTCATGATGCACAGSAGTTTGAGCAGGCTCAAAGAAACCTATTTCAAAATCTTAGATAAAAAGATTAATAGGAACAAGGGTTTTTGTGAATTGCAAAAGTTTGTTTTGCTCTGAAATTATCARCAGTCGGATTTTTATGGCTGAGCGTTATATTTGTCACCCACTGAAAACTCATTAATAGAAATATAGCTTGAGGAAGATAAACCTATTCACAAACCCAAGTRAAACCTGCAGGGAAAAGAGCCTGAGTAAATATTTTACTGAATATTTAAAATACTTCAGTCTTCACAAAATKAATTTTTTATTTTCAAAATATTTGATTTTTATACTCTTGAAGTGAAATTTCACATTMTTTTGCTTTTAAAAGATTATTCTTCATTAAAAATTACTCTCGTATAAAACAAAAAAAGTCCAGATAACAAGTAACCCATAAATATAGAAAAAAAAAACACCCAGGGTGGATGTGAGAGAGAGAGAGGCAGCACAAATTTTACCATATCAGATATTATCAWGTACAAAAGCCCTGCAAAGAAAATACTCTGGGCCTAATAGAAAGTCCTTTGAAGTCAGTGGGAGTCTTTTCATTTACTTCAAAGGGCTTTAGATCAGGCCTTATTACAACAGTATAAATAATGCARTATGAGCACAGAGAATTGGGACTTGGCACATGGGTGTTATGAAATCTGAAGTATTGACTAGTTCTACATAAAACTGGTCACAGTAACAATGGTTTGCAAAAAGAAATCTCRGATACGATGAATCTCAATAACGAAATTATTAAAGCTGTTAACCTGAGAGTTAACAGTTTTGATTGGGATGTTAACTTTGGTGGTAGCAGTTTAGGAGGCAAAGAAAATATTCCATTTTTGACTACCTGTAGTTTCCATTCTGCTGCACGTATTCCTGGAGAAAAAATAAGAATAAGTTTAGAAAAAAAAATGGTAGATTAGGCCAGGTTTTTAAATGCTTTTCTCATGCATTCTACTTGCAGACTAGTTTAGCCCTGACTATCAGATTAATTAATGGGACATTCGTGGAAAAAAATTATCCTCTACATAAGAATGAACTATAGTGTCATACCATAAAAATGAGCACCTTGTCTTTTCTTTTGCTAAGGTCTTTTTGATAAAATCTTTCAAATATCTGTGTTTTCAATCTTTACTTCTATTTCTCTTCTGCGCTTCTCAGACTTTTAATAGAAACTTAGTTTAGTTTTAGCTTTGTTTTCACTACTGCATTTCTGTGCTGTGCTATTTTGCCTTGGTATCAACACAAATTCCATCAACTSATAAAGGAGCTGTGATTAAATAATAACTGAGAGACTCATGAAGTATTCATTAGTTCTCTGTATGTCAGAGTCACACTGTGGTACTCCCACAGATAATAATTTGAAAGGCATGGAAGGGGTATAACCTGCACATCACTATCAAATTTACCAAGTGAAGAGAGAGCAGAATTACAGCTCCTTGATACCTAAAATGTGTCCTGATTCAGCAAAACATTTAARCCTATGTTTAGTCTTGTAGGTGTGCCCTGATTCTACTGAATCACTGTGTAATGCAGATTTAAATTCTCTGATGAATATGGAATAAATCTATGCTTTAAAGCAAAGCATGTGTATTAAGTTCATTTATTAAATCAGTTTTCCATGGTGAGCTATGTCCTGGAAAAACCTTTCTCAAATTTTCTTTTTGAAAACCCTTTTTTTTGTGTTTAATTTTTTATTTGTGGGTTTTGTTTATTTGCTTGTTTGTTTGTTTGTTTGTGTAGCCTTCTTTTAATATGAGAATAGAAATTATAATAGAGATTAATTCTATCTACTTGATTTGCACATATTTCAAGGGTTTGGTAAAGAAAGCCTGACCTTTATTCTAATTTATGCAGGGAGAGTCTCACAGCTTAGACKCCAATAAAATTTTCAACCCCTTATGACTCTTTTTATTACCTTTCAAACTCCTTAGGGAATCAAGTCCATGCGCTTCACAAGCTCTTCCTCAYTCCAGATGGCTCACTGGAAATTGGTTTGGCTCTCTGCTGAGAAGGTTTGTGACCTCTGTCCCTCRGTGTATCCCACTTTGGATTTCCCCTGACCCTCCACATTTCCCAGTGGGAGCATATCCTCCCYTGCAATGAACTTCAGCTCATTTCTGTGGCCACTGGCCTGAGACAGACRGTGAGAGCCAATAGCCACACTTGCCAGTGGTACTTCATGAGCCAGTGCTGACTTGCTAGGGACAGGACACAAAATAACACATATTTTATTTCCCAGCTGACAATTCTGATGCTGCATTGTCAAATAAGTAACTGAATACACATTTATCAATGGGTAATTTGATTTCACTGGGCATATTCCTGCTTGAAATGCCAGAGCTGGGTTGTGTTGCTTGAAAGAAGGAAGCACCTGGATGGATAGAGCCTTAATTTAGAGCCCCGCTGAGCACTTGTGTGTGAATTTTTAGATTTGTTTTGCACGTTTGTAATTCAAGATAATTAATATGTCTTTACCTTTTTGCTCTGAGGAAGACCAAGCTTATTTATGAAATAGTTGTGATTATATAACTTGYATACTCCTACTTTAAAAAATACTTGCATGGCTTCAACTCCCTTTCAGGAAAAATGTCCCCTGCCCTCCTCCAAACAAAACCAGAAAACTTCTCATTTYCCATTGCAAATAACTGATAATTTCAGCCAACTCTGATCAATTGTAAATTAAAAAAAATAACGTTCATGTAAATTCTTCTGTTTTTCTGTTTATCTTCTCCCCATTCCCTTGTTTTTCTTTGTCTATTTTCATTCTTTTCCCCTCATCTTTCCTTGTATCTTTTTGAACAAGCACTATCTGTCCTGTCCTTCTTTCTCTTTTCCACTCATCCCCTCCTTTCTTTAACTTCCCTGATTTTATTGCTCTTCCCTTCCACCTCATCTCCTCCAACYCCACAATCTCATTTCAGTAATGGCTGGTATTGCTTCTTTCACTCTCTGCCCACGTATCACAGTGGAATCAATTCATCAGGTTTCCTGATTGAAGACTCTTCCATCTCTACAAAAACTTTGGCTTGAAAGTGATACTCTGCTGTATCAGCTGTAGTTGTCAAATCCTGGCACCATGACAACTAGTGGCACATTGGCTTTATTCTAAATTTCTGTTCACAGAAAGGAATATTCACTGCAAATACTGTGTGTAGGTTTCAGGGAAAAAAAAAAAACCCAAAAAAACAAACAACCCAACTCTGTAATTGTTCCTGCTGAAAACTTAAGTTTCATTCACATATGTTCAGGAAAYAATAGATTAAGTATTTCAATATGTAAGAATATGTAAGTATGGGGGACATTTAAYAGAAGATGAATTCCATGCTTCCTGTCAGCTTTTCATCTAGTAGTTAACAGGGACAAAATTGTCTCTCCATTCTGATTTGCAGAGTGGAGCAGGATTTTTTTTTGGTGGTGGCAAATTTCATGAGTTTTTTTTTAATCCTGACACCAGATTACAGGACAAACTCTACTGAAAAATAAAACATCTTCAGCTAATCACATGAATCCAAGAGCTCAGGTAAGCAGTCAAGGATAAACATCTTGATAAAATGAGGGGTAATGGCTGTTATTTTTTTTCCAGAATGAATTCTGAAATTGTGAGTGGGAAATCAAGAAAYAACAAGGGAAACTATAACGTGATGCATTAAAAGATTCCACACATTTGTCAGCAGAGCTTAACAGCATTAACATTTATGTCAGCAAAGGTCTGTCTCCTACAGCAGTTTAATCACATCTGTCACAATGAAAACCTCATCTTCTGTTCCACATGTGATTTCTGTGTTCCACAAGATGTGATTTCATAGATCACCCAAACTTCCCATAAAAAYCAAGACCCTGCTACTCCTTTCAGCTGTTCCACTGCTCCTTTTGTGTTTATCAGATGAAGAGGAGAGCACATATTTATTAGGTCCCATTACCATTGACCTCTGCAGCCCCTTCACACCTGGTAACCACCACACTTTGGGAGAGGATGGTTTTCTGTCCAATAATGGGTTAGAGCTTTTTGTCCATGTTTCTTTTCCTGTTATCTACTGTTTAAACATTAGCCACTCAGTTTTGAGCAAGGAACCTGTGTCTGACAGTACTGGCACAGGTACTATTTTAAACTCCCTTTATTCTACAAAACATGTAGAGGTTAATTAGCCTTTACAGCTGATCAAAACTGGATATGTTAGGAGAGGRCCATGATCAAAAAGCATGTGAAGAAATTTATGACTGGCAGGACAGTCTTCCACGACAACTTTTATTCTTACACATCTAGTTACCCTCCTGGCACTGTGTTTAGAACTCCGATTAAGCATTGCATATCTCATTAGGAACTGGAAGCTGGGCATGTTCTGCAAGAACATTGAAATTTAGGAGATAATGGCATCCATTTGCTCCATTTCCCCTCACTTTTACATCAACAGATTCTTCTATTTTGTTCTTGCACCAACTCAAGCTTCTAGACCTGGGAAAACTGTACTGCTGCAGAGTTCCACTAATTGTGCTTTGTTAGCCTTGCAAAATGTGGCAGAAATGAGTCTCTGAAAAGTACCTGAGATAAAATCTGATCACACTTAATAATAGTAATAGTAATAACTGATAAATACTATGTAACTTTTATTCATCCCATCCTCTAGTGAGAGTTGCTCCTGAGTTTCACTCTCCTTTTCTACCTTTCTTAGGCTTGATCAGTTTCCAAGTTTTATTAAAAGGTTGTGAGAACTGTGGATACACATGGTAATGTAATTATCTTTCCTGGTTCAGTAAACACTTGTCAAGAGGATTATTATAATTTAAGTATTTCTGAAAATTAGCATCATTTTTCCTTCAGAACACACTCCCATTTGCTGCAAAAAGACTATCAGATGTCTGGAGTTGTGTCTATTGTGACCGGGTTAAAGGAATGTTACAACCAGAGCTCTATCTTTGGAAGAAGTCTGGGAGTTGTGTACTCATGGGAATGAAAAATGGAACTATAAATGCCCTTGGAGAAGAGAGTCCATTTCAGATGCAGCTGATAACAAAGCACAGTCTTCATGTGAAGGGGACTTTTTGGTTCTCAAAGTTGCACATCACTTCATTAGACAATTACAGACATGCAGTTCTCATCTGAAAGTGGCAATGATAGATGTCAAATGGGTCTGGTTACTTAAAGAACTTATTACTCACTCTCAAAGTATTTCTTTAATATCTGTATGATTTGCACCTGTTTGGAGTAGCCAGGCAGTCCCTGACTTTCAGTTCCATTTTTCWTCTTGTTTCTTCTGATTTCCAAAGYAGACATGTTKATTAATGAGCTCTAGGAAATGAAGACTGGAGACTACAATGTCCATGAATGYTACTAACCTGACAATATCTTTCAGTGGCAGCTGATAATTAACCAAATTTGTATCCATATCCTAACAGAAGAGGACTTTGTATGCTATTAATATTTCTCTCTCTTTCCAATTATCTTTCCAATTCACCTTTCCCTAGAGCATAAATTTTTGCCAGGTCATTGRTACTGTTCTGCAGAAAGAAGTACAGAAAAAAAAGATTGTACTTTGTATGCTGGTAATTGGTTAGTACAAGAATTTACAGTGATCTGTGTCATAATCTTTCTAATTTACACCTCCTACCAGCTTCTGATTGCTTGTAAAATCTCCGGTCATATTTTTCAGCCTCTTTAAATAACTTTAATTTCAGTCTGCAGACACAAAGATGGCATATGTATAATAGAAGTTCCAGATTTTTAATGAAAATGCCTTTTGACATAAAGACAATGTGTGATTTTGGGTAAGTAGCAAGCATATGAAGATCAAAAATTTTGTGTAGGGTCAGAAATGCACAAAGCATTTACATATAATRTAATTTTTCCTAATTTAGACTTCAATCAGATTATTTACATGTTAAGTGCCTTGAGAATGAAACACCTTTGGTGTTTGATTTGCCCTTGGGTTGAAAGATGCCATCACACTTTGTTACCATGAAGAAGTGGTGGAAGATACTTAAAAAACTAGAGTCCCAAAATGAAAATGAAAAAGTGGAAGCTTGCTT
>NW_026623304.1:76520-79086 GCF_030028575.1 Malurus melanocephalus | reverse complement strand
TTGCTTTTAGATTAAAGAGTTAAATTTCTTCATAGTAGCTTGTGTGGGTCTGTGTTTGGATCTGTGCTGAGAATTGAGCCCTGGTCTCCTAGGGATGGCTAAGCACTTGGGAAATACTGAAGGAATTTGCTACATATTGCTTGTATGCACAGCTTTTGCTTTACCTATCAAACCACCTTTATCTCAATCCACACGTTTTCTCAATTTTGCCCTTCTGATGCTTTCCCCCACTGCCTGCACTGGGGAATRAAGTAGCAGCTGTGAGGTGATTAGTTGCCAGATGACACCTTCTTATTCCTTATCTTTTTGAGGAGGAAAGGAGTTAGAGCTTTCTTTACATTTTGATTCTTAATAGGAGTATTTATTAATCCATCTATTTTTAGCCATGGTTTGGCAAAGTATGATGCAGTCATTAGCCAGTGATAGGAATTTTCTGCATTTTTTCTGCACTTCAGCAGTGAAGTGAACTTGACACAAATGTTCCTTCCCTTAATGCTGGATTTTCCTCATAAGAGAGCTGGAAGATGATCCTTGTGACCTTTTTGAACAGAAGAAAAGTTAAATAACATCAAGTGGCTATTTACAGTCTGACAATTCTATTAAATTTATCCTCTCTGTCTCCTGCAATCTTCAAATCAAATTGGCCTCTATGGGGCACTGCTAGAATTTCTATCTGAAATCAGAGTTTGGAAGAGGTYAAGCAGACTTCTACCAAGTGGTAAAGCAGAGAGAAAGATGGAAACAAGTACCCTAAAACAATTCACCATTATTAAGGTGGTTTGACTTTTGGTCGYATCTGAATAGTTCTGTTGACAAGGAAAAATAATTATTCCCATGATTTTTTAACTGAGGGGAAATATCTRCTTATTTTATTTTGATTAAACAATTTCTTTTAAGAAAATCATGGGACTGTGATTTGTGTCTGAAGGCTGGGGCTTGGCCCTACTCCCAACCTTTAACTGGCCCTAAATAATTTTTGCCTCTGAAGCTCTGTTTTGCCCCTGTAGAAAGAATTTCTTACCTTCAAATGCATCTTAAGGTGTCCTCATATGTGAAATATTATTGGGTCCCCTGTACATTGTGACTGTATATTCAAGTGTCCCTTCTGCCAGCTTTGACACTTTCAAAGCACAAAAGGGTTCCCATATCCTCTGCTGTTTTTATGCTCTGGAACTTGCTCAGTGACTTGGAGAAAAATTTCCCTATTCCACAAAAGAACAGCGTCATCTTTACAGTCTGAAACTCATCCTGAGATAAACCCTCTTGTTTACTCATGARGAAAAATATTGTGCTCTCTCCCTCATATTAGGGGTCCTACAAAAACACAGCTCTTCGTCTGGGCCAGACAGTAACATTTAAATATCTGGGAAGCAACAGAATGTGGTTTACAGAGGAGGTGAGTTTGCTWAGCCTCCTCTACACACAGCACATCTCAGCACATCTGGCACAGCTGTCTACAGAAACAGGCTGGGCTGGCTGCAGAGCTGACRATGGAGTGACTCAAAACCCTGGCATCCATGCTTTGTCAGCCTCCCTGGCAATATTTGCTCTGCAGTGGTGAGGTCCAGCATGGACCAGCCTGGAGCTGCTGGACCCAGTGTRGGTGCTAATGGAGGTGTTTTTTCTGCCCCAAGCTATCATGGGGATAAGAAGACATAAGAAACTCCTGGTAGAAATGCTCTAAGCTACTGAAACAGATGAGATGGGGATGAAGGAGGGAAGGAAGCTTCTTCTGTCTAAGTCACTTAGGCTTGTCTTTAACAGACTGAGTTCCTTTTAGTGTCATTGCATGGAATGGTAATACATGAGCACAAACCAAGAAATGGTTATCAGCTTTTTCTAGTCTCATAGCTCATTACAATATTGCAAAAAAGCRCAAGGAATGTGCTTATATGTGTTATTAGCTTTCTGCCATGCTGGTACATTACAATTACCTGAAATGTGATAGTTTCCCAAATAGGGAGCAATGACACTCAATGAAACAATTAAGTTGCAACTTATGAATGCAGTTGTGCTGGTAATTGCTGAATTAACTACTCAAATTTGCCTAATTATACAATGACTAGCAAGAAATTCYTTAATAATGTAATTAAATTGTGCTAAATTGAACAAGGTGTGCTTTATAACCTGGGGATATTCGCTTGCAGAAAACTATTTTGCTGTTGTTTCTCTTATCTCAGTCCATTCCTTCCCAACACGAATGATATCAAGGTGAGATCTGCCATACATCACAAACCTGATTTTGACCTTTTTGCAATCAATTCCTCTGCAGTTTACTTAGCAGAAGTTACAGGACCTTTCCTGGATATTAAACAGACTCTGATTTAGGAATAAGTTTAGCCTAGCACTTATCCACGTTCGACATTGTGCTAAGGAGATAAATGAGAAGGGAGAACTGGTGACAAATTATCTGTAGAAGGCTGAGGTTGTTTGCCCCAGTCTTCACTGGCAACCAGGCTTCCCCCATCTCTGAATCCCTGATTTTCTWGGTGGGGGCTGGGAGAGAGAAGTCCCTTTGCAAGCAAAGAGCAGGTTTGAGGCCACCTGATAAAACTGAATAGCCACA
>NW_026623304.1:54781-76245 GCF_030028575.1 Malurus melanocephalus | reverse complement strand
GGGAATTCAGTCTGTAAGATACCAGGGAATTCAGTCTGTAAGATACCAAACAGTATGTATTTAACATATTTTCTTGGTTTAAGTTGCARAAACTTCAAACCTGTGATAACCCAGCAGACAAAATCTGGCTCTTTATTTCGTACTGCAGAGTTCTGCTGGAGTYACATACCTTGAAACCTTTGCAATAAAGAAGTACATGGTCAGAAAGGGCTGCCACGCTTTGCTGAATAAAGATGATTTCCCGAATATGTGCCACAGTGGTTTGAAATCATGAGACCCTAAAGCAGTTCCTTTGATAGCTCAATCAGCAAGAGTCATATTTTGTGCCTAGGGAAACTGAGAAGCAACAACCATGACTCCAGATTTTATGAGTAGTCGTGAGACGTATTACTCAGGGAATGCTGGAAGTGAAATGGAGCCAGTATTGACATCAGTATTTACTTATCTAGAAACAGCCCATACCCATCCTGCAGTGGTGTTGACACTGTAGCTGCATTACAGGAGAGGAAATACCTTGTCTAAGCACCGGCTCAGGTACAGTAGTTTTTCTGCATCTTTCTGTGTCTGGAGCTGGTTTTGAAGGTAAAATAGGAAACTTCTGACTGACACAAGGTGTGCTGTTGCAAAAATCATCTTGGAGGCTCTCTCACTTCTTTCATTAGGCTAATGTCCTCTGAAAGCTAATGTGACCTTAATAAACTGCTAACTACACATAACACTTTTTGAGGGAATTTAAATACTTTTGGYATCTAACAGGGGTGCCTTTGTCCTAATGTTTCTTCTGTCAGTCACATTGCACTAATGTGTCTGACAAAAAGAGCTGCCACAGAATATTCTATTTTCTTTTCTATTCCTAATTCTTTTCCATTTCCAGTGAAGTCTCCTTGTATGTAAATTRCTTTCAAAACAGCTTTCAGCACACCTGCTCTGTGGAGTTATTCCCATCCCTTGCTGAGCAGGGCACTGAGTTGCCTGAAGCCACARCACAGTCCATGCGCTCTCCAAAGACACAGAAAAATAGAAAAAAGGACAAATTGTAACACTTGACTCTTGCTTCTCTCCCTCTCCCCCTGCATTTTACCTGTYACCTATGAGCTCTGATTTCTCCTAATTTGTTTTCTATGTAGCTCTCTCAGTTGTACATCTGACTGGCTCACTCTTGCTGCGGTAGCATTCACAAAATCTCAYGCTGGAGTTTGCTTCTTTGATGCACTCTGTTCTGTATTTCTGAATGTCTCTGGAAGTCTTCTGCTACCATTACAAAACATCTATTTGTTATTTCCTTTAATGTTTATGGAACTATCTGCTGTCTTAGGTGAATGGCTTGCTTTTGTTCTGTACCAACCATTTCTTGCCTTTTCCTTTTTCAGGTTGGCAGTAAGCAGCTTTTGACATACAGCAAACCACAGCACCTGGACAAAAGAATAATATTCTGGGCAGCCAAGGGTCAAAGTTGCATGCCAGATCTGACAGAACTGCAATAGATTGTGCAGGCTGGGCGTGAAAGACTGAAACAAAAGTATCTGACAGCCCAAAAGCTGTTTGTTGTGTTTTCAGCATTGTCATCCCCTTAACAGGCTCTAAACCACCACTGCATGGCACTCACTGAGAAGGGTTTACAGAGGAAACCTCTATTACCCAGATCAGCTGCCAGGCTGTAATCAAGAACTCAACGAGACTTGAATTAATGCTTTTGATTTTTGCACTGTTTTACTTAAATAGATAAGAGACCAAGAGATTTGGACCTTTAGAGGAAAAAGGACAACTATTTCCTTTGGTTTATATTAAAAAGAGACAGGGGCGCTTTTTTTTCTTTTTCCCTTTTTTTTTTTTTTTCCCCCCCCTTTCAAAAGAGATATAACATTTCAGGAAATTCAGTCATAAAAGACTAAAATGAACTCACAGAATAGCTATGTCTGGAATTTTTAAAGTACAAGGGAAAAGGCAATTAGCTACCCAAATCCTATTGAAAGTCAATAGCCTCAAGCCACTTTGAAAATCCCAGCACATAAAACTCACTAAAAGCAAACTCTGCAGTAAATGTGAGTGAGGTAGAGGAGCCAAGAAAAGAACAGAGAACAGAAGATATCTAATAGGCAAAAATAGGTGTGGGAGTACACACTGCTGATATGGCTATGATGGAAGCTGCGCATGCACTCAGATTTTTCTTCTCTATCTCATAACACATGTATTGCTCCCATGGCAAATTTATCACATTTTTTCCTTCCTTCTGCATTACCTGTAAGTCTGCTCCAATCACTAGGAGTGTGTATCTATGGGCAGGTTGCTAACTACCACAATGATTATTAGTGGAAATACTGGCAAAAAGCCTTTTTTGTAAGAGGCTAAGGAAACAACTGTCCTGAAAGGTCAGTCCTGTGTGGCTGCACTTCATCAAAGCACAAAAACTTGTGTAGCTGATGGTTCTTCCCAGAAACGTGCATGTTCCAACACCAGAGGTGATTTTGGTTTTAGTTTTCATTGTCTTTCTTTTTTTTTTTTTTTTTTTTTTTTTTATTGTTTCTTTTTTTTTTTTTTTTTTTATTTTTTTTTTTTTTTTTTTTTTTTTTTAATGGTGTCCATCCTCTTGTGTGGTTTAAAATGTAGCAGTGTCTGTCACTACTTTTCCTCCACCGATGACACCAGAAGAATCTTCTTGCTCCCTTAGTCAAAAATTGTGGATTTTGCTGTGGTAGACAGGAGCTGATATGGTTGTGAGGAATGCAGGTTTTGACAACAGAGCCCTAAATCTTCCATAATCCCTACTTGAGGYACATATGACTTTTGGTGGACCTGAGCACACAGGCTTTATTGCTGAATGATGTGCAACCCTCTTAATTAAATATGCAAACATCCACAATCACTCACCAACACATCCTATTATCACAAGGGGTGTAGGATGCAGTTTTGTGCAGACCATCTGGAAATGTGAGTCGCTGCTTGAGCAGTTATCAAAATCTTTTCTCAAGAATTTTAATTTCACTAATAAGTGTTATTGAGTAATCGCAAAAAAGGTTTTGGTGTGATTTGTCGGCTGTAGGAGTAGGACACAATCATCTCCTAATAAGATGCCTTTCCACTAAATAAATAGCAGTTCAGTCATAAATCAGCAGAACAGCAGTGTGGAAAATGCTTGGATTAAGATACAGTCATAAAACCAAATCCCAGTATAAAAATGAATGGTTGTTTCAGACTTTTAAAAGGTACAATCACCTGATATTTAAGGGGAGGGGATTTCTATTTGGGGACACAACAAAAAGGGTGCACCTAAATCTTTTTGCACTGACTCACTTACTTTTTGCATTTGCCTCGTGCCTTTCATCTTTAGTTTATTCTTTCCATGGCTATTTAGTGAAGATATGTTGCTCCCAACTACCCTGCTTTTTATGAGGCTAGGTAGATACAATTATGCAATTAACCAGAACCCTGTAAAATMAGGCTTATCATTAGTTTAATATTCTATGTAATGAATTTTAAAATGCTGCCAGAAAGTAGAATGCACATCCAATGAATGGTAGAGATGCCTGTGAAGCCCAGTTAGTAATAGATGGAATAATAACTGCCTTGTGTTGGTGGACCGTTTTGGATGCTATTATACCTCACAGCATACATCCAGGAACCATTTCACTGACCTTAGCACTTGTTCTTTATTCATGCACCCTGTCCCAGCACTACAGCAAGGGCTGTTTTCTTCCTTAATCTAAACAGGAGGCCTGATCCAAGTCTTGCTGAGGCCAATGAAAAGCCTCTCATTTATATTCCTGGGTTTTGGACCAGGTCCACAACTTACAGCCGGCAAGATAACAAGCATTCCTAGATTACTGAACCATCATTTTGACAATTATGATAACGTTTTTGTTATTTTCAAAGCAAGTGACTTTCATGAATTATGACAGTGATTRCAGTATTCAGCTCCTAGCTGGGAAATTCTTCTTGCAAAGGAAAAATGCTGGAGCATATCTGATAATCAACAAAAGAGCATCCTGATATCCAGCCAGTCTGGTTTTCATAGACGTGCTGAGGAGCTCTGTCACCTGTAGGAGTGTTTAAAGATGCAGTGCAATTGCTCAGCAGTGGTAAACACCTGCAGGACAATGCTTCCCCCGCCACCAAAAATCTGGTGAGCTGTGCAATCTTAGTGAATCATAGAATAGTTAGGGTTAGAATGGTTAGGAAGGGACCTTAAAGATCATCTAGTTCCAGCCCATTATCAAGAGCAGAGATATGGACAGTAATAGTGGATCATGAAAAGAGGATCCTTGGTTTGGAACCAAAGCATGACGTCAATTACTTGATATCAGTGTTACAAGGCTTGGCTTGGATGGAAACATTGATACCGTGTTTAGTCCAGATCTCTGGTGTTTAATATTGCTAATTTTACAATGGGTATGCTGCATCTCCTGTTTGGTCTCTTTTGTCCTCTGTCATTGTAAAAAAAATATTCTGAAACTACAAAGAAAAATAATTCATCATTTGTAGCAGTAGGAAGAACAAAGAAATATGAGCCTGTTTCCTGACAAAATCCAAACCTTTCAGTTCATCACATATTATGGTTCTCAACTGATATTACCATCTCATGGCACTCTGAAGGACTAACACTTCTTTTCTTAAGTTTGAACTCCCACATACTTAAAGACCAAAGTATTATCACAGAAGAGAGTTTCAAACTAAAAGGGATTTTGGAGCTCTGGGCATTCATCCTATGGGCAGTGGTCAAGCTTTGTTTTTTGAATATGATCTGAAACATTCTAAACGATTAGGAAGTAACATTTTGTAGCTTTCACTGATTTTCACAATGGAMTTACAAAGCTTTTCCATTTTATTATTTTTTTGACACTTGAGATAGCTTCATACTATGCATGTAATAATAATATAAATAATTATATAAATAATGATAAAAATTATACCAGCAATTAATTGACTCATGTATTTGTACTGTAGTAATACAAGGGATCCTGTCTTACTCTGTACTGGACTGGTATCATCAAGAAGATTGGTTTTCTTTGAGGCCTCAACTCTTCAGATAAGCTAGTTGATGTCAGAACCTCAGCAATTCTGGGTAGTCCTCATCAGAAAGGACACTAAGGTTTGCTTGTTTCTCTAAATCTTGTATTTTCTGAATTGATAAAAATTAATTCCCAGTAAGCCATATTGGTGTTTATTCAAAATATTAACCTGGCAAGAATTTTCCCTGATATATTTGGCAATATATTCTGGTCTTCTTCTGGCTTAGCAGATCCTGAGACAGAAATAGTGTAATTTTTTGGAAACATGAAAATGAACATTTAAAAAATAGCATTTGGGTTTGAYTTTATTGCTGTGAGGCAGAGATTTGTTTCTATATTTTCCCATAGCTTGGTTTCACTACATCAACGGTCATATTAGAGAAATAGTGTCTAGAAATAGGTGGGCAGTAATGGTCCAAATTTTTAAGGAGAGAAATGAATGCTGACAGTGAATGCTGCATGTAAGAGCTGATGTACCTTGTGTTCACAAGAGTCAAAGGGAGAARGAGTATAAGAAATAATTTTCAAAATTTGATTAAGCTTAACTTGCTCAKATTCCAGCTTATAGGATTGAAAAAATTAGTGAAATACTTAAAAATCTTTACAGACATTTCATGAAGACAGTTTTTTTCTTGCAGTGGCTTTATGTTTTCCAAATGGCTTATTTTTTGCTGTAGCAATCAACATTTGTGGCTCTGCCGAGACATTTTGTGATGAGGAACAGAGCTTTGTTGACTGGRAAATCTTGCAGCGGGGTTGTCTCTGCAAACTCTGAGAACGTGGAGATTTCTGGAAAGAGAGATCAGATGGGGCCATCTTGGAGCTACAGGTTGTGGAGCATGTGGAGCTTGCTGGGGAGGAAGCCACCCAGTCCCCTGAGTAGCTGTTCTGTCASAAGGAATGTCACCCAACATTGCCAGCTGCGAGCTGTGTCTCACAGATGGTGCCACCCCCGTATTGCAGAGAGGCCCAGGAGTGTGACAGGAGCTCTGCCACACTGGCTGCTGCAGCTCAGCTGGTGACTGCCTTCCATGGGGATAAACTCTTCCCTAACCAATCCCACCACGTCCAGCCTGAATTAACGAAAGTAAGAGCTACCTGGGCCACTTCCACATAATCCTATGCAATTTTCCATGCACCATTTATTCCCTGAATTTCCTCATGGAGCAGGCAGAGCGGCACTGAGGTTCAGTGAAGGCCAGGGTAAAAATGGAGCAGCAGCTCTGAAGTCAAACCATAACACTRGAAGTTAAACATCTCTCAAAACTTCCAGCCTGGATGGGCTCATTTCACCAGCTCCTTGTTTTGGCTTCTCTACAGCAGCCAGGATTGTCCAGCATTCCTACTGCCTGGTCACTAGAAGCTCTGCACTAAACAAAGCAGTAAACAGGGCACTGTTTGCTCAGAATTACAGGAACAACTGTATTTTTGACAGACCAAATTGTGGTGGCAGTTGTGCTGGGAGATTGTGCTATTAACATCCTGTCAGTCAAAGTAAAACACCTTTTTATCAGGCTTCACAGACTGGAAGAGAATTGTGGCCTCACCTCTCCCTACTGGCAAACATAAAACTGAAGCAGCCTTGGCATGTTACATATGTGGGAGATTGAGCCATGATAAAGGAGGAGGAGAGTTTCCAGCTTGGCAAGCCCTGGAGGCATGCATCTGTTCTCAGCCTRAGCCATCCAGTAGCATCTCAAGCTCTGAATATTCCTTCTCCCCTGGCACCACAGGAGAAGCTCATTATGCAGCACTATCCCTTTCCTCAACATGTCCCCCAAGGTATGGAATGAAATGGCCAAGTTACTTTCATTGCAGAGGTAATTATGTGCATTTCATCCAGGAATGAGGCTTTAGCAGAAATACAAATGGAGCAGATTTGGTCTATTGAGCAGAAAAAGGAATGTAACAGCTCAATTTTGTTTGATACCCTGCTGCTGTYCCTTCATCTCTGTTCCATTCCAGCAGTATCCCAATATAAACAGCTCCATGGCTTTTGCTACAAACTGAGRGTACTCAGTAGCCTGGAGCTAAGGGGTCTGAGGCTTTTCTAAGACCCTACAGCTGATGTGGGGCACGGCATAATGGTTGTTATATAACTTCACAAGAGCTGACCCTGATTAACACAGTTGTCATTGCTCTCAAGACCTCACCAAAGACATAATTCCAGTATAGATTTTTGGTACAGGCTCATAACTCTCATTGCTGATTGCTCTGYGTGCATATTCTGTCTTTTGTGCTCTGCCTTTTCCGTGCATCTCTCTTCAGCAGGAAAAGATTTCCATTGCATGAGCAACTACATCACAGCCCAGGGAAAATTTTAAGTCTGTTTTAAAGAGGAGACTTAATCTCTGTGCAAACTGCAGTTTTCCAGGTGCAGATGGCAGGTGGAATTGGAAATATATTTTGTATTTCGTGCCTTCTCTTATCACTGGCCAGGCCCAGAGGGGCCTCCATGTGCAGGCTGGGAGAACATTGAATGGAGAGAGCTTTTTTGAACCTGTCCACCACATTAGACACACACTTCAGACAGAGTTTCCTTTGCAACAGCCATGAAAGAAAAAGAACCCTCTTTTCCCCGAACTTCCATTTCCCATCCCCAAAGTCATGCTTTTTAAGCAAAAAACCCTAGTGGATTGTATAACTTTTATGCCCTGTATTTATTTTAAACTACCTCCTTTTGCAGAGCAGGTGAAAAAATGCCAGTTCAGAAAGCTGTCTTTGTAGTCATAAATTGTTCCTTTGAGCATTTAAGGAAAGCTGTGCTTATCAAAGTTGGAATAAAAGTTTAGTAGCAAATAACATTTAGGTTTAAAACTTATATATTTTATAATTAWATTTTATTTTGGCTCTGCTGTGTGCCAGGAAGCATGAAGGAGTGTTTGTTATGYTCTCAGCAGAACTTCCCTGAGGACRATTGTTCTGTGCTGGTGGGTGTGAGGGTGAGAGAGAGACAAATAGTGCAATCCCAAACATGCTRGGCAAGGGGTGACTGACAGCAGCCCTGTAGAGAAAGTCTTAGGGGTGTTGGTGGATAAAAAAAATTAAGATGAGCCGGCAATGTGCACTCAMAGCCCCRAAAGCSAATTATTTCCTGTGGCCATCAGGTTGACAGAGGTGACTCCCTCCCATGACTGTGCTCTCTGGGCAGGCCCTTGATGGATTTGCCCACAGTGCAATTGCAGAGCAGATCCTTTTGGTTCATGGAGAGACAGGTTCTTTCTTTTTGGCCWATCAAGCTATTGCATAAAATTCATGACAAGAAAACAACTTTATTTCTAAAGGATGTTCAAATGAGGGCTTTTTGCTATGCTRTGAAATAAAGTCCCAGTTTCAACCATTCATTAACAAGATTAGGAGCAAGTGTATAACTCCCTCAAAACACCAGCTAATCAGAAATATAGCACTGAAGTTTTCCTGATGGGAGGAGACTCAACACTTTAGCACTGAGCTATAGCACTAAACTTTTGCTCAGCTGCAGTAATTCTTGATTCCAGTTTTCCTGACTGCTTTCTAGTGTAGATCCATGTTTCATTGAATAAAGAATGTCAYTGAAATACACTTCTCAAATTGTAACCCAGCCAGGAAACCCAGTGCCAGATATGCATGTAACTACACACTAAGAGTTACTGCCTTAAAGCTGATTTGTTCTGGTGTTCATATATACTGCCCTGAATCAAGACACAAAGGTCAAATCCAGGTCTGAGTGGTGATGCTGGAAAATTGTCAGTGACCACAGTGGGCAACAAGACCCAAAGGAATAAGCAAAAAGATTATAGGAATGTTTAAARCAACTTGTTGTGGAGAAGAAGGATAAACATAAAATCCCCCTGCTGTAATAATTATTTATTAAATTTGTAGCATTTAAGTAGAGTCACTGTGAGTAAAATATTTAATGAATTTTAAATGCATAATTACACTGAGCAATGTTTTAATTTGATCTGTAGCTCTTATTTCTACTCCCTTTTCCTGTATATTGCTTCACAAGAAAAACTCACAGTTCGTCTCTCAAATTAAGTATATTTCTCCTTTTGGGGAAAAAATAAAGCTGGATCACATGGCTTGGTACCACAGTTACAAGAGTGCAATCTTCTATTTTTCAGAGATGTGGGAAACCACACACACAAATACAGGAGGAGAGAAGGATTAGAGAGTGCTCTTCACACACAAGCCTTATTTGCAAAATCGTACTGAGCTCTCTGACAGACACAACTGCAAAATCTAGAGGCCAGAGGTGTTAATAAGCCACTAAATAAGCAAACAAATTATTTAATCTGCACACCTTTTCTAATATATCTTTGTGAAAATCTTCTTTCAGAATTTATAATCACAGCTGTGAAGACAGAAAGTGCTAAAGAAAGTGCAGCTCTCACTAATGCATGTCACAGGGCAGGCTGTGATAATTTTAAATCACAACACAGTGTAGGATATAGTGTGTCATGGAATAAAAATACAAATCTGATTAGATGCATGCAACAGCTTTGTCTAGTTAATATCCAGTCTGAGAAATTAGTGTTCATTCAGCAAACTGGTTTTGTTCCAGCAGTGGGAGTTTTCAATTATTAGAGCTAGATCATATCCAGGGATAATTTAGTATCAGCACATTTCTGATTGAAGGCTTTGTGTCACAAAGCATCTGACGAGGCTAAGAGGTTCTTTTCTTATGCTGTTTCCTCACAATTGATTTCTCTCCCTGCTTTGCATTTTCACATAATTAATATTTTATCTTTGCTAATTTAATGCCATTCTTTCTTCTGCTTATGTATAATTTCTTTCCTCTCGGCAAAAATAAAAAACAAAAAAATCCTCACTGGTGCAATTCACATGCAAGAAGATTGATATGGAGAAGGAGAATGGMAAAAAGAGCAAATCTTTTCTTAAAATTCCTGATTCTTCTCAAACTGCTCACATTTCAATAACATCTATTTCGAGTGTTACCAATCTTCCTAATCCTCTGACTGTAGTTARAATCTTCATGCAGCCAAGAGCTCAAAGACACAAACCAAATACTTAAACCAGCAAAGGAAAGGGGTTCACAACTTAAAACAGTTAATGCTTCTTATGTTTCCACTGCACTGTCAGAGTGTGGAGTTGTAATTACAGAGCCTTATTGGCAGCACAGACTGACTGAAAGTGATGTGATCCTCAAGAGGAGCTGCACCAGAACTGAGACTCCAGAGTTTGGTCCCTGAGAGTTGCTCAAAGGATTGTGATCCTTTTAAAAGACTTGTGCTCCTGCTTCCAGACTTACTGGATGACAAGAAGGCATCCTGCCCAAATTTTGCCAATTGCATTTACTGAAGAAGCAAAGATAATGACAAGAGAAGCAAGGAACATGCCAATCAATCAGCCCAATTCTGGTAGTTGGCTGTTTTCATGCTGTTAGTTTAGGGCAGCATTTAGCAAGGGGTTTGTGCATATGAGATATGAAATGTAGGCTTGCCCTGCACTCTGAGCTGCTCCCTGTTGTTCTACATAGCCAGTGCAAGGACAGGCTGGATAGTGGTGGATGGCTTTGACCATGTTTGATTTTCCACCTGCTTTCCTGGCAGTGGAGCCCAGTCTGCTGTGGAGCTCTGCAGCAAGAATAACTCTCCAACATCTTTAAAAACAGAAGCATTTCACTACACTGCCAACCTCTACTAGTGATGTAGCTGCGCCACACTGACATAATGGAGGTTAATGGCWAATTGCAGATAAATTTTAATATAATTGTGTGTCTATGKGTGTATGAATGTGTGTATGCACATATTTTCTGGCAGTTTACTAGCTGCTGTTTTCTTTCTTTTCCCCCTTAACCCCTTTCCCCCAGAAGCAACCATGAAGAATATGGGGTGAAGGCTGGGTGTTTAACCTTGGGAGCACCTGAAAGGAAGGAGGTGAATGCTGAAGGGAAGAATGTAATGGAGAATGCACAGAGGGAAGTAAAACACTTAAGCAAGCAAATGATTGAATCAGTGACTGGAACAACCAGGTCTCTGCTGGAGATTAATATGAATGAGATGTTATGCTTCATTGACTGTTTACCTAATTTCTTTAAACATCAGTATTGCTTTTATGTTGCACTTGCCTAACTTAGCTGCAACTTGGTATTTAATCTATAAAGTCATTATTAGCTGAATGGTGATTGAAAAGCAGCAGGAAGATACTCTGATTATGCCTTAATTATTGCCCTGCACCTGATCTTCACAGAGAACATGTCTRGTCCCACCCTCCCATTGCTCACAGCGTCTCGTGTCTGAGTCATAACTAATGTTATTGCATCTGACTAAGAAAAGAGCTAAATGTGTTTCYACTGATTTCCAGAATAAGCTGTAAGCCTACAAAGCTTTGTTTGCCTTCCCCTCCTTTCTGGTCCTAGGCATCAAAGGGAGATATTTGGTTAATGGCTAATTAAACACTCGCATTGAATAAGCCGGAGCTTTGTAAATCCACATCTTCCTCCCTTCATTCTGTTTGGAATCAGCTGAAAATTTTCAATCTGCATTTTGCCAAGTTGCCAAGTCCGCATTGACACAAGTGGAAACTTTGAAGTAAACTGAGATAAAGCAAGCCAGCAGGTTCTTAAACTAAGGAGTATGAAGCAGAGAAAATCYTCAACTGTCCCTTCAGGTAGAGACTTGAAGATACATCCTTGATAATGAGGTGCCGTGCTGGTTTATTAGATCACGTATAATTTAAAATGTAAATCCTAATGAAGTCACAAAGAGCTACAGAAAATAGAAGGAGTCAGTGGTTTTTTAATAAATGAATATGCCATCTGCCTCTCTTATCTCCCAATGAATTTAACATTGCCATCTTTGTAATTAGCACTGACAAATAGCACAATCCCAGGAAACCAGACAGCAAGATATAGTGGATTAGTTTTGCATCCCTTGCTGAGCTAGCATGGGGCCACATCTTGGGCCATGTGGCTTTCTGGMAGGGTTATTTTGAACTGATTTCATTTCCTACCCATGAAAGCACACAAATATGGAGAGCAGAGTCATAGAATCACAGAATCATTAAAGCTGAAAAAGACCTGTAATGTCACTGAGTCCAACTGTTAGGCCAGCACTGCCGTKTTGTCCTGGTTTCAGCCAGGGTAGAGTTAATTTGTTCTCAGGAGCTGTTGCAGTGCTGTGTTTCAGRTTCAGGATGAAAATGGTGTTGATAACACACTGAAGTTTTGGGTTTTTGGTATGTCATGTTTATCCTAAAGACTTTTATTCCCCCTTGTCTCGTGCTCTGCCAGTGAGGAGGTTTGCAAATGAAACTGGGAGGGAGCATGGCTRGGACAGGTGACCCAAACTGACCAAAGGGATATTCCCCACCATGGAATGTCATGCCCAGTGCATAAACTGGGGGAGTTATCCAGAAGAGTGGCTGATCTACACCGGGGAAGGACAGTCTGGCATCAATCAGTGGGTGGTGAGCATTTGCGTTGTTTTTCTTGTTTGCATCACTTGTTTTTCCCTTTTTGTTTTCATTATTATTTGCCATTATTATTGTATTTTACTTCATTTTCTATTAAATTATTCTTATCTCAGCCTACAAGTTTTACTTTGATTGCCCTTCCAATTCCACTAGGGTGGGGAGATGGGGAAAGAGTGATCTGCCATGTGGTACCTAATTTCTAGCTGGGCTTAAACAYGACACATGTCCACTGCTCATATCTCCAAGTGCCACATTTGTGTGTCTTTTAAACMMTTCCMRGTAYRGTGACTCAACCATTTCCCAGASAAGCCTATTTCARTGCTTGATAACCCTTTTKTGTGAAGAAATTTCTCATAGTATCCGGTCTAAACCTCCCTTCCTGCAACGTAAGGCCATTCCCTCTCATCCTACCACTTGTTATGAGCGAAAAGCAAATGACATCCCCCTCTCCAAAACCACGTTTTGGATAGCTGCAGAGAGCAATGAGGTCTCCCCTGAGCCTCCTTTCTTTTAGGCTAATCCACCCCAGTTCTTTCCTCTACTTTTCACAATACTTGTGCTCCAAATCCTTCACCTGGTTTGCTGCTCTTCTTTGAACRTGCTCCACTCTTCAATGTCTTTCTTGTCATAAGTGTCACCCAGGTGTATGCACATCACCGCAAAAACCTGGGAACATCTTCCAGAACCTGTCATTAAACCACACTTGTGCTAACATTTAAATCCCTGGCAGGGGAAATCCACATCTGCATAGGAGGGGAACCTTTTCCAGCTCCTTTATTTCTTTCCTACACTCTCAGCAAGGAGCACAACAGGTGAAGAGTAAATGCCCCTTTCATGGGACCCTCATAAATGTAATGATACCTCTTAAAGAGACATAATATCCTCATAAAAATTCATCAGTGGGAAATATTTGGACTGAAAATTAGTTGTCTTTTAAAAGCCAGGGTCCTCATCAACTCTCTCTTTGCAAAGGAAATTGCTGAAAGATGAATTGAACAGTGAGCCATTAGAGAGGCACAGATATGTTAAAAGTGGAGAAGTTTTTGAGTTTGCAGTTTGGAACAAATGGAACTAGCATTGTACCCCTGCTTCTTAAAGAAGAGAAAAAATGCCAAGCTATTTCTTTATGTTATAGAGAAAATCACTTCGCTGCATTTTTGCTGATCTGTACACAAGGGAGACAAAATTTACCTCCCAAGGCAATCACCAAAGCTTCCCTTGTTGCTTACAGCCCTGGGACACAGCACTTGGGCTACTTGCAAACACATTTAGAGATTCTGTGGTGGAAAAAAAAAAAAAATAAAAACAAAAACAAAAACAAAAAAACACCCAAAACCAATCCACAAGGCTGCCCAGAAAATATTCAGAATACTTATACAGACAGACACACACACACACACACACACACACACACACACACACACACACACATATAAAATTTAAAAGAAATAATTTCTACTTGGTAGCTTCAGCCCTGCAGCTCCACACAGATTTCAAACTATTTCATCTGGTGACAGGTACACATTAAAAACTGTAGGGCAATCAGACTTTCTGAAAAAACTATTTTTAAATTGGGTAAATACAGAAAACATGGTTTTCCTTATTTAAGTTATAAGATAGGAGAAAGTTATTGACATGTGCTCACTGACTGCAGGAAAAAGGATACTTAAAAAGGGCAATTAAATTTTACATAGAAAATGAATAGTTCAAAGATAATTTGCAATTCTAGAACATTTTATTTTATAAAAGGTTCTTTAAATATGGCTCACTTTGTCTTGGTGGACAAGACCTACTCCTTTTTTTTTAATTACCTTTCCCTTGTTAGGTTGTCTTTCTCCAAAATAAAAAGGAATGAAAAGCTGAGATAAAATGAGCTATTCCCATTTATTTTTTAAGCAAAAACATTCAAAAAGGGCAAAAGATTAATGYTGAAGCTATTTAGTTTTGAATGCTGTTGCAAATCAATGGCCTGCAAAGGAACATTATTTCTTTTGMAAAAAAAAAACGTAATTGGAAGAAACATCATTGCCACAGGGCTCTTTTTGATCAAAATTCCCCAAAAACAAAMCACACAAATTTCCACCTGCTCTACCGAGATATTTTTTTCTCTTCATTCAGGTGTTCGTGGTTTGTCATAGCTGCAGAATAAGATGGATACAGTTTTGTCCATCAGCTTAGTTTCTTGTGTGACCCAAATGATCAGTTTACATGATTACCTGGCAACCATGACACCAAGTTGGAAAAGACTAAGTTTCACTATTAAGAACCTCAGCCAAAGGCAGACTTCTCAGTGGCTATGCCAAGCTTTGACACAATTCTCTGGGCAGAAAGGAAACATCCTTCCTAACAGCTAATTTAGTTAAACTTTCAGTGAAGAGCTTGAAGGTTTGCAAAAAAAACCCAAAAAACAACAACAAAAAAAAACCAAAAAAAAACAAAACCAAAAAACAAACAAAACCAAAAAACAAACAAAAAAACCCCATAGATTAGCAAAGAAAAGCAAAGCAAAGAAACACTTCCAGACTGGTTATGAAAGGAATTTTACTAAGTCAGTGTAAGCTTGGAGAGAATCATGAAACAAGGGTGTTGTAAAGCACAGACAGACATGAATGTGTGAATTTTAAGATTAAAGGATGCTGCAGGGCTGGTCCAGCCTTTCCAAGGGATCTCCTGAATCTTTTCCTGAGGGGTCATCCACCTTTCATTGTTTGCTTTTTGTGCTGCTCAGATAACAGATAATTAGGTCACTGGGGGGAATCTCATCTGCAGAGCTCTGTGCTGGCGTGAAAGGGACAGGCACGGTTTTACTTGGAATAATTTTCTGCTCCCTGCCACTGSAAGAAAATTCTTTTACCTTCTGAARCCTGGACCCTCCTAGTCCCAGCAGCAAACAGAATTTTCTGCTCTGCCTGACCAGGTGTTACTGTACAAGCATGGCTCTCTTCTCTCTCAAAACTGCAGCCACCTTTAAGTGCAGCTTTTTTTTCTCAAACTGCTTTCTTTATCTCACTAACGAAATGCAGGAAGCATTTAATAGCTTCCCAGACCATTTCATTCTGGGGCAAATCAATCGAGTGGCGCTTCTTAGAGGTATCTGGGTTTCTTGGAATTCTAAGGARGTTTTGATTTATCCAAAGGTGGAGGAGGAATAGGTGGATTCTCTGGACCCTTTCCTCACTGTCTCTCACAATAGGAGATCTGGCTTGCTCCACACCCATCAGCTGGAAGTTAGGAACCAGCTCAGAGATGACCTCAAAACAAGTGGGACTTCCAGTGGTCTCATTAGACACTGTTTTGACTTACAAATGAGTTTATCTACAACAAAATTTGCTGTTTCCGAACTGTAAATGTGTCAGAATATTCATCAAAGATGGAGACAGAATATTTCATAATTTGCTTCAAAAATCCTCAGTATTCCACAATTTTTAACCACACAGCGAGTTATGCTATATGATAGGAGCATCCAATCAAAACTGCTCTATTTTCTGAAATCTGTGATTTGCAAGGAAGTGTTTATGAATATGCTGAAGGCTAAGTATTATTTGCAGACATTATTCAGTGAATAATTTTGAGTACCTTTGAGAAGATTGTCTTCATGTCGTGAACACTTCACTAATGGAAAGCAGCCAACGTTTATAAATTAATTATAAATTATTTTATTAGTCACAGTTTTCTTGTGGAGGAAGAGGAAAATACTCTTTGAAATACTGTTTGATTTCTCATTTTTTGTAGTATTAGTGTTTCATTGCACAGGTGGTTGTGCARTGGTAATGGGACTGCTTAGATCAATTTCTTTGGAGGATTCTCTCAAAAAGTCTTAGGGCAAATCAATTAGGGTCAGTCCCRTGTAACACCTCCTACCAAATTAGTGACTGGCTGTACAAACCCCATTCTCCCAGCATTGACTTGGGGCCCCTGAAATGAGGGCCCAAGATCCCTGCCCTGTTACCATATCAAGCTACCTTGTCTGCCTAGACAGGATACTCTTTTGAGATTTTTGSCCACCACAAACACAAATGATGAAGAACTTCCTGAAAAGAATCTCTAATCTTCCTCTGCTATAAATCTACATCTGCCCACCTGAAAACATCATTGAAGCCTSTGCCTGTATTTTTGTCCTACTAAAGGCAAAAGTGCTGTCCCTGGACTGTGCTCAAACATCTGTACCCCACCAAAATGGTCTGAAGTGGTTTCTGTGGGCCCTGGAAGGGCATTTTGCTGCACTGCTTCCACCTGCTTTGATCACAAGCTTTGTGTCTTCCCCACTGCTCACTTGCTAAGGCAGAACATGCTACACAGGTGTGATCCATGGCCCTGCTCTGGCAGAAATTATCAGAACATATAATATAAAAAATCCATTAATAAAAAATGCATTATCAGAATATATAATACAAAAAAACACATCAACAGCAAGATAGAGGTTTGAGTGTTACATACAAACAACACCAATGATGTATCCAATAAATAAAATTATGAAGAAAATGAGGGATTTCCTAAATGGTGCTTCATTATGAAAACAGATGTACATGCTGAGAAAAAACAACAGCATAAGTAATTGGGCTGTTTTGTGGCAGGATAGGAACACTACTATTTGTGCAGGGAGCATAGCAGTGAACATGTCTACCTACTCATTAGGGGATGTGAAACTTTCAGTGACAGAAAGAYTGTAATTACAATAACCACCTTTGCTCTGGAAACAATTATCTATCCCTGCTATGAGCTGGGAAGCAGCTTTCTGAATTTTTACATTCTGCCAGGAATGCAATTTGAAACATTAAAAAAAAATCAGAAAAAGTTTTGCAAAGATACCTTAGTGTTTACATATCCTAAGCAGGAAGAAGATACCCCATTTTTTCCTCGATGTAGATATCATGGTACAGCTGTGCAAAAGTGATGACAAAGTGCCTGATGCCCCAGCCACAGTAACAAACCATTGGCCACAGGAGTGAAGCTACAATCTCAGGGGCTCTGGATCACTGCAGTGATTTCTACAATCTCAGGGGCTCTGGATCACTGCAGTGATTTATCTGGTAAAAAGTGAGTGTCCTAAAGAGTACAGAAGAGGATGAGTTTCTAGGAGGTTTTCCCTTCAGCTGAAGGCAGAATTTTTCTGCCTTGACTCTCTGCTCTGTAGTGCATCCTGCCTAATACCTTTCAAGCTGTGTGCCAACTCTGTGGCCTTTTGATTCAATGTCAGTCCCAAGGGGTGCAAGTGCTTTTGTAAAGTGCCTTTCAACTCACAGGAAGCTGAGTGGATGATGTGAGCCTTTGAAAAAGTCTGGAGGCCTGGCCTTGCATACTTATGTCTGCCTAATTTAGGGAGCTCGGTGTGCCAGATTGTGTAGGTAAGCTGATTTGTTTCTTGCTAGGAACAGGTGCTTGGTTAGAACAAAACCACTGACATAAAGTGACTCATTTTTTAGTGCTGTGAGAAATGTGACAACACCACTTGCCTGTGTGTTACCAATGGAGATTGAAAATCAATGGGAATAAAAACCTAAACTCCATTAAACCTTGATGTGGTGCCTTGAAACATTAGCAGACAATGTGGGCTTCTAGCCTCTTATTCTTAAACCTTAAATACAAATGAGAATGTTTCAAGCTTTTTTTTTTTTTTTTTGCCCTGATGTATATTTACATATTTATAAGTGTTTCCACACTCTCTTGTAGTACAACATTCTGTGGCAGTAATTTTCTCTGTGACATTGCTAAACACAGAAGGGCTGAGCAACCCCATATATAGATACAAACACATACACCACACACACACACATATATATGTAAAGACACACAAATATAACAGAACCCAAAGATTTAGAATGCCATTCACAAGCATTTTACTCAAGTAACTGAAATTATAATAGAATACCAGGGAGCAGGTTTTTGGTCTGCTCCAGAGGAGTTCAGAACTGCATCTCTGTCCTTGAGAGCCTCGAGCTTCCCATTTACAGTGGTGTTGTTGGGTATATTTTGTRTCATGACACACAAGGCAAATCTGCCAGCTGGGACAAGGTGACACAATTCCATGTGACCCTACCCATTTCCTAATCTCCCTAGTCCCAAGCAGCACGTGCTAAATCCTGGGGAACTAGGGAAGCTGGCAGCCCTGCTGCACTCCTGCTGTACCTGTCCAGAAAGTCAGAAATGTGAGGTTTAGGTGGAGTGGCTCYAGGTCATGTCCTCAGCTCACTCACATGATGTTGGAATGTGTTGTTATGAATGCAGAAAGAAAAACAAGGAAAATGGGGAATATTATTTAGGGCAGTGTAAAATTGATTGCTGATGCATGTGCCTTATTGTAGTGAAACATCACAGATCAATGTTCCGCTAGCTAATACCAGGGATTTAAGATATCTCTTATGTTTAAYTTTGCATCTTCTCAGGGGAAGAGGCCACTAATCTGCATGAAGCATTCCTCACCTGATTAATTTCACAGATTGCATCTGGTAAAGGTAGATTTATTTTCTGGTTTATATGTAAATTTTAAGGAAAGTTGTGCCGTTTGTGAGCTTGGAGACATRAGGAACCATTTCATCAGTATCTGTAAGTCACTGCCTTGTTTTTCATACMTCAGTAAAACATTCTGGCACAGCTTCTACATTGTGTTGCCTTGCAACTGAACAGACAAGGGCTTAAAGAAACATAGAACATTGTTAATGCAARAAAGCAAAGCTTTCAGACTTGCTTATTTCTGAGAGAAAACACATTTCATTTTTACATTTTGGTTTTGACATGTAGGACAAAAGAAAAGCTTTTGGAAACTCAGAGTTCAGAGGAAAAGTAAAAAACTGAACAAAGCCCAAGTGTTTTTAATAGTCATTTATTTAAACAATTTTCTAGTACTATTAAATCCCGCAGGTTGAGGAAAGGGAAATAACTGAAAAACAGCTTTATAGTAGTGACCTGCAATGTTACATGGAGGCTACTGAGTGGAGGGCATTTGTCTTTTTCTCTAATATTACARATATTAGACCCTACAAAGCACTGGAAACAATACCAAGCTCTAMAGATACCAAAAGAAGAATGCAAAAGCCCTGCATACTCAGAATTCTATCCTTCACATCCGATTGCAAATTTTTAGGTAAGTGTTTGTTTCTCTGTCTTCACCAAATGGCATATGCAGTAAACAAGATACAACTTTTATAAGCATCTGTGTTATCTCAGCTTTCAGTGCCTCGTCTTCCAAGCTCCCAAAGAAGGAGAAAACTACATACTCATGTAATCTGTCTTATCCTGTTTTTATGCACTGTGCTGTGTGCTACACCACCACCAYGTGAAGCAATATGTGTATTCCTTCTGCTACAGGTGGCAAGAGTCAGAAAAGGGTCCTTTTCTTTATCTTTCTACTTCTACCAGAARAGGATCTCAAGGGACATCTGGTTCTTTCTTCCACGAACCAGGAGTAGAGAGGAATCTCAAGCAGAGATGCAGAGCTGTGCCTGAGTGAGATGCTGGTACAATTGTTGTGGCTTAGCCTGAGAGCTCCTGGGAGCTTGGTGTGGAAAGGCAGTGCATGGTAAAACATTTGCAGAAAAGCACAAGTGATTTCTCCAGACTTACCAAGTCCAAAAGAACAGCTATGTTACTTTCTTTCAACTACTTTTTACATACAAAATGTGGAGTAAGAAACCCCATCTTTTAAAACCAATAATTTGTCTTGCTCCCACAATCACCTTTGGCAATTTTACACACACAAAAAAAATGTTTAGTGGGAGGTTCACAATGCTTTATGACATCTGTTTATAGGTTTAACTCTTTTTATCTAACCTGCCCATCTTTAAAATTGCCTTGTTGTCTTTCTTCTCCGTTTGCTAACATTTTTTAAATTTTTTTTTACCCTCTCCCTCAGTTAGGCTTRAATGGTATGATATACTTTACCATCATTGTATTTAAGCTCAAAAAGTTAATGAATGTACGCGGGAACAAAACTGACTGAGAAAAATGTAGTTACTATGGGAACATCCATCACAATTTAATCTGCTGTAGCACCTAAAGAACMTCTAGAAAATGCAAGGAGACATCCTTTAATGTCAGAATTGCTTGAGTTGCTCTTTACTTCTCTTTTTTGGGGTCAGATTCTGTGTCAGTAAATCCTTCTCCTGATTTCACCAATAATACTCAGTGGTGACATTGGCAAAATCTGTCACAAGGGGTCTCATTGGGGMAGGGGAGTGGGAAATGTTGTTTTTCCTGATTCACACCATCTCACATTCTTTGCAAATTAGAAGCTAAATGAAGKATTTTTTAGGTTTGGAYTTAAACTGGATTAATTCCTGCATTYTTTCTCTGGTTAGAAAATCAGAAGTAACACCCAAAAATTCAGAAACTCATGGAAAAGTTATAGTGATGAAAATTTGTGCAATTCAAGATAGAATCCTTTACTAGCACGGTAATGACTGATAAATGCTCTCCACACAGGAGGACAGAGAGCTGCAAAATACATTAAAGCAACCAACAAGAACTCCCCAGTTCATCAGAAAGGGAAGGGGAATCCAGTGGGTTGTTTTGGTTTTTTGCCTTTTTTTTCTGAACTGCTTAACTAATTCTGATCCATCTCTTTCTTYGATACAACTTAAAGGTTCACAGTCACTAAATCTTTAAGATTAAGTTTCTCTCTTCACCCCTAATGTCAGAATTAGACCACAAAAGAATAAAGGGGGAGTAGTGTTTAGGAGAAAGGGATTATTTTACACAGAGCTAGGGTGTGAACCAGTGCTCACTAAGGTGTAATTTTAACAGAGTGGTGCATTCAAAAGCCACCAAGACTTTGAAATATGAATAGTTGTTCAGTGTTACCAACAGAACCATATGTATAACTTTTTTTAAAGAGACTTTGATAGAAAAATGTAAGGGAAAACAACCCACACTCGTCTTGTATTGCGTATCTTCTATTGTTGAAGTTTTTCAACCTTTCCAAAAGAAAAAAAAAATCTATTTGATAGTTTTTGACATTCCTTAAGGAACACTTCTTCAGATTGCTTTCTTTACAAAAAAAAAAAAAAAAAAAAAAAAAAAAAAAAAAAAAAAAAAAAAAAAAAAAAA
>NW_026623304.1:0-54293 GCF_030028575.1 Malurus melanocephalus | reverse complement strand
TTTTTTTTTGTTGTTTTTTTTTTAATGGCTAAACCTTAAAATGCAAACTGTCAGCAAAAGATAAATGTGTGCGGGTGGGAGTATTCAAAATCCCACCACTAGGGTGTATCCCAGGTGATCTTTTCCTCTCTTCATTGTTCAGTCCTAGTTAAACACGGTTCAGTTTTGTCCCTTAAACTCCGTGTTCCTGGGCTGGGTCTGTCTGCCCCGGCACTTCAAGCTGCCTTCAGTCTGCTGCAACCTCGCTTCATCGATTTGATTTTGTCACCCGAAATTTCGTGCTGAGCTGAAGTTTTTGTCTGCTTCCATTTCCTGAAGGCTTCACAAGGTGTTTGTTCTTAGACAGCGGGGAAATACAGTTTTGAGAGAAAATCAAACAGGAAAAGGCTGTTTCCAGCACTGGCTGCTCATCAGAGGAGCTCTGCCTTTTCAGGTTCTGCCTCAAGGAGAAAAGTCTCCAGACTGCTTGGACTTACAAAACAGCAGCTCCAGGCTCTTTCCCCTTGCACCTCCCAGCTACATAACAGATCCATTGTCTCGAACACCCCCCTGAGCACTGGCCCAGGCTCCCACTGGTGTTTTCAGGGGCAGGMTGCATCTGTTCTCTGTTATTATTGGGGTTAGGAGCACACCTTCACTGACAGACTCCAGACAGGATGAATATCAATGTGTATGTGAGTGGTGATTTTCACCTGAAGGGTACATATAAGTGTTCCCAATCTGTTCAAGCAGGAAGATGGCTCAGCTTTCCTCTCCAGTTACCAGAATAAAGATCATAACAATAAAAATAAAAATAAAAATAAAAAAAAGCCCTGAAAACATGTTCTTCACTGTTTGCCTATGGATGCCACTAGCAACTGATGGAAGTTCTTTGTGTAGCTATACAGTTATACAATACCTGATCACACTAACACAAAACCCAGTGTTTCAGGCAAAATGCTATGAAATTACAGCACAAGCAAGAAAATTTTCCCCTTTTTTTTCTGCTCTTGCCTCTATCCATTTCAGTTGTAATGTATATAGTCTGAAAAAGCTGTCATCTCTTGACCTAAGGGAAACATATGCATGTCTTACATCATCTTTTGGATCAGATCACACTTTCTTCTTCTCCTGCTCCTTCAGGCCKGCATTTTTAGAAGGACTGAAGGACAAAGAGGTTAAGATAACATCTCCATTCCAGTGATGCTTCTCATCCTTAACCTTGTCTATKCAGCAGTGAAGGCAAGATAAAAACTTCATAGCATGAAAGAAGTAAGTAGAAATCGGGGAAGACGTGCTGAGTGTGCCATATCCAGGACAAATACCACCCCACCACCAAACATTTCCTGAACCTTCACTGTAAAGTTGTGTGGCTGCAAAGCAGTAGGAGGCAAGGTTTCTCAATCCCTCCAGCAGGAGCTGATGGAACACAAAGTAACCTGAATTCTGACTGTCATAGCCCAGTCTGGTCTCTAACCCTACCTGCAGGGTCTGCACAGCATTCTGGGCTTTCACACACACCAGGCAGCAGATATGTAACCATGGACTTTGATATCTATAACCTCAGTTTCTTCTGTGTTAGTCTTGAGGATTCTCTGGATCTATTAAGCTGATTGTCTAGCCTTCCTGTAGGAAAAATAATAATTAATTTCTTCCTGTCATGTTCTCCTTGCACTGGCTTAATCAAATCAGTCCTCAAAAGATAAAATAAATGGAAATGAGACTGCGTGCACAAGAGCAAAGAAGTTATGATATTTAAACAGTTATTTTGCAAACAGTTGGTGACCTAGAAGACTAGACAGATGATTAAATCAATGACAAAAGAAGTCAGCTTTCTCTCTGACATATTTCAAGTTTGCTAGGAAGCAGTAACAGAAGGTTAGGAAATATTTAGAAATATTTTCATCTTTGGACAGAGAATAATTCAGTCATCATAGAATTCCACTCTAGTAATTCTAAATCTCTCATACATCTGCTCTCTTCTGCTTGTGCCTTTGATGTAATGCAGCTCTCCTGGGCCTTGTTTGGGATATTAAATGGAAGACCCAAGCTCCAACCCCTGCTTCACCTCTCCCATCACCCAGTTTAGGACATGGACTTCCCTGGGGTAGTGCCCCCAGCATGTGCATGCTTTCCCTGACTGAGATTAATAAAAATTGTGATGGTCCTTTAAGGCAATACCGTAGGGCTTATTAGAAGAAAGCTTGTTGTCCCTGGGATCCTGAAATTACCAACTGAACAACCATGRAGAAGTCATCTCATTTTCACTTTGCCTCAGTTTCCTCATTTTGAAAAGGCTCTGAAACAAGACACCTGTGTCACCAAAGATTTAACTGTGTGAAGTGACATGTAATTATACATYAATAGAAAAGCAGGTTGTGTATTTTATCTCTATTTGATTTAATACATTATGTCATTTTCTGTACACAATATTGATTGTTGAAGTTCTGTGTAGCTACCCAATAATTTGGATTATGTCCCTTGCTAAGGTGGTATTGATGACTCTTTACAATCCCTTGACATAATTTCAGCCTTATTAGATACCATGTGAGTTATTTCAGTCTTCTCATTCTCTATCAGCATAAAGAGAATTTTCCTTTACTACCTGAGCTTCTTCCCTTCACATACCAATCAAAGCAATCCTTACTGAATACATCATTAAGACACTTTGCATATGCAAAAAAGGACAACCAAACCACTCCCTCCCCCAAACCTACAGCCATTTCTAATGAATGTTTCAATAATCTTTCACTGCTACATTTTTATRGAAGGGAAAATGTTTATTCTTATCAAAAATGTAAAAGCTGGTATCTGTGTCTGGAGAAGCATTTTTTCTGGGCCCATGCCAAGCTATCTTCAGCAGCAGTGGRAAAATATTACCATCACAATTGCATATTGTGGTCCATTATAATGGAATTAACATAAACCATGTAGAGAAGCGTTTCAAAGCACTACATTTTTATACAATAATCTGATTTGGAGTTATCACTAGCTGAGGAAAAAACTACACGAGGATTAACAAGACACCCTGTGTTAATGCACACTCTCATGGTCTGACTGGGAAGAGTCAGATAAATGCATTTGTCTCAACCAATTCCTACAGATCTGAGGGAAGCCAAGGAAGCAAGGCAGAGCTCAGGGGAGCACAGTGCTTTGTGACTGAAATCAGAAAAAGTTAATCTGTTATCACAGATCAGATCCACATGAGCTTCTGAAATGGTATAGAATATTTTTTGAAGTCATGAGATGTTCAAAGGAACCACATTTTTTCAAGCTTTTAGTCTTCAAGATTTTTCTCATGCTAGATTCAGATTTCACAACCTTTAGAACATGAAATATCATTTCTCCTGTCTTCTTTAGCTCATTCATGTACCACATCTAGAGTGTATAAAGGCAATCTGATACACAGTCCACAAAGCTCAGGCTCAGCACRACAACTAACAACTTCAGAGCATGCAGGGAGCCAGCCCACAACATGCTCTAGCTACCTAGCATGAATCTAGCTGCTCTAGCTTCTCTAGCACAGAGAAACTTTCTACACTATGGTAAATATGCCGTGAAATAATTGGAAGTGAAATAATTGGAAGACAGTAAGAAGGGCAAGATGTTAAAAAACAGGAACAACATTTCTATAACTACTTAATTGATTTGTTTACCTCTCAGACTCACCTACTCCCTAAAAGTGCCTAAAAATATCACCTAGTGACCAGCAGCAGATTCTAAATGTCTTTGTAGCCGTCAGGAGTTGTTCCCTCATCTACCTTGTGCTCGACCCTCTTAGATTCTGTCTGTTTGAAGAAGTTAGGCCTCCCACAGGATGATACTGCCCTGGAGAAAATGATCTTCTGGATCAGACCCAGAACCATACCAAAAGAGACCCTAGAATTAAAGAGAGAAGGATCTTTCCAGTTCTGCATTTGATTCACAGTCTTTTATTCAAGTTGCAAACAAATTTTTCCCGGAATAAGGACTGAAGATAGCCTTCATGTCTCCTAGGTTAACATCCTCACCTCATGTGTTCCTGCTTGCTTGATCTTTGCTTGTCTGTTTGTCAAAATTATAGCYATGTGGGACAAATATTTCTCAAATATTAAAATTCCATCTGGGTCATTGTGGTTAGTAGCTGCTTTGAAGGCAATACCTCCCTCCAAAAGCTTCTTGAGACCCCAGAAAACAGTCATATGACAAAAGCAGTAGATCTGGAATCCTTTTTTTGACATATCGTGGTGTAACACCTGCCTTATCAGTGGGTGGCAGAACTGATCATTTTTCAGACTCTCAATGGGGAAGGGAGCACCGAGAGTCAGAGTGGCTCCAAGTGACAGACTTCAACACACTCCTGATTTAATGCAAACATGCTCCCCGTTCCTGGCTGTCATCAATTCATGTGGGAACAGGCTGGTATTATAGACACAGCATGTGAAACCACGTGGCTTGCCACCGTGACTGGAAGGATAACACATYATCAGCATATCGGAGAAATTCATCAACACACGGGATCGAAGGMGCTTTGTTTACATTCAGGGCTCAGTACATTCAGTCACTGTGAGTGTGGAGAATGAGGGTGAGGATGAGCAGCATCAGGAGCTGATGGATTTGCCTCAACAGGCAAAATATCTGCTGTGCAGTGACAATGAGGAGAAATAAGATAATGAGCAGAGATGCGATGTAAATGGAAAATAAATTTTTTATCAAGCTTAAGAAGGCTTGCTAAGGCTGTTACTCATGATTTCAAAGCAGCAAATGGTTAATTCAGTGTTCTCTTGCTGTGTACAAGTAGCTCTGACACTGGCTGAGTGGTTCATTCTTTCTTTTAGGGCTGAAAGAGAGATTTTCAAAAGAACACTTTTACATGTGCCTTAGATAACAGTCAGATGTCTAAAAGTTTTTGTCAGATACACTTGTAAAAAACTGCTTTGAAMACACTTGACTTATGATGTCTTTTAGGACTTTTGAACAAAGTACCAGACAATAGGGTGAGATGCTTTTGCATGTTTATATCATCATGGAGCAAAACGTACAAAAAAGTAATTTTGAGACAGACTCAGAGTTAGTCAAGCTTGCCTCCTTCCTTGTTTGGAGGACAGCTACCTCCTGATCCTCCATACAGGGCACTCCACTAGACTTTTTCCTCTATTTCAATCAGACACAATTCTTCTAAATAGAGAAATAAGCACATTACATGTGAATATGACAAAATAGACATTGGTTAAAAAGCTTTTTCTACTTTGTTGTTACAGGAACAACCCAACAGACCTGAGAAAACTTTTGGAAAAYTTTCTGTATTGCCAAATAGATCTTTGGGTATAAAAAAAAAACCCAAAAAACAAAACAACAAAACATTCAGCAGGTCGAGCAGGAGGATGGACTGCTGGAAGGGAAAAAACACACAGGAGCAAAGTTTGGTCACAGTAAAACCCCAGTGGAGATGTGTCTGGGAGTTGAATGTTTTGTCTCTGAACAAGGCTTGTCTCCTGGAACTCACACTGATTTTTGTTGTCAAACAGCCCTCAGCAAGTGATATCCTGGAGTTGGTAAATTCTATTAAGAATTCTCACATTTCCAAAAACCACTGACAGTTTCTTTCAGGTGCCAGAGTCCATCAAATCCCGTCCCTAGGATCATTAGCTTACACTGGCAGGAGTGAGAGATTGGCATAAGGCATGGTTAGAAATGACGTTAAGGATTTTTGGCATGGCATTCCATTACATTCCACTTGCAATTAATTATGTCCAAACCTACCAGATGCGATGGGAGTACACTTTAGAAGGGTAGCATCAGCTTTTCTCTTGACGTATTTGCATTAAATATAAGGGCTTTCCTTTTCAAAACAGGAAAAATGAGGATTGTTTGGGCCACAAATGATGCAAATAATCTTTTTCAAAATGTGATAGTCCCGATTGTGTAGTCAAACAATGAGGACTGTTACCACAGTAACACAGTTCTGCTTCTGTTTCCCCAACTGGATGATTCAATACTGATTAGTTATGCTCCTGTTGGGATGGTTTATTTGATGGATTTATTCAAAAATCTGTTTTTCAGGGACACCTGTATAGATTTGACCTGTGCCTAAGTAGATCAACAGGCACATGAATAAAGTCAGAGCAAAATTTTGTTCTCACTTTTTGAAAATATCCCAAATATTTTTCTGCATTAATTCACCAGTAGCAATTGTTCCYAAAATAGAAACTTTAAGTGAGATTCTCAAAATAATTTCCTACTATTATTCAGCATCTTACAGTTTGTTATAAAACTTTTTTTTTATTTTTATTTCAATCAGATTTGGGGCATTCCTAAAAGCATTTCAGAATGATCCTGGGAAACACCTCTGTAGACAGTGGTGAAAGTTTGCTCTGGACTCATCCTGAAAATTACTTTTGTGTGTGATCTCATTTTCATTTGGTTGGAGAGCCAAAGTCAGAAATCTTGAGTTTGCTTCTACACTTCAAGTTCCGCTTTATCAGGACATGAGTCTGAGAGCAAGGCACAGTCTCAGCAGTCCCCACATGAAAAATGAGTCCAAATTTATTTAAAGACATTTGGAAGACCCAGAGGCAGARGGGCATCCTGATTTGGACCCCAACAAAAGACATCTAAGTACAGAAAATCGCACCTGGTACAAACTGCACAGTTTCAGGGGCCCAAAGTCTTCACAAAGGGGACCATTTAATGGTATTTTTAATACTCAATGTACTAGAGACACTGAAGAAAGAAAACCTTCTCCCTTAGCAGCAAATCTAAACACAGGAAAACACACTTTTTACACTTTTGTTCCATGGAAAACTTTTATTTTCTTCATAGCATCACARTCTGCTTAAAAGAGCTACTTGAAGCTTCCTGTTTCACACTGAATATATTCTTAAATATAAATAAATGCACAAGATAAGCATTCATGCTGACACAAGTGACTTTTTCAAGGTATCGCATTAAATATAAGCATGTGCTTAACTTTAATCTGCCTAGAAGCAGACTCCTAAAGTTTGATTTTTTTTTTGCTGACTAATTGGTACTTGCAATTCAATTCATAACTACCAAATRGAAATCTTTCAGAGGTGTCCTGATTTTGCTAAGGTGGAATATTCTGCACCACATACCTTCTCTCTGCCTTTCTGAAAAACTTATCTTGTATCATGTATGCATAGAACAAGAAAGCACAGCTAAGGCTTATGATCTTACATTTCATGTTTTCAWGCTTTTCTTTTTCCTAATATATAAAACTATTTTAAAACAGTCTTCAGTATGATCTTAACTTCAGTAAGGGAGGAATAGTTTCATGAGTTTAACAGTGCAGTTTTTTTATCATATCCCCTCTGTAAAACTGTTCATTTGAAATGTGCTTATGATGAGAAAATTGGGATTTTTTTTTTTTTTCCATTCCTTGTGGTTTCCAGGAACCTGTTTCCTTACTGAGTGTACAGAGAGGTCAGGCATGGCAGCTGTGAATGATAAACTTGAGAGGTGCAGCACAAAATGTGTCAAGGCAAAGGTGGGTGATCTTGGGATCAGCCTGTGCCTTTGAAAATCCAGCAGGAAAATAGCTGGACTTCACATCCTGAGTGGGCTCCTACTTTATCCCACTTTGCTAAGAGTGGAAGATTACATATAAAGCCTGATGGATAAAGAGTCTTTCACACTGCAGCCATCAGAACAAACTACTTTTGCATCTACCATAGGGGAGTGAATTAAAAGGCACTGCAGRAGTGGCTCTTTCAATTTACACACGGAGAAAAGAGTGTAGCTCACATTGAAGTGAGGTTATCAATATGCATTTCATGGACAATATTTASATTGAATCAGTCTAACTCCATTCCCACATGTACAATTTCACACATGAGTCTCTGTATAGGGATTGTATATGGTTGTATACTGATCCTGATCTTCATTTGGAATGAACTGGGATAACCAGACTGAAGGATGTGTGATTTGCAGACCAACAAGCTCACTAAAATACTATGTCTTGGAAAACTACAAGAAATTTGTACTCCCAAACCCAGTAAAAAGTTTCTCTCTGTTTTAAAGCAAAGTTTCCCTCTAAAGCAAAGTTTCCCTTAGTGTACAAGAAAGTTTCCCTTTGTTTTAAACCTGATGGGATGGTATTCAAAGTTTTAAGTTAAAACACTTTCAAGCCTGACCTCTAATGTCACCCAGGCTCCTTTGGGAAGTGTTTGTCTCTACTTTTAGAGTCTATGYAGTGTTCTGAAACTAAAAACTTGTGAACACAGTCACACTGTCAACTGGTCCCCTTTGGTTCTSGGTTTTTCTGTGTGGAAGCTCCAATAAAACAAGGCAAGTTCTCTGTTCTGCAGAGACTCTCATTTTCCAGGCACTCTCATTTTCCCTCAGTGTGTTTTGGGTTGCATTGGAAAACTTTTTATCGACATCCCATTCGTGCAGGATGTCTACATTGGGAATGGTCCCAGAAGCKGCACCAATTGCTCCACTTTCTCCTGAGTGCCAGAGGCAGCACTGATTTGTGATGCTGAAAATGCTGTGATCAAAGCCTCAATTCATGTAATCACTTAGAGCARCACCATTGCCTTATCTTTGGAAGATGCCTATTCCCATGAGAATCCCTTATTTTGTACTGTTAATTATTGTTAACAATGATCTGCAGATGACTCTCCCTTTATACAGTTTCTTTCTTCGTATTCCTTTTTTTTTGGAAGCTGCCAGAAGCATTTGGTTTAGGATTGATACATACTCCAATAGTGATCAAACACAGCTTTGATTTTCTTTTGTTTCCTTCTTCTCTCCATCACTGGTTCAGTTACATTTCAGGAATGATGAAAAAGGCCGGCTGGGAACTAATTATAAAAATGCAAGCTGGAAGAAACACAATTTATACCATTGTCCTTTATCTTTCAAGCAGCTAAAATGATCACTAATATTTCATAAATGAAAGGGAAAAATTAAGACGCAACTGTTAGAATTGGGCTGTATCACAAATAATGGTTACTAGGGAGATTTCAAGAGAGCTTAATTTGGGACCGCAAGAGTCTTTGAGCGGAACTGAGTTGTGTGCTCCTAAATCCTCCTGTGATAGCTTTTGAAAAATATTCCCTTAAGCCATTAGATCACTTAAAAAAGTACAGTAGAAATGTGGAGGACAGTATCTTGCTGAACCACAGGTCTGACCAGGGTTTGCAAACTGTGCCCTTTCCGTTCTAACACAATGCAAGAACACCCTACAGACTCATCAGCCTCTTCACTTACACAGCTGCTTTCCAGGACACACTCTTTTTCTGAACCAGCATGGTTTCTGGAGACCTTTTCGTTCCTCTAAAAAGTTTTTAGGCAGTTGCTCCTCCGTTTTCCTTATCCTCCATCCCAGGTCCTGCCACTGCTTCCAAACTTGTCCTCATCCATCCACAGCTGCCTTAATGCCCTCCTCAAATTCTGCTTTTCTCCTTCCTCTTGTTCCAGCTGTACCAGCAGGAAGCCCTGTGCAAGAGAAACAGCAAAATTAATTCATTTGGGACCTGCTTTGAGGCCTTTTCCCCCAGTGTTGGAGTGGTTGAAATAGTGACTCACYTTTTTAGTTAAAAACCAACATCATCACAAAACAGCATTCCTACAGATTTTGGCTCTTATGATGCATCATTATTGATTTCTCTGTTGCTTCATGTTGATTCATCTCAACTAAAATGTGTATTTTTGATATAAAGTAATTCACTGGTGCCTCCATTTTAGATCCATAATTTGAGAAAATGGCCTGATATAATGAAAGGCACTTTTGAAAGCCAAAGCTGCTTTCAGCCTAAGAAGGCTCAGAGAGTATTTCTTTTCCACACAACAGTCACTGTCAGATTATCGGAAGGAAAACTTTCTTCACAGCAAAGGAATGCCACAGTSCATGTCTTCAACATCCCACCCTCTGTCTCTAGTCTGTGCTACTGCTGACCAAAGACCTCTGGAACTTGAGAGTGGCCACAAAAGATATCCTATGGAGGAATATTAGAAGTCTAACACACATCAGCATTTCTGTCATGCATTTCCCAGCCTCCATCTTTCTGAGATGGATGCTGGGTGGTTTTTTTTTTTGTCTAAGAAAGCCTCACAGTGTAGCTCTCTTCATTAACTTTTCCTGTCTCCACTTGAATAMCCTAAATTATTTGCTGCCAAGCTTTGTCCAGGAGTGCCACACACAAAAACTGCCTCTTGTTTTTAATYCACCTCCTGCTATTTTCACCTGACAGTCCTCATAAGAGACACAAGAGCAGTCCTTTCCTTCTCCACTCACACCAGGGGCACTTAAGGAACATCCAGGACCACAAGCACAACATTTTAAAAACTCACAAAGAAAAGTTATAATTCTTTTGAACAAGGAAACAAAGTTTTCTCACAGTTTCACACATATTTTAAATGAGCAGTGGTGATGATGGAAGAACAGTCTCTTGAGCTGAAGAGGAGTCATAATCCTGCACGTCTAGGAGATGGCTGCACTTAGCCCTAAATGAGGCTCTCTGGAAGGGTCTGTGCATGGTGAACATTACCAAAGCCCCTGCATACTGTTTGTGAGTTTTCATGTACATTAAAAAGTGATAAGCTGGCCACCTACTGTTCATATTTTCGTATCAGATGGTTTTGTCTCACATCAAGAGAAACTAAATGGTTTTAGTTTAAAACAGATGGCAAACTGTTGGCAGGAGCTTTCAGAGGCATCAACAATTGTAAAGTAAAGTAGGACTCATAGGACAGATGAGAAATTAAATGCCCAGTGCTAGAAAGTGACCTGAAATTCAATCCAAGGTATAGGCCATCACACAGCAGGATGTTGAAAACTTTCCTACAGAACTGCGTTCTGCAACTAGCTCCTGTCCCTTTCAAGGACAGAGCAAAAGCCCCAGTTTGAAAGAAAATTGCCTATTGGAGAAATGAAAATTGACATCCAAGTCTGGATCAGGTTATTTGCGTGTTTGTCACAGACTGTTTCAAACAGAGCTCCTGTCTCTCCTGAGCCAGGTGAGGAAAACTCCTCGGTATGACAGAACAGCTGAAACAAAACACCATAAAAGCAATTAGTAGTAATAAAAGACACTYTGCCAGCCTATCAAACATGAGCACATAAAAGATATTTCTGAAAAGCRCACACATCTAGGTTATGACCTGCAGGCCATCTACCTGAAACCCTGAGTTAACATCTGGTTTAGGAAGCACTGCTGTTGGAATATACTGGCAGGTCAATAGGAGCAAACATGCTGAGGGGCTGCCACGAGTGGCAAGACTGAAAGGTTTGCATTTCACCTTGCCTGAATGCAGTGTCCTGAGCATGGGGCTGCTGCTGGGATGAAGAGCTCTCCCCCATAACAGCGAGCCTGCCTACAGGCTGTCCCCTGGACATGAGTCTGAAAGCTGCCACATAAATATTCTTGCTGCTTAGAAATGGGACCAGAGGCCAGGGGCTGTTTAATTCAGTCCTGAGAAGGCCACTCAGCCAGACATGCAGAGTGACAGCTCTCAGCTGAGGCTGGCCCCACAAGCTTTTGTCACAGGACAGAAAACTCTTTCTGTGTGCCAGCTAAGCCATCCCCTACCATTATCATCATTGCCAAAAAAAACAGCATCCCTAAACATACTTGTAGCATCCCTATTCATCCCTTCAGGACCCTGAACTTTTGACCATCCTGATTTTTGGTTCTCATTCTTGAATAACTGCAAGACTATACTAATTTTGAGGGAATCCAAGATAAGTGTTTGAGGTTTACTCCTTCCATAGTCCCTGACAAGTAAAAAATTGCTTTGTGTCACATTAAGGATGTTTAATACTTTCAAAAGTTCCCAGGACTTCAAGGTTTCTCTTATTCAGGAGGATAGAGGTTTTCTTCTGCATAGGTGTATTTTAATTATCACCTAACTAGTAAAAGAGAGAAAGAGAAAGACAGTCCTTCCTGAAAAAGGTATATGTGCATTCAGTTTCTCCCAGAATCAGTCAGTCCCTTTTCCTCACAATTTCTCATAACTCTGTGAGCCAAAACTCTTCTGCAGATAAGCTTAAGCAGAACCAAATGCTTTTGCAGCCAGGCATRTTTTTCTTAAGCTGTTTGCCTCTCCACACATCGCTCTTTTCACAGTCTTCCTGTTCTCCTTTTACAGTAACCAGGTCTCCCAATTTCTCCAAAGAAGAGTCATGSTTAAGTGGAATCAGTGCTTGGGTTCCCATGATTATTTGCCATTGGTTTAACTGATTTGGCTATTGCTTTTTTTCTGCAACATTGGGATGAAATTCTATTTCAACTCAACAAAACTGCACTTAAAAGCRTGTTGACGTAATATTTTGATTTTTCACATTCTTTTGTGCACCCTCAGAGAGTTTGTTGACAACACCAAGCAGAGAGGTGCAGACAACATATCTGAAGGAAGGCATGTCATCATCATTTTATTGTTCTGAAATCTGAGCCAATGTTATATGTTACGGAATATTCCTTTTTCAACTTGTGTCAGCTGTTCTAGTCTTAAAATTCTGTGACTTTATATTCTTGCTCACCCTTTTCCTCACCCAGTCATATCCAAAATACAGATCTGCATCTCCAATATCCCACTGGAAGCTATTTCATGTAGTAAAAATAATATTTTTTTTTCCTGGTACAGAAATGTTGATATTTGCTTTCACAAATATACAATAAAGCATCTTGATATGGCCTGGGCTATGAATGTTCTTCAAACAGTTCCCAAACCCTCCTGGAACAGCAAAACTCACAGCAAGCCCTCCAACCCAACATCATGAGCAYCATGAAACTCTGCAAGGATGTGGATCCTGTGCTGTTTCCAAACCAACATAGCTTAAACCCACCTTAAAGGATTCCTTAAAGAACTTTGGAACTTCAGTGATTTTGATATGAGCTTCCAGGCTACAAAAAAAAAAAAAAAAAAAAAAAAAAAAAAAAAAAAAAAAAAAAAAAAAAAAAAAAAAAAAAAAAAAAAAAAAAACAAAAACAAAAAAAAAACCTGAGGACAAATCCAGTTTTCAGGATGACTTTTGATGTGATGATGACTTTGCCAAATTCTGCTCATAGAATTCAGGGTGCAACCTGGGCCGMAAACTCTTTCCTTGAGTGCCTGACTTGCTTAGGATAAATTGCAGTGAAATAGAAGAGAATTTGGGGACAGAGGAATACCAGTGGGATTCCTGATAGGGAAAGCAGCCATCCTCCTCCAGAATACACCATCCCCTTATCCTGGCACTAGCTCATCCTTCAGAAGAGGAATCATCCCCTCTTTCCAGAAGGAACACTAGCATGGGCACATACCAGGTCCATACAGAAGGCACCTGATTCAGAGGGGTGTAAACAGTGCTGAAGCCCACAAAAATTCAGAAAGAGATTAATTTTCTTTCTAAAGTTTTACGACACTCTCATCACAGCACCCTCAAACATGCTGGATGTACACAGCAAAAAAGCTACCATCAAGCCTTTCCTTTTGCTTTTGATTTGTTATCTTCAGGATTCTGCCTCTGCACAAGTGAGTTTGGATTTAGCTAAATTTTGTTTTTTTCACCAGATTCCTGGAGGCAACCTGGCATGCACACCCTGTGGTATGAATTAATATCTATTATCCCTATCACTTYATTTAATTCACCTAGCAGAACATCTAAGTTAAAAGGCTTCTTTGGAGCTTTGAGCCTGTCTAAATGCCTCAGGTGTTTTCAAWTTTTTTTATTCTCCATAAAAAATTCATCCCCAAGTGATGTACCTTTGTGAAAAGTGAACAAACAGCAGATCCGGCTTTGTTCATTAACAAACAATGTTTTCTATGAACACAGGATATGTCAGGCTGCATTTGTCTGCCTCAATCTCTTCTTTTTAAGAGCAGCCAAGACCAGACCCTTCAGACGGAGGTGGGAGGAACCAGTGCAGGGAGAGACAGGCAAATCTGCCTACCCGTGGATTCTGCCCTGATCCCACAGATCTACTCTGGCTCCTTGTGCTGTAGGGACTGAACACCCTACCCTGGCCTATCAAGGGGAAATAATGGGGTGGGAAGCATGGCACAAAGGCAAATACCATAGAGCCATGGAATCAYTGAGGCTGGAAAAGTTCTCCAAGACCATTGAGTCCAACCTTCGACCAAACACCACCATATCAGCTAAACCACAGCACTAAGCACCTCATTGAGTCATTTCTGGAACAATTCCAGGGAATGKGACTCCASCRCTTCCCYGAGAAGCCTTTCCAGTGCTTGACAATTTTTCTGTGAAAGAATCCTTTCTGATGTCCAACCTGAACCTTCACTGGTGCAGAGTGTGGTGGTTAGATTTCAGACACACAACTGGAATTACAAGAACTTTGTCTTGTGCTGCAGAATAATTGGGAGAGTTCCTTGATTGAACTCACGGTTCCATTTCTCAGTCAAGGTGAGCTGAGCACCAGCCTAAAGTGCAGCATTTCTGCCTCAGCAAGAAAGACAAAAGGACTGCGTGGCTTCACTGCTGGCAGAGAGAGCAGGGATGATTTGTAGTGAAACATTCCAGGTCTTGGTGATCAGTACTGAAGTTTATGTGTTCATCACATATTAAAGTAGCAGTTCCACATAAGAATAATTGTGGCATGAAGAAAATTACCAGATGGAAGAGAGAGATCAAAAGCCAGGCTATCACAAATCCTGAGATTGATGAGAAATGAGGCAATTCTGAATTAGAAGGAAAAAAAAAAAAATAAAAGGAAAAAAGAATCCCCCCCAGGATCTTGCTCTATTTCATGGTTTTAGAGGTTCAGGTTGTCAAGCTATTCACAATCATAATTAAGCATTACAGCTTTCCCAATTGCCTCTTTATCCAGAATTTCAAACATAAAACAAATAGGCTCTGAGCATCACGTATCTGGAAAAAATGCAGAGCAAAAATTTTTCTCTTTGATGAGAGAAAATATTCCAAAAATTTGTACTTTGCAACATTGCCTTTTCAGTCTGAAGAAGTTTCTCGTCTGAATTCCTTGCTTCACTGTGTTTTACTGCACTAAAAAATAAAGAAAGATGCAATGAAGAGCAACATCAGGAGACACTCTTTCCAGTGCATGGTTCACACTTTKCTGGAGAGGAGAACTCTTCTCATGTCAGGAAAGGGAATGCAATCAGCTCCAACAGCACTTAAGAAGGCAGGGCAGAGAAATAGCTGGGGGTCTAACAGCCTGGAGGCCCTGTCAGCATTTATTATCCATAAAGGAGATGGGATAATATAAGAGCCTGCTCTGTGCAAACCACCTCTATTTTCTTGATTATAGTGTTTGTTAAAATGTTTGGTTAGAAAGAAAGGCAATGGAAGCTGAGCTAGGACTCTGAAAAGATTGTTCAGCCCTCTTATTTTTTTTTGTGGAAACAAAATCTAAAGAAAAATGATAAGACACAGAAAGCTGTAATTTATCTTGAGCTCATCAACTGAATAGCAAGTGCTTAAGAGGCACATTACRTATACTTCATGAGTGATAGTATAGTGCTGGAACATGAACTTTACTGCAAAATTTACTTATCGATATGATGTGCCAAAGAGACAGCCTTGCTAACCAAGTGCTCAGGACTGCAGATTTTATTTGATTGCACAGTTAGAGAAAATTCACATTAAAACCCCTGTGGTGAAAAAGTGTATTAATGGGAAATTTTCAGCAACTGTTATTTACCTTGGAATTGGCCTTGAGTTGTGTGTATGAGCTCACCTTTCCCATTTAGGTGTTCTCACAGGGCAATGTCCTAAAGRCCTGATGATCTGGTAAAGCCAAGGATGTGAAAAAAGGAGCTGATCTAAAGCAAAACATTTTCATGGCTGGGAAAAATCCCTTTCAAATGGTTTCAGAAAAATCAGAGTGGAATTAATCTGAGCAGAAACATTCTACAGCTGACCTGAAAGAAAGACTTCTTTTTTCCTTTTCTTTTAAAAAGTGATTTCTGTACTTATTTTGCATTTAAAATTATGGCTGAATCATGCAGCCAACCGTGGATTTGGAATCACAGCCTTGCTCCTGACACAGAGCCCTCAGAATAAGGACAGGATCTTGCAGGGTCACGCAGCAGCCCCACACTGCTCCCCCTCACTGATCTGACATTACAGCTGTGCTTTCAGAGCCACACTCTGAACTGGATTAGTGCATTTTTGTCGTGTGCCTGTGTATTTCTGGCTCTGTATTTTCTGGCTCTGTGYTTTAGTCCTCAGCTAAACCTTTCATGAGCTTTCCTTCAGACATGAGTAGCTCAAGGAAGGGCCCTGCTCACAGGGCACAGCTGAAGCTGAAAGATGATGTTTGCCCACAGCAATAAGGCTTGGCAAAACATGAACATAAGGGATAAGATCATCAGCTACTGTGGACAAGCTGTTGAGGATCTSCTCCTGTCTTCACAGAGAGCTGGGAGCCAGGCAGTCCCTTGTGGACACTTCAGCTGCTCAGCACAGAGCTGCTGCACCAATTAAATTCCCTGTCACAGATGCTAAAAMCACCAGAGTTGCTTAAAAACTCTAATCAGCACCATAGTAGTGATATCARAATGGTGATGGTGGTGCCTGTGTTTGACAGAACGAGTCCCTCGGGAGCCACAGTCACTTCTGCTCTTGGAGACCTAAAAAGTTCTGCACTGACGGGGGGTGGCTTCTTTCCCTTTGCTGAGTGGCTTGAAAGGCACAAACTGAATCTGCAAAAGCTTTRACAGAGCAAATATTGCAGGATATAATATTCTCTGAGCACTTGAGTAACTGCTCAGTAGTTATGCCAGTGGCTAATGCTGCATTAGCTGAGTGCATTCCAGGAGATGTGTGCTACACCTCTAAGTGCTCTGAAAGGAGGAAAATGTTTCACAGGGCTGGATGTGCCAAGTACAAAGTAATCCCAGAAAGGTGGGACCCCACCAGAAACCACAGGTCTTCTTTTAGTGAGACCAAGCAAAAAGAAAGTATTCAACACTGGAAACTCTTGGATTTTTGAGGAATTGGTTTGTCTGTTTAGAGTTTGGAAAATATATTTCTCCAGGGAGCACATCTGGCCTCTGCCATTGTTTGGGACTGAAAAGATGCTCTCTTCACCATAAAATGGTTCAAAAATATTTCAACCTGGCAACACTAATTCTTGAAAAAAATTAAACAACCTTTTAATATAACTATGAGCTGTTTCAAAGCAGAAAAAAATCTATTGAAGAGAAAGCTGAGTGAAGCATTGCAAGTCTGGAAGTTTGCTATTAAGAACTGAGATAATGACTGACATTGACAGCAATCTTATTTTTCTAATACTTTGTTCTTATAATAAACATTACTCTTTAGAATCCTTCTTTCCAGAGCAGAGGTGCCAATTTTGCTCCATCTGTTTGGGTATTTCTGAGTCACTCATAAGCCTCTTTTCAGGTGGAAACTMCTGGGTCAGATCTTGATGCTCTGGGCTTGCACTCTCCATGCTCCTAAACTGATCAGTTTTCATGGGAAGAAAGGGAGCTCTGTGGTACCCAGCTCAAGCTGTCCAGATTAAGGACACAAAAAAAAAAAAAAAAAAAAAAAAAAAAAGGATTTGCTTCCACCTGGTTAAAATAAAGCTGCAAAGGTCAAGAGACCTGACTTGTGTCAAAGCACTACCCAGTGTGATCTGGGAATCCCTGGGAACCACAGTTGGGAACTTTCAGACAAACATGATGTTCTTCCCTTCCTATTCTGGCAACATGATTTTCTGTGCCACTAAATGAATCCCGTTTCACATTACAGAACTGTTGGGAAGCTGAACATACTTTCCCATGCATTTGTTCATGACCCATTTCAGAATCAAAATGTGTTTTAAAYACTTCATGCACCCATTACTTTTTATTATGAACGGCTGCTCACACAGACAGCACTGAGCCTTATGRCAACTCATCATTTAGGACAATTTCCATCATTTGGTGGAAACACTCCTGCTGGTCTATCATCCCCTTGGATAAGAACTACTCCATCTCACTACACAACACCACTGCAAACACTGGTTTGAACCCACAGTTTAATTGTTGGCAAGAAGATCAGGCTTTCTATTATGGTCTGCTCAATTATTAAAAAAAAACACATTATGTTCACTTAAAAATCACATTCTCCCCTTTTTCTTTTATTTTCATTAATTAAAAGATTATTTTTTAATTTTTAAATAGAAAATAAGAAACACAAATCAACAAAAAGTATTAAGAAGCAGTAACAGACAACTATGAAAGCAGAAAATACTGAGCAAAATTGACATTTTGAGACAAATTATGTTTTACTTGGTCTTCATGAGACAAGGTTGGGCATGGGAGTATTCCTGTGAGAGAGAACAGTCAGAAAGTCTGTTTCAGACAACAGGAGAGGGTGGTAGTTCAGTTCATTTGAAATGCTGAAGCAGAACTGTCCTTTCTAGGTTAGTCCTGCCCAGCAGGAAACCTAACTCTGTCATTGCCAAAACACCATTTTCAATATTCTAACATCTGCCATCTCTGCCTCTTAACATGCACTGAGGCTCTTGCACAAAGAACAGAAATCCTGTTATCCCAGTCAGCCCCTGCCTCTGCCTTTTCTGATGGTTTCACTGCAAGGACACATTTTCTGATTCAACATTTATATGCAAGAACCATTTACAAGCTCTTTGTGTTTCCCTGCCTATGGTAACACACAGGCAGCCATGCTGTGACATTTCTCAACAATTTAATTATCCTTTTTCCATCATGTTGGATTAAGACAGGGAGGTTTTATCTTAACAAATGTTTCTATTAGTGTAGASACAGGGAGAAATGTTTCTTTCAAAAATTTTATTTAATTTCTTCTGCTTTTTGAGGATGAGGCAAATTTTACTGCCCAATGTTCACATTCTTGTTTTTTTTTTCCTTTCAAAAATGCACTGAATGAAAAAAGGGGATCTCATCCAATACTTTTTTTTTTTTTTTCAAATTTAAGCTACACATTCTTCACAGGGGTAAGCAAAGCTAACAAATAATTAACAGCCTCTTGAGCCAGCATTACCAAACTCACAAATTTCAGCATTTCACTGCTCAGTTATGCAAAGAGAAAACAGAAACAGAACAAAACTTCCAATGTTCCTTTGAAATCTTTTCATATYTATTCATTTCAGTAGAGTAGCTGGATTTTTCAGACAAACTCAGCMCACAGCAGTCAAGGCCCAAAATCCAAAGAGCATTTAAGCAAACAGAACAGGTGTGAGTCACATTTCACATTTGCTCTCCACTGCAGTGTTATTTCTCTTCTATGGGGGTTTGTTAAAACTTACAAATTTTTCTCTGTTCAGCTCTTTATTCAATAGAAGAAACATGTTTCATGATCAACGTGCTGATTCTTTCTGTGATCTATTCACAACTTCAAGCAGAGAAAATAATAATTGCAAATGCATTACCTGTAGAAAATGAATTCTCATTTATCCAGACTAATGAATGGACCACACAAACATAGMTTCTTCCCTGCCAGTAACAACTGAATGAAGAACAAAAAAATTACTGGATTAAACGATTATAGAAAGCTGAGTAACTTTTAAAAGTGAAAAATATTTCCAAACTGGTAGAAAGGAAATTGGTTGGGAAAGGTTCAACAAGATGCCTTCAAGAAAGAGCAGATAAAGAWGAAGCACTAGTGTGTAAGACCTGTGGGAAAGCAATTAAGATATTTGTGTTGATAGCCACAATGCCTAGATGACTGCAAATTATCTAAATCGGCAGTCTGCTTTAAAGAAATTGTACTTGTACCTCATTGTGTTTATCTTGATTTCTTGCTCTGTCATTGCCTTATTGCCAATATTGCCTTCTTTTTTTTTTCTTTTTTTTTCATAAAGCTCAAAAGTATAACTTTAGACTCCAATCACAAACACTCACACATAGAGTTAATAAATGCAGTTATTAACTCTATTTTTCCCCAATATTCCTCCCCCCCACCCCATCTTGTTCCCTGTGCAAACATGTTTCCTCTTAATTTAAATTCAGGCAACATTATTTTCCTGGCTGTCAGCAGTCTAAAAAGAAAGCCCCACAAACAATACAACACTCTTTTTCAAATAAAAAAAACCCTTATCACATCAAGTTTCCATTAAGTTGACCTGAAATCATAGTTGGATAACAGCAGCAGAAATATTAAATCTGTAGACATTTAGAATTTAATTTCTCACAAAGCTGTTCAGTGTATTTACCAGCTGCCAAGAAGGTAAACACCCATAAAAGCATTTCTGGCCAAAGACAGCTACAAGCTTAGAAAAAAAATGGGTTTTGTTTTGGCCATAAAATGCATTCTTATTCAATATTTCTCTCCCTCTCCCCCAAGAAAGGGATCATTCTTTCCAGAAGCATACAGAACCATGAGATTTTTACAAAAGCTGTTTTTTCCTTGGGAAGAATACCTAGGTATCTCAGGGGAAAGTTTTCAGGTTTATTTCTAATAAATTTAAATCCTCTTAGCTGATGATGCTGGTAAGCCTCTGCTCCAAAGTGTCCCAGGGAGATGAAGAGCACACGGTACCCCTGTGCCCTCTGCCACGTTCAGAACTCCCTGTGTACTGACACGAGGATTGTGTGAGCTGGCTGGCCTGCAGATCTTGACCACAGCCTCTAAGCTTTCAAATTTGGCAGACAATTCCCCACTGAAGGGTTTGAAACAATCTCTTACGAGTGGAAATTTCTTACAGTGGATATCCATACCTGGACCACTGTACTCCATTTTTCTCTTGCCTCAGCTTATTTTTGCAGAGTTTCAGCATGTTTTCATTCATAGTATCAATGAGAAACAAAAAGGTATCAAAATGGGAAACTCCCATTGCTCTTCTTCAGAAAACCCTGCCTTCTAAGCTCTTAGAAACACTGTCAGATAGCCATCCTCCATTTTGATGTTCTCTTTTTATTCTTCTTTTTACATTTATTCTTCTGTTTCTTCTCTCTCTCATCACTTGCTTCCTTCCCTTACTACTTGYTATGTTCAATAGATGACCTGGGTGATCAGACTCCTTCTAAAAACTCACAGGTTCACTAAACTATAAGAAATCAAAGTTACTCTTTCCATACAGTTTTCTCTGGAATGACAACACAAACATTCAGATCAAGAGAACAGGAAAAACAGCATCTGCTAAAAATGTATTGGGCAGAGTGGCAAAATCTGAAAAACCTGCCCAGGTAAGAGAGGTCCCTCATCTCTACCTATTCAACAACAGGATAGTTAATACTTCACAGTTATCTTATTTCTTGCTCCCCTTCCTCACCCATGGAAAGCACAGCCATATCTAACTTGYTATTTGCTGTCTAAATTCTCCTCTTGGTTTTGACATCACAGGTGAGAAGTCTGACCATCACCTTTACTCTGTCCTGACACCTGCAAAGATTTCTTTCCCTGGCTTCCTGTTCACGACTAAAATTAGAAGGCATCATTATTTCTTGTGACAATGTTGATGTTTTCCCTGCTTTTTTATTCTTAAGTTTGTTTCCATTTAAAAATTAACATTATTTCTTCAAATCAGCATCAGAGATGCAAATGAATTAAAACAAAAGTCAGGTGTTCTGAGATATCAGTGTCTTAGAGACTCTATGGTTACTGCTATTAGTAACTTACAAAAATGTTAATAAATTCTCCCATGTCAATTAGGCACCTTCCTTTTTATGAAGTGCTTAATTTTTATAAATTTAAACCCATCCTGCGCATTTTATCGGGCTTTTAGATTAACTAGGAACAAAAGTTGTTGGGGAGTCTTTGTGCCTATTCTCAGTGCTGCTGCTCTCTTTTTTTATAACTGCTTTTCAAAGTCTCCTCTTGCAAAACCAGGATGGCAGCAACTCCCTGAACTGCTATTGCTGTGTAGAATGTGAAAAAGAAAGGAAAAAAATGTGAAAGTGAGGTCAAGCRTTAGAAAAACCCCCGAACATGCAAGAATCAAGAATCAGAGGATAAGCCCTTTCCCAGCTTTTAGAGACTACAATRAAACATTAATGACTGGCCAGGACAAAATACTAGACTTGTTGGGTTTGGGAGGTGACCCATGAAAACCACACTGACACTCTTGAGTCAAGCAAAGTGTTTGGCTGGCCTTGATGGATTTTTGTTTATCAAATCCTTTATAAGCTTTATGATCTTTACTGGAGCTGAAAAAAGCTATTTTAAAATTGCTAAAAGTTTTAAATACCATTTTTCTTCTAAATTAATTACAGTTCAACAGGGGCAGGTGAACTGAGTTTTGAGAAATATCAAAAGGATTGATAACAACAAGCAGTGTCAGATTTGGGAGGAGACCTGAACKGGCTTTGGAGTGAGATATTTCTGTCTAATAAATCTCAAATGAAAAACAAAATTTGCATCTCTATTCTACATATAATGGAACTTCTCTTTGTCAATGGATAGATGGCAATGTGCCGTGCTAGACTGTTCTAGATTAGATACGTCTGGATTAAAGAGGGCTGGACACTCTGTTTCCAGAGACATTGGGAATTAATGACCCCAGCAAGCTCAGTGCCAGAACTTCCTGTGATTTCAGTGGGGCCAAGAAAAAGGTCCCARCAACTCATTTTTATAAAACTCTAGAAGGAGGAGTTTGGGAAGAAAGTTGTCTTTATCTSAGTTTCCTTCTCTCCAAGCTAGTGAAATTCTTAAGCAGCACAAAGGCTGCTACTAGACTTAATTATTGATTTTTGAGGATCCTTGAGACCTTCCTAGGAGGCCTCATGGTGAGCACAAACTACTGTTCCTCATTATTGTCACTGAAAGATTTACAAGATGAACGTTTTCTACATSCATCAATTACTAACCCAGCTCTTGCACTTAGAGCCTTGAACCGAAATTAACATCTCCAAAAAATAGTAACRCTCCTACTGGCATTATTTATCAGGTAAATCTAAAACTTGCTTCTCACAGCTCAGAAAGGAAAAAAAAACTTACTTCAGGTATCCAATTTTATCCCTTTCACCACCAGCCCAATGGCTTAGAATTATACTTTTGCATGAACTTACTGCAGTTTGCTTTACCATGAAGCCCACTTGGTKTAGTAGAACCACCCCTCCAGAGCCAGCTTTTTTCATAAAGCTGACATTGAGCTAAATATCTATAAATATCTGTATTTAGAAAATTATCCCTCACTATCTATAGATGTTTCTTTTGTCAACTACAGACTGACATACAGACTGATCTGCCAGAAAACCACAGATCCAGCCAAGAGAAAGGGTTGTTGTTTCATTGGTAAGGCTCTGGTCCTCAATAATGGGAAAAGAAAGAAGCAATCCACTTTTTTTTTCTGCAGGAGTTATTATTTTCTGTTTTCTATTTTGAGTTTTCTGAGTGATTTTTAAATAATCTTCTGCAGCTCCTATCCAAAGCAATGATCTGAGGTSTTTTTAARCACAAAGTACCCCTAGGACACCCCMTACATCCCTAGATTACTTGAAGGCRCCAAATTGAACATCAGCTRTTACTGACACTGGCTGKGATTCTTCCTRTTGGCATAGAGTACATTTAGTTTTGGAGCATACACTCCCTCATTTCCATATAAACAAATGTTTACACTCCAGCATAAACACGAAGTTTTATGTCCTGTTACAAAGAGTTACGAGACCCTTCTCTGCCTCTCTATGTAATAATGAAGTTTGGGAAATTAAAGTGATTTATTCCTGAATAGAAAATAAAAATGGCCTGATGCATGTGAAAACCCCTATACACAAATAATAAAGGTATCTCCTGTGTTTTTGTTAAGAATATCCTATATGGGTTAGGGTATTACGGAAAACATGAACTGTCTGTTTCTCATACTAGAGTTTATTTTTCTTCACATTGTTTTTGCAATAATAATAAAGGAGAATGCTTCTGGCTTTTGTAAGCTGTCCTCAGATTTAGCTGTATAAAACCAGACCCGAATCTACTTCAGCTTTGTACCAAACTCTGAGGTCTCAGGGCACATCAAATGTGAGTTCAGCGGTACTGGCAGCCTTGTGAGCAACCCCCTTTCATTTTTGCTTTGTTCTTCTAAACCAAAGTTGTTTTCACCATCTTCCTGAAGGAGATTTAGATCATGATATCTAGCTCTAAACTCTGAAGTGATTCACATTCAAGGTTTACATGGTGGGCTTTCATAACTTGGCCGTTCTCTGGCAAAAAATTTTTTGTGTTGGGTGGAATAGGTCTTAAGGACATCAGACATCATACCAGCAAAAGTGGAAAAGCTCAACCAGTGTTATTAGTTACCACAGTTTAATTGCAGGCTTAGCAATATTTATATATATATTTTAAATGCTCCAAAAGGCTCTCAGAAAATCTTTCAGATTCCCTTTTCTTTTTCAGACTTTATTTATTTCAAATGCATACTTTTAGCCTTCTTGCAAGCAGGAATCCTTAATGTTAACACAGAAGACATGAAAATACAGCTCAGCATCCAAAGATCTTTCATTAGCTAAAATTGATGTTTTTTATCCAATGTTTTAAGTTCAAATGTGTCACTGTTTTTGGATCAAGAATATAGCAAGAAATTATATAGTTCTAGGGAAACAGCCTATCAGAAGTTTTTCATTGGATTCATTAGAAACTGTTCTTACTCACTGAAAAGTGATTCAGATTTGGGGTWGATAGGACTGCATCAACCAAGATCAATTTCAGAGCATTCTGACAACTTTTCACTAAAGCCAAAGTCCTAATTTTGCAATTTGTTTTATATATCACTTTCAACTAGCTTGTTTTTTCATCATTTTTGTATGGGAATTTAKTTCTTAAACCAGTCTGTTTTACTGGTTTGAAATAAATTGAAACTCTAGAAAATTCCCTCCTTAGCACTGCACATGGGTAAGGAATCTGCAAGCTGACAGCATATTTGTGGTTTTTAGGCTATCAATTACAGCCTTATTTAAGAATTGTGCTCACCAGTGTGACAGGAATCTAGATAAGAYACTGTATGATATACTTGATGCAACCATCCATCCTACATTTAGTCTCAAGTGAGTTTCTCCACTAATCTGTTATTTCTCTGTRTATCTCATGTCAGCACACCAGAGATTAACTCCCTCAATTCAGAATCTGTTACCTTTTGTCTGGAGATATTTATTCTGCTTTATGTGATCCCATTGAAAGCCACAAGTCACAGCACAGCTCAGTTTAGGGCCAGTCAGATTCCTTCCCCTGCTCTGCCACTGCAGTGTGAGCTGCAACCACGTGTTCAGAACTATGTATGAAAAAAGTAACGAAATTAATGATTCCCCTACCTGTGTTCACACTGTGATGTAGCCAGCTCCAAAGGAGGGTGAGGAAATAGCACAATAGCCAGGACTTGGGTGTATTTTGCTGGTGTTTCACAATCTGCCTCAGGGTGCTCTGTGGGGACATTGAACTCTTGAGAGGTGCGGGTATGAGCAGCAGAAGAGAAGTTGTGGTGTGGGATGGAGAACACCTGAGCATCCCAAGCAGTCATTGAAATTTCCAATACATTCTGAATATAGCAATTTCTATTTCCCTGGCCTCCATGTGGTCTTTTTCCTGTAAGAATGAGTTTCCATCCCTGTCTTTAGAGAAGGCTGAGGCAAAATAGCTCAGCCTGCATGGCATAGTTAAACTACCCTTGATCTCTGTCCCACCCCCACAGTACAGCCACTCCACTTAYACCATTGTTATATTTTATTGGAAAGAAGAGCATTTTCTGACAAGTATTCCCTGGGCCCAAAACCTTCTGATGTAAAGTTGTGTTCTTGCAGAGAAAGTTTCATCTCTACTTTAATGGTCCCTAATGTTTTRTTTTCACTGGCACAGCATTTTGGGGTACAGATACAAATTATCTCCATTTTCAGTGCTCCATCATTCCAAACATGCTTGGAGACCACACAGGCACAATGATCTGTTAAAGCTTTGGAGAGGTTTTGCAGAGTGGCTCCTTAAGTACTCCGCTCCACTAAGGATAATGCAGACAACAGTCAGACAGGCTGCCTTTGACATTTTGTGACACACAGCATAGCTACAAGTGATGTGGGTCCTGTAAAACATGTCTGTGCTGAGAACAACGTGGACCTTGKTTTTTATTTGTCTTTAACAGGGAGGTGAGACATGCAAGTCCTGGCTTGTGCTGTGTGCATCCCAGAGCTGCTTAGGGGAAAAAAGGGCAGGAGGAAGAAAGACACAGATGAGTCCACCTTTACTCCAACCCCCAAAATAACTACCATCATTTCTGRGAGAGAGAGGAGGACCTGGAGCAAATCCAACTGGATGATGCACTCCAAATTACCCCCTGAGTGCCAAATATCACACAAATAAAGCTGAGACTAATGTAAGGGTAAAAAATAAAACATTACTGAGACATTATGTATTTCCTAAAGCCCATCATTACACAGTCAAGAAGTTATCATCAATAATTTCACTTAATTGCAAACTAATTTCCTCCTCAAGTATAACTTCCACACACACTTTCAATTATTTTTAATGGTGTGCATAGCTTGAAGAGGTTTGGTTACTCTCTAAGAGAACCAAGAACCTTTAGGTCAAAAAAAAAATAGTAGCACAGAKGCAAAATTTCTTAAAGGGCATAACTTAAAATTAATTTTCAGTCCTAAACTAATTAATGGCTTACATGTAAATTACTAAAAGAAGTTCATTCCATCCTGAGAAGATAAGTGCTGTAAAGTGAGGARGATTCATGTTTTTCCAGTGTAAGGTGAAAGGTCAAGCTTAATTTTAACTGTAAAATAAAATTTAGACTGTCCTAAATGGAGGGAGGGCAGTTATCTCTTAATAGAGAAAAAGAAAAATCTGTATGATTTAGGGTGTAGCCTAATGTTTGAGATTTGGGTTTAAACCTTTCCCCTTTCTCCCTGCCATCAGCCTACTTTGATCTTAGGKARATTGCTCAGCCTGTTTCTTCCCRACTGTCCAGCRATTAATTAACACAGTCCAGCTTCAYAAATACTAAGAAAATAACASAGTTTGGAGATRCCTGGACCCAAAKTCARAGCAGGCACAAAAGTATTYAGAACAAAGTGCCCTGTTAGGTGCAGCAATCATTAGCATTTGACAGCACCTATAGCTACTTCTAGCAGAGTTTTGTTTGCTTGTTTAAGAATTACACTGCATGACAGAGTTAAGTGGCTTTAGGCAGTGCAGGCACCTCCACTCACACTTAGAGCTTCTTACAGTAAATCATATTCTTCTGGGCCTAAAAAGTTGTTTCCCTGGTCCTCATCATGATGTCTGGTTTGCCAGAGCCTAGAGCTCTCAGTGGGCACATTTCTAGCTCCTAAAATTCCYCTTTAACCTATCTGTTGGAATACTTTCACATATACCACAGCAGAGTACCTGGACAGATGTCACCTGAAAAATCAGGAGACATTGAACCTGCCCATAAAAACTGGATATTCATGATAACATAGGAAAAGGATTTTGTTTAATCATATAGAACAGGGCAGCATGTGCAATGGCATGGCAAAGTCATGATGATCATGCTCATGCAGCATGAAAAATAAAAAAATTGTCATTGAATTCTAAATATGACATCATGAACAGTAGCAGGGAGAGGAGCTATTAGAGCAGTGGGTCCACCTCATCTATTCAGGGTCCATGGCTGAGTTTCAGACATCTGCTGGTGGGAAATACACTCAAATGCCAGACACYTCCTTTATTACCTTCACCAATAAGAGGGTGTTTATAAAAGAAGGTGGAAAATAGTAATTTAATTTTCTGTTGAATACATTTATTGGGTAGAGKGCACCCCTTGTGTTACTTCCCACATTTTGCACCTGAAAATCCCTAACTCCTCTCTGCTTCATATCTCTGGTATTTTGCAATTTTATAGCTTTACAGCTTTAGCAAAGAATAGGTTGCATTGATTTAGGCACACAGAACTGTAATAGTTACTTGAATGATATTCATTGTTATCCCATTCTATCCCTATGGTTACAATAAACTATTAGTTTACATTAAATAATGTAACTAGATTCACTGTCACTCTACGAATTAAATTATAGGTCTACTTAGATTAATTTCTAGCAGTTACAATGATTTCCCCAATGAAATTATTCATTTCAGCATTCATCTAAATTGATTTCTTTGGGGAAAGAAGATAGGAAGAGATGTGCATGTGCTAAAACCTTCCTGGCATAAAGTGATACTGTCAGTGGGATATTGTCTATAGCCTAGCACAAAATAAGGAAGCACTTAAAGCACTTCCTATATCCACTCTCTGCACAGTCTTTTTCCTTCAGTGGTTGTTCATATCTAAATGTACAATCCTYTGGCAATGCAAAAAGTCCTGCATCATGTAAAGATTTTTTTCTGTTATCTTTATGTTAATGCAAAACTCCTTCGTAGTCAGAATCATGTTTACAGATCTGAGGGCAGGTGGCACATCCTRGGCAATCTGTAAAGCTAAAAATTTGGTGGCATCTTTATGACTCAGAGGATTTTCTCCAACATTATGCGTAAGGCAGGCAATAAGTTGTCATATGTCTAATTTTCATGGCTCATTTMTTTTTTGTTTGTTTTATACAGCAGYGGATAGCTGTCTACACTTTGACTGCAAGATTTTAAGGGAATTTTTGTGACATCATTCCTCCATATTAAATACAGTGGCCAAAGTACAGAAAAATAATTGAAATGTCCAYGTTCACTATGGGAAAACACAGGAGTAGCTCCAGTTGTTCAAATCTAAGATCAGTCCAACCCCAGTGTGGTGTCTTTAGGATAAGCACAGCATGATCCTTTCTCACCTGTGCAATTTCATCCCCTAAAACCAGCTTATATTGTCATCCTGAGATAAAGACTCAGGTCATCATGCTCATGGACATTGGATATGGCCTACATCTCTCTGAACCRATTTATTCTTAAGCTGTTCTTTAAGGACTTCTACAGGTTAACTACATGTTGTGCAGAAAAAGATCTTCCCTTTCCTTCATCTTAAACTTACTACACATTGCAATTTCTTAGAAGACTTCTCCCAGTCTTCTGTGTCCCTGTCATAGAATCATGGAATGGTTTGGGTTGGAAGGGACCTTTAATACCATCTAGGTCCAATCTCTTTTTCACAAGTTCCCTTTGCTGGAAAACCACAAAAGGTCCCTCAGAGCCTCCTCTTCTGTGCTAACAACACCAATTCTCTCAGCCTGTCCTTGTAGGAGCCCTGCTCCAGYCYTCTGATCAYCTCCATGGCCTCTTCTRGACCTYTCCAACAGGACCACRTCYTTCTCATGCTGGAGGCTCCAGAGTTGGACACAGTACCCCAAGTGGGATCTCACAAGGGCAGAGTGAGAGGAAGAATCACCTCCCTCAACCCACTGGGCCCACAGCTCTCATGACCAAACATCAGCTGTCATACAACAGCATTAGATCACCTCTTCTGAAAGGAAAATTAACACCARAAGACTGTATAGAAATGTTATTGCTTATCATAGTCATATCATATCACAGAAACAGATGGGAGCAGTATATTCAGATTAGTCACCAGAAAAAGTTGTGATGAATTTTAGAAGCAGCTGGCAAAATTAGGTGGAGGTGGGATGAACTGGCAGAACAGTTCAATAAAGGACTATTGAARGGAGAAGAAACCAGAAGGAATAAACACAGTGAGGTCATATTGTTCAAAAGATACTCTCACTCTGTATCCCAAGACCGTGAAACAGAAACAGTACAGAAAATTATAGCRAAATTATTTAATGTACTGAGGTAATATGAAGATTGTATTTTCAGAGAGAACCCCATTAAATTCTGATTATCTACTGAGATGAAGGAAAAAAAAAAGAGAGAGAAATGGAAATGGTTGTGAAAAGAGGGATTAAATCAGCTGGAGGATCACCAGAGAAGGTCATATGGGGACTCTTTCACATGGAAGAACTAAAGCAACAAGAGAAAAGAGGTAGAAGCATAAAAAGTGATTGCTACCCATGAATGTTTTAGAGGTGACTTGCACTTCTCTTTGCTCTTTATTAAGAGCATGTATGCAGTGAATTAGAAATGTAACAAACAGTGCAATTAAGGAGCAGATCCTTTTTTTTTTTAAAGAAAAGGAATTACTTGTATTTCTTCAAAATCTATAYACTACAAAATTTCCATCAATGTGTTGTTTGATGACTGCTGCTGTACCTTTTTCAATGTGCCAAGAAAAGGCCATCCTGACCAAATACTAACAGCTCCTGGAAGAGCTAATCCTGACAAAAAACTTTGCACTTGTGTAAGGCTGGTACTAGCAAATTGTTCAAGCATTTTGTGTGACACTGATTACAAATAATTTCATTCAGTAAAAGACAGTCTCAATTAACTCAGTCAACTACAATTAAAGCTCAGTTTTCAGTYCTGCCCTGGATGACTCTACAACTATCTAAAATCTCAAGTGCAACTTATTTCTTCTTCAGTTAAGCAGACATCAAAAATAAAAAAGAGCAGACTAAAAATTCTAGTCTGTCTGTGGGAAGAACAATTTGTTTATTATTTTATCCAGCTTGAGTTCAGACTATGAATTTATTAAGCTTTTCAGTAGTGAGGCTTTCCGAAATCATAATGTTGTTCTTTGCAGAAACACAAACAACTTGTGACCACTTGAATTGAATTCAAAATGTTTCTCTGGATCAAATTATACAGTAACAGAGTGTTTTGACTACACTTTATCTGTATGGCAATTTGCTTGTTACTGATGCTTGTTTTTATACACATATTAACAGGCACTTGGGGAATCTAGAGACTAACCTGGAAAACTGACTTTTTTTTTTTTATTTTATTTTGAGCCCCCAGTCCTAATAACAAAACCTATTAGGATTTGTTTTGAGCTGCACTGTGAGAATTTCCTTCCAACTGCTGTGTGCTGTGTCCTGTTGTATTGCAGTTATCCACACTTCTGAGCAAGCACACCTTGAGCTCTTTCCTGTTTGTACTGGTGCACAATGAGACAAACTTCTAGAATATAAAACTGAAGCACTTTATTTTTGCAAATGGACACAACTTTCCCATTCAGGTAGTATTTCAAGTGACTTCTTGAAGCTCTWAAGCTGAGATTTTTGATTGTAAGGAAACAAAACCTGGTAAATAAACTGTCTCAGAGGTGATACTGTTCCATATATCCAAAAGGCACATGTGGAAAAGCAGCTATACCAATCTCATGAACTGAAAATGTGACATCTAGAATACAGAAAATGAATTGTATCAGGTAGGAAAACAGTAGAAACATGGTCAATAAGGTGCACCTGTACWCAGTTATTCTAATGTTTTGTACCACTATTGAAAAGTCTGTAGAAATTATCTCAGCATCACGATTTTTCAGCTGAACTAGTTGATATTTGGGAGTAGGTGGACACAAAATTATACCAAGATTGCCTCATGGCCCATCACTAATTAGGATTTCTAAGCATGGTATTGCCTTATGACAGTGGGAGGAAAACACTTTCTTCTAAAGAACATCTAGTGTCTATAAAGAACTCACGTATCAGTTTCAGTTATTCGGTGACTTTTTTTTTTCCAAGCATCATGCACATCAGAAAATTAAAATGAAATYCACCTGTTTCTTTGTAGTAGTCTGAATTCTGCCTGTGGTTTTGCATCCTTGTGCTGGATGCTTGAATTGAAATGTGAGATTTGCASTGGGTTCTGTGARTGTTGTTTAATTACTTCTGTTTCCATGAGACCCTAAGCATCATGACATGCAGTTAATGGGCAATGAAAATAAAACAAGTGAGGTCACTTCTGTAAATGTTTGCACAACTTTTCCAGTGCAGGAAGTGACACTGTCAGATGGTCTATGCTGAAGATGTGCTGTCCCAAACCCTTTCAAGAAAAAAGGTATAACCCTCTTACATTCACTTCTTCCAGATGGAAAAAACTATATGGAGAACCGTACAGGTATTTTTATCTTTGTTCTTTCTTGTGCCAGAAGGATAAGTAGGTCTGTGGTCTTGTACCAAAACAGACACCAAAATAGAAAAGTACAATCACAGTAAGGATCAAGAATCCTGGAGGCCTGATGAGATATGAGGACTGGAGGAATGCAGAGAGAGCTACTTCATCAGGATAAAAGAAGCTACAAAATGCTAAGTGGTGRAGGGAAATAAAAGGCTTATTAAATGTACCCCCTCACCATGACAGTCCCTGCCTTCGGGCAGGAGAACTGCAGAGACTGCAGGTGGCCAAAAGGCAGGGGGAGTGATGAGTTGTTACAGACCAACTTTAGCACAGCAGTCCTTGGGGGAGTAGGAGGATGTGTAGGCAAGCAATAKAAGGGCCACACATGCACCAACCAAGCAAATGTCACATGAAGGTACAAAAATACAAGCTGAACTCATCCCCACCTGATCTTAGATAAACTAAACTCTCTTAATSGAGGTGGCTCAAAAATGATAATGTTTCAGTGGATTTTTGTTTATTGACACCATCTGATATGATATTGCTATGGTAACTGGAAAAAAATACTCTGCTACTGGCATTTTGTGTTAAGTGATTGCAGTTAATGAGGAGCCTGTGTTAAAGGTCACATTCTCGGGAAAAAAAAAGATGCCTTTGAAAAATGCCTGTTAACACTCTCCCTTGGAGATAAGKCTGGTTCAGCCAGACTGCCACAGACTGTTATGGACATCTTCTGAAAAGAGAAAAAAAAAAGAAGAGGGAGGATGTCTCACAGTAAGAGCTAATGGGTTCTCTAAGAATTATAGCTGTCACAATCCAAATGACTTGTATAGCTTTCATGCCACTAAAACCATTTGGAAAACGTAATAATTGCTTCTCCATGTACAGGACAGAATTTTCTTCTTTCCAGTGACAATTTGAACTCCCAATTAGTTTGAAAATTGAAGCAGTCATTTCAGAAAGCTGCCACATGGCATCTGATGAACCAAGATGGTTTGAGTGTCATTTGCTGTTGACTTTTGCAGGCAGAATTCCAGTCATAGCAACAGGACATTTGCATCAAAGACAGGCACAGAAAAATTGATCTCATGAAGAAGTCTGAATCAGGAAAAAAGATGGGAAACATAGAATTATAGCTTCCAGGAAACATACACTTGGGTGAAATACTTATTTTCTTGGACCACCAATGTCAGTATACTGTAAAACATGCACAAAACTTTCCAAAATTGCATCATCTCAAGAATAATTTTATAAAGTGCAAATTATTTTGCATTATCCTACAAAACAATCAAACAAACAAACAAACAAAAAAAAACAGTATTTCAAGTGAAAACAGTTTTGCAAAATCTGTAAAGTTTTCAGACAAACTTAATCCAGTGTCTTGACCAAACTAAAGGACAAAAATTTTTATCAGTTATTTGTCTCCTTCTTTTATATGTCTTCTGTCCCTATAAAATGTTTCCCATCAAGCTGTATTACCCTTCCTGTCTATTGGATCTTCCAAGGATGCTGAGATGAAAGCTGGACATCATGGGAATGTTCATGAGACAAAAGTCTAAATAAATTAGACTAAATAAATACTAGAAAAAAAAAAATGTGAAGGTATATAACTGCAGCCTGACTTGTTGAGAATAAAATTAATAATATTGAGTCATTTGCAGTGCTTTCAGTCCATTTTTGCTGCCATTTGCTGTTGTCATTCAAGGAATTTTTCACCACAGATGGGCACAGAGTGACCAAACAGTGCAGTAAATCTTGGAGAGAGGGTGTGGAGCAATGCAGTGGGGAGGGAACATTAATCCCAGGAATGCTCTGAAAAGGATGACATGTGAGCTGCTGAGGACCACAGAGCCAAGTTTTCAAAAGGTGGGTGCTCCATCCTGTGTGGCTCTCAGGTAGGAGACACAAAGTCAGTCCTGTGTCAAACCCTGGCAGAGACTCATCCTAAGCCAACTTGTGCCTGCTGCAGCCGTGATCTTCAACCTTTTGAAGGCTTTCTCCAGAGGAAATGTAAATCACTGCAGAGCATGTCTGCCTATAATGGGCTTGCCTTTCTGAATTACCTTTCAAATATGCCTGTGCAGCACTGCTGAGGCCCTCAGTGCTTTCTAGACCAAAGCTGACACAGTTTGTTATTGGTACAGCAAATTCTCCATCCACATTCACCACTGATTGTCGCATGGTTCGAAGCACTGACAGACACGCTCCTCTTCTAACAGAGCTCCTTTCTGACATACAAGCTGTAAATGTTACCTTGTATCTCTATTTTTTTTTAATAATTTCCTATCTCAGATGTATTTAAATGCCATAGCTGCTTTGCTGTCCACCTCTAGTGCAACTCTATAAAACCAGAGTCAAGTGTACAGAACACATGAAGTCGTCATTCAGCACACCTCAAACCTGTTTAAATCTGCCCCTGCAGGGCAACACCTCTCTGAAGAAAACACCCACAGCTCACTGCAAATGAAAGAAACAGCTGTGCTGCTGTTCATCCTAGGTCATTCTGTGCTGAGCACCACCACACCAGGTGGTTGAGGCCACTGTCCCCTCCCCAGCATCACCAGGAGGATGGATGCTCATCTCCCTCTTCCTGCAGGTGGGCAGTACCTTCATAAGCAATGCAGGTGCTCAGCCAAAGCCTAAGACAGAAAGAAAAACCTGATCTTCCCAGGCTCCCAGGGCACTGTGTATATCTTCATGGGCCAGATGGTAAATGCCTTTTACTATCCCCACTGGAGCCACATTTCCAGCAGCACTCAATACCTGTTAAGACACATGAAAAAGAAACATATTTTTTATCTGCTTTGTAYCCAGGCACCCGGTTATTTTATCACTATGCACTTAAACATCTGGCTTTAAAATATTAATATTTAGCTTTAATCAAATGTTAGATTAATTATCAAAGTTTTCAGACACATAAGCTGCAATTTATCGCTTTCTCTGAAAGAGGGGACTGCRTAATTATATTATTGGATTAACAATACTAAGACAACATCACTTTGAAGAAGGTTTTCCTTCAAATTTTGTGTCAGACATCTACTATGATATGCTAGGGAAAAAATAAATTAGTTTTAGGCTTTGATTTTGTTGTGCCAGGTTACAGCCATTTGGGAGAAGCACGAGCCTTTGCAGATGAGATCTTCAATTCTTGATTCAAAAGTATAAGAATTTTCTTTCTTAAYCAAAAGGAAAACAGGGAAAAATCAGATAAAATATCAGTTTTCATTAGTAATGCCAAATAAAAYCTTCCTGCAATAACAAGTCAATAAATAAAGTTGCCGCTATGCTCGGAAGAATCATCACCAAATGCATTTGCAGGCCCTTTATGAGGGTGTTTGGACATTTCCATAGAAAGCCCTGGATCTGGGCCCTTGACAAAGCAATGACTGTATTAGCAGTCAGCYGTAAAATACATTCTGAAGAGACCCAGGGTTCAGCCTGAAAGGTTTGGCAGTAGCAATATCCAGTAGACTAGCAGTCATTAGTTCCAGATGATCTACTCTTCTGGACATAGCAGAGGTTCATTTCAAACTATTTTAATTCAAGAGGTCTCCTCATAATGAAAATGAAAAGCCTGAGGTGAGAGCCATAGATTTTATGACTTAATTCTTCAGCTTTTATGGTGTCACAGCCATGTCAACATCACAGCTCTGTTAATACTTTGTGTTTCATTGAAGAATTATTGTGAAGGACCCTTCTAGGCTGCAAGTGGCTGCCACCTATAGACTCTCTGCCACATCKTGCATGCACAGAAGTGAAAATGTCATTTCAACACCCTCAGAGCTCTAGTGCACAAGACTTAGGATSTGTCTAACAAAGAGAAAATAAAAAGCGCATTTGAAAGCACTGATGAAGGCATAACACCACCTGCATGAAAATACACTTATTAAAATTAGCAGATTATTTGCATTCTGTAATGCAATGATTAGAACAATGCAGAGCCTTTCCTCATGCAGGAAAGACAATTGTTTACTTGCTACTGTCTTTAAACAATATAAGCGGAATGCCTCTGAGTCCCTCTAAATTCTCACAATTTTACATTATATTTTCTTTAAATTAGAAGTGTTTGTCAGACTCCAAGGAATTAAATTCAGACCCAGCAAACAGATTCAGTTTTCCCAGTTAACGTGCCAGCCTCGTGTTGTTACCTCAATTTTCATCCCTATTTGCTTTTCATACAGTGAAAATGTGCACTGCTAACTCTGCAAATCCTGCCATACTGCAACTCAAGTTTTGTAAACAAGCAACATAACTGATTACTAACAGCACAGGAGAGTTAATTAATAAGTAGGTCTTGAAAACATCTTGCTTTGCCCTTTTTTATCCAACATGGCATATTTGTGCACAATCTCTCATTTGAAGGTGCTTATTAGGGAGACCACAGATTTTAATGAAACCCTTTAAAGAGATAGAAGATAAATACAAATTCCCAAGCAGATTTGTTTAATTTAAAAGAATACTTTTAATTACAATAAAATACAAGCATCACCTGAAATAACCAACTGCACTGAAGGATAGTGTAAATTTAGATGTGAGCTGATCCCATAATTGTCTAAAAAGCTGATATACAGGAAAAGTATTTATTATCAAATCATTGCACAATGCCAAGCTATATTTGCATCAGCTGAGAGCTAGGAGATAAAATGAATTGTGTTATTGTTTATTCTTCAGAAGTCACAATATTATTAACCTCGTTGGAACTAAAAACACAGGTCTGTTTCAAATAAAAGCACATGTGACAAGTTTTCTTAATGGTTCAACAGAACAAATTGGTTCAAAGAAACAACATTTTTAGTGTAGACTCTGTTTCTGCTTCAAAGTGAATTGAGTTGAAATAGAAGCACCTGCTACACATYTGTAACCCCGGGTATCTATAAAATCTGAGTTTCCCTTAGCACACGAGAACATGTGCCTGTTTCCTAACCTACCTGCTATTCTGACTGACAATAAACACCTTCTTTAAGAACTTGCTCTGAAAATCAAGGAGACCAAAATAGTTTCAGATAGTCWGACTGGAAAAGAACATTGCTCCTTTCCAAAACCTGATTTACTTTCTACATGCTGAATTAAAAGAGGAGAAATTTGGTGAAATTAGACCCTTTTCTTTTATTTGAGATATGCTGGTGTCCTTTTGCTCTGAAAATTCTACTGCATGTGGTTCACAGAAAAACAAGCATCTCTGCAATTACTACATGAAAACAGAATGTGACTCTTTTTCCCCACTTAGAAAATTCAGAGAGATCCATATGGAGTCTGGATGATGACAGAAACAGGACAATAAAGCTTTCYATTTTCCTTTTCCTCAGAAGACTCTTCCAGCCACAAAGTGAGGATAAAAGCTTCTAGTTAAATGAATTCAAGAGAATCCACTAAAATCCTGAAATGCCTTTAGGAATTAAGCTCAAAATATTCCAGAAAGCAAAGTAGAATCTTCATATATTAGAAGTAGTAAGTTATTGCTAAATTATTTTAAAATGTATTTAGCTTCCCTTGTWTCATCAACAAATGTTATTAAATTTTAATGAGTGATAATGGTGCAATAAAACTAATGAAGTCAGTTTTACCAGGAAAATGCAATGAAGAATGGTACTTTTTATTTTAAAGGAAATATTTGTTCAGTACAGTTTGTTTTATAATTTAATAAAAAGAAGATTATTGGCTTTCTAAGTTCTGGCAAAATCTTCCAGTCTAAAGCGAAGAAGAGTAGAACAACAACATTTTAAGAAAAGGATATTATTGGGGACCCTGTCAAAGGCTTTASAGAAGTTCAAATAAAAGACATCTGTAACCATCCCTTGTTCACTGATGGAATCACTCCATCAAAGAGGTTGGTCAGGMAGGACTTGTATGACCTCCCTTCCCTCCATGGGCCCTAGCACAGCTTCCAAGAGGATCTGTTCCATGATTTTACCAGGTACAGAGGTGAGGCTGAAAGATCAGTATTTCCCAGGGTCCTCCTTCCTACCCTTTTTAAAGATGGCTACAAAGTTTCCCTTTTTCCAGTCACCTGACTGCCATGGATTTYCAAATATCTTGGAGAGTGGTTTGGCAGCTACATCAACCAGTTCACTCAGGATTCTGGGATGGATCTCTTCTGGTCTCATAGACTTATGCACAGTTTTAGGTTCCTCAGGTGGTTATGAACCTGATCTTTGCTTAAAGCAGGAATCACTTTGTTACCCCAAACCCCATCCTGCCATCCATCATTGTCTCTCAGAAAGAAACAAACCAAGAAACAACCACCAAATACCTGGCAGGACATTAAACCATCTGTAGTGTAGAAATGGAYTATCCCCCTCTAAATTATGACAGCCTTGGAATCAGAGTGAGTGATAATCTGTAGCACAAACTCATAACMGTGGGACTTGACATCAAATGACACCATGGCCTTATAGACCCCCTCTGGCATCCCCTTGGTTGCTGTTGTATAAAGGAAGCAGAAATGTTATGTTAATTTTCTGGCAGCCCTCCTAGACTGGTTCATTTTATCTTAGAAAGTTCCTGGTAAAAAAAAAAAAAAAAAAAAAAGCATTAACCATTCCATAAATGTTCCTGTGCAGGGATGTTTATGCCTCCTTTGGACCATACCAAGCCCTTCCAAAGCTGCTCTCAGTGGTTATTTCAGCTGCCAGCTGCCTGCACTGCCCAGTGCTGGCCTTCTCATGAAGTCCTTGGCTGGTCTTGGCCAGATTCAGAGCTGGGATTCATGTTCAGAACTCACCCTTTGCACAGGGTGTCTGCACTGAATGCTCTGACACGTGCTACAGAGCAGCTGACAARAGCTGCTGATGCACAGGGGGAGCACAAAACTTGGCTGTGCTTCATCAGTGTTAGGAAGCAGCTGCCTTTAAAGTTATRTGACATGAAATGTCATAGGACAGGATGAAATTATTTTGTCTTTGGACAGTGGTGTTTAAGTTGGATGTTTAAAATGTTGGAACTTAAAGGGTTCATGCTAAAAGCCAACAATGCTTCTGTATAATTCATCTTTCTTTCCCCTGTCAGAGGGTTATATTCTGTACCTAAAGGTCAAGCTGCTCAAAACAAGCATTACTACAGAAAAAGCTGAACCCATCGTTTGATTCAGGGGACAAACATGAAAATGAATGAATGAATCAAAATCTCTTTTTTCCTGTCATTTTCTTTTGTCCAAATCTCAAAAATAAGCAGAATTGTACAGCAGTCCTGAAGCTGGACTGAAGTGGATTTTCCTTCTCTTAGAAATTCCTGTTCAAATGTTTCAGGTTTTAGAAACAATTGTCAAAAGTTGTAAGGCATTGATACTTTCTGAAAGGAAAATATACATCAATATAGAGGTACTACTATTGCTRTGTCCAGGTCTGCTTGGCAGGTTAGGGGAAAGTTGTTTGATTTCACAGAAATTTCACAGAAAYATATAAATTAAACTTWTATCTGTCACATCTACAGAAAGATMGAACAGCAGTTCCATATGCCTAATACATATTTAATTACAGGATCCTAATTACCTACCTTTTAACACACAATAGCTAGTAATTCTATAGTAATTCTATAGGTTAGTTATAAGCCAGCTGCTTAACCATCTGTGCATTTCCCCAATAAACTCTTCACACTTCCCTTCTCCACCCCCACTCTCCCCCCTGCACCCTTTTACTCTTAGACCACAATCACCCTCCTGAGACTGTGACAACAAATGGCCTTGTCAAGACTTGCACAGTTTACCAGTTTTGTCCTGCTTTGCCAGAATTGCTTCTCTCTCTCTCTCAGCTGGAGATTTGCACGAACACAGTAATCAAGTGTGCACACAACTGTGCTAAAGCTGAAAATGTACCCAAAGGATTTGGAGCAACTCAGGTTGCAACAGTATTGGAACAGCTCTACAGCCACAGAGCCATGCACTCTGCTGCTTTTCTCCTCTCTCTGCAAAATCCTACRTGTTTAAATTGCATGTGTAGGTGATGTGCTCCCTTACACTGCATCAGCAATTAATTTTGCTGTGATTCGTTTTTGTTGTTAGCTAAAGAACTCTGCACAATTGGATGAAAGTGCAAGAAGCACTCAAGAATATCCCTGGCTGTAAAGGTCAGTTTGCTGTAGTTCCCATTTCCCCCATATGCAGACTGGCTAAAAAAATAAATTCAAAGACATAAAGCAAATCAAGACAGAGGGAGGAGCAAAAACAGGACTGCAGCAGTGACCTGAATATTACAGCTACACTGCTCCCAGCRTGCAGACAGAAACATGTCCATGCATTTTGCCATCATGCATGCTCCTCTTCTGTATCCTACCATCCACTTCTGTACTTTCCACCTTCAATAACACCATTGTCACACTTTAACACTCCTCATTTCTCTTCTGATACATGAGCTGGCCATTCCCTTTCTCGTCTCACCAATGTATATCTAAATGCCACCCCTGTATTTGYCGTGTTATAGCCACTTACTCAAGAGAAATAAAAACATCTTTGATGGGGCCAACAGCAGATGACTGGAAAAGCTTAAGAACAGGCAAGTCTACAGTAATACTTTCTCAAGGTATATCCCCCCACCTTCAGAAATTTGCAGCTGGGAGATTTCYTAGCCTTTCCCTGTTCCCCTCACCTCATATCTGCTCAGCCTGCCTTTCTCTTGCGCCATCACCTCTCTACACCAGTTGCTGAAAGAGTAATTTGCTATGCAGACCTTTCACAACCTCCTCATGCATAATTCCCTCCTTGCAATTGGGTCTCCAGGCCCCATCACCTTTCCATGGCAGGGTCCTGATCTGATTTTCTCTCCTAGTGTTACTAGGCTCTCTCTTGCYGTCTCAGCTCTTTTTTTCCTTATCATTCCTTGCCTAAACTGGATGAGCAAATTAAGGATTAAGTCTTTCAACAATTTTGGGATTAAGCCTTTCACTTTTCCCTTCATGACACCTAACAACAGATGCTGTCCAGATTCAGCATGGGGATGGACATCATGGACATGAATGTGTGCACTCAGGTGATACCCTCATCTACCTGAAGGTATCTTCAGGTGGCACTTCAGAGAATGTCTCAGACTGTGTCCTGTGGTAGAGAAAATAAAGTCTCATGGGATGRTTTTCCTTGAGAAAGCTCCAAAAAYGTGTTGAGTTAGGAAGYTTGGAATCAAACAAAATGTAACTGAAGTTATTATCATGGGATATGTGTAATGGGGATGTGAAAATCTTCAGGGTTTGTTGCTCGGTTCCTGACAATCTGGCCCTGAGATCACACAGGTTAGTCCAGGAAGATACCCTGGCCCTATTCCCTATTCCCTGTCCCAGAGCAGTCATTCACTGTGGCACTGATGGAACAGAGACAAGGACAACGGAGAACCAAACTCAACTGCAGCAGGAGAACCAAAAAGCTTGCACACAAAGAGCCAAGAATAGGATTGCTGAAAGKCAGAAGGTCTGAGTGAAGGTCTGTGGGATTCCCTTCTGGTAATCTTCATGGCATTGTCTGAAAAGTCTCCCAAGTAGCAAAAAAAAATGTCAGGGATACATGTCAGATGTGTCTCCTGGTCCTACAGCACATCACAGGCCTGATGTGCCCTGGGGCAGCAGGAGCATTTCTTTCCCCCTGGCCTCTTCACAGAAAGATATACTCAATGTTTTCCAGCAGAATAAGCTTTGTTATGGGGGCTTTGTCTGGAAGTGAAGCAGTGCCAGCCTGGCCTGTTTTAAGGAATGAGAGCCAGAAGTCAGCAGAGGGATATCCAGCAAAGCCAGGGGCTGGGCAATGGGCTGAGCCACCGACAGTCCCTGCAGAAACATCCTGGGTGGACTATCAGAATACAAAACCCAGAGCACTCTGAACTCTCTTTTGCCAAATATCCTTCTAAGTTCTCCTGTGAGTGACACCCAAATTTCCCACATAAAATATCTTGACTCAAATCAATTTTATACATTTTATCCCACCTCAAAGTGAAAAATACTAGCTAAGGAGCATTTTTTCCTGCTCCACTTTTTCACTGGTGTGTATCTAGCAAGCTGTCTTGAAAAGAAGGTTATTTATTTAGGAACTTAACTTCAAATCAGTGTGTGTGAGATGCACCCTAGTCTTTTCTCCACTTCTGTGAACAGAATCATCTATGAATAGATCATCCCACAGCCTACMCTGTTGGTAGCACTGTCATCACACCCCACTTCCAGCAGACTGTATCTCAGCTGGAAATATCTGGAAAAGAGATAGGTGGAAGCAGAAGGCAGAACACACAAGAAATACTCATGCTGTGTTTATATCCTCCCAGCTCTGCCTCTCTATAAAYGGCAGTATGAGACACTTAAATCTTTGTGCAGCAAACAAATCACCTTAATTGAACATGGTTTTCATTTCAAAACAAGCTGTAGAGCTTAAGGCTGAATCCCCCAGAGAAAATGGCCCTGTGATTTATATCAGAGCTGTAAGAACTAGAAGCTATTTATAAGGTTGCACATGGATAATGCATGGGGAGAACAACACAGTTGGAAGTCATTGAAAGAAAGAAATGAAGTCCCTCCTGTACATATACAGGAAAGAATTTTAATTTGTTACCTATACTGGCAATACTGCAGAACCACCTCAAATCAGCAAGTACTTCAAGTCCTGGGACAGCTCTGATACCACCAATTCCATAAAAAGCCCTGCCTGTCCCAAAAGGTGTTAAAACCTATGAATATGCAAGGCAACATGGTAGCACATGGAATGGTGCATAAACTCTGAGTTGAAGCTTACTGAGCTGTATCTCGACACAAAGTCCAATCCAGTTCAAAGGACACCAGCAGAAATTGCCTGATGGGAACTGCTTAAAAACCCAGTCAAACAGCACCACACAGGGAGGATTTCCTAGTGCAATACAAAAGGATCCCAAATTCAAACATAGTTTCAGCATTACTAGGTTGGACTACATTTTTCAACACACAATAAATTTCCCCTGAAAAAAATCTCAAGTGTCAGACATTTTGGCTGTAAGTAAGAACACTAAAACAAGATTAAATGTGTGGAATAGATAGATCTGTGAATTGTAAAAGACTATGAAGGCTTTCATCTTTGARTGTTTAGTTGAAATTCAGATAGGGCTATTAGTGAGAAAAAGATTTTAAAAAGTGAACCAAGCCTGGCAGACCTAACTGGGTTGTATAGACAGGTAACACAGCTGAAGGATTCCTTCCCCTATTGCTTCAATTACCTCCAGGCAGACACAGTTAACTCCACACAAGACAAGGGTGGATGGTGCATCCATTCCTGAAAAGAGATCCACACAAAWAATATCCCAAATGCTGAAAAGGTGTCTGATCCCCCAGGCAGATCAGCCTGAGGAGTGCAGAGCAGGTCTGTGGATGCTCAGACTCAGATCAAGACCATTGCTGGTAACCAGTAACTCCTCGAGTATTTACTAAATACAAATTTGTGACCATTTACTCTTTCCAGATCAGTTATACAGGAAAGTCTGATAATTTTCTTTTTTTTATTTGTTCCTTGACTAACTGGAAAAGCTCATTTCTTGTGTAACTTCAATAGACCTCCTCCAAAACACCAAAAAACCCAAAAGCTCACTATAAAACCCAACTTTTATTAGCTATTATAAGAGCTCTGAATCTTTATTGTTTTGCTCACATTTTACAGCTATGTAGCTTCCATTAAATTAGTGGTACTGTGTCACTCTTCAGCCAAGGTGACTGAAATGTCAACTCAGATTTAGGAAATCTAATAAAAACATATTACCAGGCCCCCCAGTAACCCACTGCATCATTTTGCCTGTCCTGTCACATTGCAGAGCAGTGTGAACACAGTGCATTCACATGAAGCTGACAACCTGGCTGATTATCTACAACTTCCTCCTCAAGTCACTTAGAGGAGTTAAGAGGAAAAAGATTGGTTTTTTTTTTGTTTGGTTTTGTGTGTGTGTGTGTGATGTGTCATTGTGTATTTGTAAGCCACAAAGTTGAGGGGTATTTTTGGGAAATACAGTCACAATTAACTTATTTTATGGATCTGAGGTGACCACAGAAATCAAAAAYCCCTTTTCAAGCAAACAAGTGAGGTCACTGAAACAGTCACATGAACCAAYATAACTTGATATTACAATATTACAAGGCCAGTTACAGCCTGGTCTGATGATTTTAGAGAAGGAGAGCAGTGAATACAACATTGATACACAGATATTGCTTTGGCACAAAAATGCATGAGCTCATGAGAAAGCACAAGACACTTTTGCTCTTCTTTGCTCTCAACAGGAGCACGGCTTACAAGTAAATTGTGGAGAATGAGATTATTTTCACAGTCATCAAACACAGCTATAGACATTTAAAGAACTGATCACTGACCACTGCTTTTGCCAGAACTGGGAATTCCATGCAGTCATTCCAGTGAAGAAGAGAGACCATTCGAATTTTCAGCATGGAATGAATACACAAGCAGATGTAGCTGGGATGAATATATAAGAATATGTAGCTGGGATGAAGCTCATATTCCATCCCAGATTACCAGGTATAGCAAACCTGGGACATTTTTCTTCCAATTTCCATCCAYGGAAGATGTATTGGAAAGGGTCTGGGTTTTATTTAAATTCTTAAAGTCAACACACAGAAARGAATGTCATGTACCTCCCACACTGCCTTTTCATGCATTCATCTGTTGAAATCTGCTTAGAGAAATAGAAGGTCATAGCTTGTGCAGTCAACTCAGGACAGATGAGTGGAGTGTGGGGAAGAGCAGATCACAGCAAGAACAACAGCAGAAAATCCCAAAACAACGACATTTTTTTTCTCTTTCTGCAGATACTGTTTCATTGTCTAATTGTGGCCCAGTGAGACAGCCCAATTCCTTACCACMCTGATCATTTGCAGATTATATATTTTAACAGCAGGCAGTCCCTGCATCTGGAACTAGTCAAGCAGCCTGAACATTTGCTTGAACCTGTCCTATAGCAGTCAGAACTAAATCCAAATTTGTGTGTTGTCCCCCTCAGGGAGGTGGACAGGGCTGATATCAAAGGGAAGAGGAAAAGTCAGTCTCCAGAAGCATTAGTTACTGTCTGCTGGCAAGCAGAGGGCAATAGCAAAGGTTCTGAGTCCTCAGTGAAAAGGTTCCTGTTTGCACTGGAAATAGAAAGCATTACAATACCCATGCCAAGAAAGGGAAAGAGAAACAGCTAAGTTTGATCCTGTGCCATTTGGATCAAGGGTGAATGAAGACTGAGCTCAGATTTGTCCCTAGCCCATTAAGTCCTCAAACACTTTGGAGTATCTGGATCCCAAATATAGGACTGAGGCCACAGAGGAAGTTTGGGTCAAACCTAGAAAGTTAGACTGCTTTCCCAGGCTCCTCCCCTGGTGCTGGAACCCCTGCATGCGATTTGCAGGGGTTGCTTGAAACGATCAACACAGCTGTCCCATAAAGAAAAAGTGTGCATCAAAACTAATTAATTGCTTGCACATTCCATAGTTCTCTGGAAAAAAAAATTATACAAAAAGTTCCCATTTCAATGACACATTTATGGTCATTTCCTGTGTGCCAGTTGAGCAATAAAGACTCCAAATGACTTTCACACCAGTTGGTGTTCTATGCTGCCTTAAAACAACATGCTTTGAAGTAGGCAGGCAATGTAAAGAGACAGAATTAAAGTCAGTCTTACAATATTGCAGCCAGGTAGCAGTAACTGGTTGCTGAATATGCAATTGCTGCACTTTCARAGACTACATATCCAGAAATGTGATCCCCCAAATAGACAGAATCTCATGAACACTGAGTAGGATTTCTTTTGGCAAGATACACTCGACTACAGGTCRACTTCTAAAACCATTATCCATAAGCACAGTTCAGTTAATAGGTTAGGAAGTGGAGAGGAGGGAAATTAAACCCTGATTAGCTGGAATGACACAGCCTCTCTAATGGTTATGCCTTCTGAGATTTTCTCTAGGTTTCCTTAAAGACCTATCTGAGCTTGCCTGCGGCTATGCTAATTAGCAAAGACGACAAATTTGGAAATGCAAATTCATTTTACTTCATACTCAGATCTCTTATATGTTAGGTTAGGTACAGCCTGTATGTGCCTAAGAATATCCAAATGCATGCATTCCTAAGGCTGGAGTCAGCTGCAGATTAAAGTAAAATCTTATTTAATTGATCCCTTAGAGCAGCAKTGAGTGGAGCAAAGATGGGATTTAACCCCAAACACAAGAGTCTTCCCAGACTGTCTATATGGCTCATTCAGCAGCACAGGCAGGCAGAGCTAAGAATGAAACCCTTAAAAATATGGGGAATTCAGTSATAAAGGTGCAAGTATCAAGCAGTGCTTTAAAAAAGGCTAACAGGAACAAGTAAAGCAGTTTTTATTACCCATTAGAAAACCGATATAAGGAAGGTATCGAACTTCCTTCCCTAATTCCTCCCAGGAACAATGTGAGATGACATCCAGCCTGCTGAGAAGAGCTTTCCCCAGTGGCCAGGGCTCATTTTGACTCAGAGAAGCCTGGGCTGATTTTATTCAAGTTGTTGTTTCAGAAGCAATCTGCCAAACACTACAGCTTGAGCTTCAGGACTCATTCAAACACAATACAGGGACAGAGCAGAAAGGAGACCAAATCTACAACTTATTGCATGTTTTAGCTCTCACTCCAAGTTATTCAGCAGGACAGTATTTGGTTGTAGAAAGCCATGGTATCAACCTAACTTTACACAATTTTGTCTGCAGCATTCCTAAAAACAACTCAATGACAAAAGAAATCCTTCAGGACTATACTTGGATAYAGTAATGAAAAATATTTATCATGTTTTCTCCAGACAGTTCAGAAACAGCATAAGTCAAGACTGTAAAACACAGCAGTGAACTTRAGCTTTTAAATCTGTACACAGTAGAGTAACTTCAAAAGTTTTCTGTCAATAAGGAGGCACATCCAACCTGGCCTTGAACATTTCTAGGGATGGGAATCTGGGCAAGCTGTTCTGGCGTCTCACCACCCACACAGTAAAGAATTTCTTCCTAATATCTAAATTAAATCTATTCTCAGTGCAAAGCCATCACCCTTTGTCCTATCACTGCCAACCCTTGTACAAAGTCCCTCTCCTACTTTCTTGTAGGCCCCTCTTTAGGTATCAGACAATTGCTACAGGGTGTCCCCAGAGCCTTCTCCTCTCCAGCCTCATCAGCCTCAACTCTTTCAGCCTCTGATCATATCCATGGTCCTCCTAGTCTGGAYTCACTCTAACAGGTTCACATCTTTCTTGTGTTAGGGAATAGCAGAATTTTGCAGAAAARAAATCAGCCCCGATTCACTCAGCTAAAGGATTAATCCTTATTTGCACAATGAATGAATAATAACAGTAGAGGTGAGCTTTTACCATGACCCRGCAATCAACAAGTATAGCCCTTTCCTAAGAGAAATAAAACCATAAATTCCAGAACTGAGGCTCTTTGCCATTTTCCAAGTAAATTTCCGTTAATCTACACATGCTGAGAGAGTGATGGTTTAACACAGTGAACCTTTTCCTTTCCTTTCGTAGTTAATGCCAGAATCATAGCAAAAAAAAAAAAAAAAAAAAAAAAAGCAAAAAAGCTGAAAGCTGAGAGCCTCCATCCTTCTAACATTTGCAAAGCAGGTAAGTCCTTAGTATATTTGGCATCTAGCTATTTCACACACCACAATCAGCATTGCTATTTATCTTGCAGCAGTGCTCTGGAGACTGACTCTGCCCCTGCTGTGCTGCAGCAATTAGCAGCTGCTGATGCATTTAAAGTTAACAGCCTGCAGGCTCACAAGGCCTGACAGATACTTCAATGAGACAGCTCCCACTTTGGGATCTCGATGCTCTCCTAAAGGAAATATCCTTCAGACCTGACCTCAGAATAGGTCTAAAACTTAGTGCTTTATTTATTGTGGAGCATCCTTGAAAAATGTGAGGGGGTAAGGACCATTGCTGGAATGCATGACTGTACAAGTTCTAGTACAGTCATGAATATCCCTGTTTGTGAGTCTCTCTCAAGATGATGATTTTGGTGTTATAATGGAAGTATATTTGCTACTCTAGTTGTAAATTGGATGATGTTTTAACTTCTAGATGGTAATGTGTGCTAAAGCATCCTGTCATTGTACATGGCAGACTGTGGTTAAATCACTGATGGAAAAAGTTCCCATCTCATCAGCAGAGTATGACTCTTCAGTGACTGGGACAACCCAGAGCATTTACATAGGTTGCTGTTACATGTGTTCCAAATGAACTTTTTTCATGGCTCAGCTTTCTGAATGATTCATGCAAATGCTTGCTTTCACCATTATAAAATCCAAACATTATTAAAATCCCTACAGAAATGACCTTGTCACTAGAAAAAAAAATCACACTCAAATAATTTAAAGCTTAATGAAATCTTAATCTGCACATCAGTCCAAGTGTGGAGATAATCACAGCTTTGTATGACTCCATTCACAAGTGGCCCTTGCCTACAGGGCTGAAGCACAGGGCATCCTTCATTCCTTCTTTGGTCTATGCAGCCACTGCACCTCAGCATCCCAAGCTGTTCTCTTCAGTATTTCAGACATCCAGGCTGGCATTTCCCAGCCTCCCACCCTTTAAAAAAGCTCCTCTTTCCTCTCTCAAACATCATGCAGAGCCAACAACTGTCACATGAGGTAAAAGAATATTACTTTATMATCTTTCTCACACAGTCTTCCATTTATCCTTCTACCTTCCCATGGACTTCTGACCATCATTTTGCAACTATTCTCAATAAAATTTATTCACCCTATTTGCCTAGGCAAAAGCCCCACAAGCAGGGATTAAGTTTCTTACAGTGTTTTTTTTTTTCTTTTTTCTTCTCCCTTTCTTTTTTTTTCTCTTCTCTGTCTCTTCTTTTTTTTCTTATTTTTCTTTTTTTTTGTCTTTTAACAGTGAGAAGTATAGCAATATTTGCTTTTAGCAGGCCCAAGGGAGCAGTCTTGTGCCTTAGATGAAGTTAAAATGACACTGCTGGGAAAAATTATACCTTAGTAATATAGATCCTACTAAATTGCCTTTAACACAGTTWTTGAAGTTATTTGGGAGAAACTTCAGTGTTGGTTGGTGATGATAAAAAGAGCTACAAGAAAAAGAAGATCCCAAACCTCTGTATGCAAGACCCACATGTGTCTTGACAAAGACATTTAAAGAAATCGATTCTAATTTCTTTCTGAAACCCATATTTTAGCAAAGGAACACAAAGCCACAGATTTAGTTTTATTCTTTATATTACAGTATCATATACACTGTCCCTGGTGCATTTACTTATTTTGGTTTGAAAAGCAGTCAGAAGATAGAATGGATGCTGATAGCCCAAGAGACAAATGTTTCCAGGGATATACACATGAAATCTACTGAGCTGCTGCTCATTTATTGAAGTCACCTAAGGCATCAAACASCAGCATAGCTTGGCACCCAACCCACAAGCCTTGGTATGCAGAAAAGAACACTGAGAATGCATACATTCTCAATTCTTCATCTTTCATTTCACAGCACAGGGCAAAAATTGTGTTCTTCAGGTCTTTAAGTGACTGCTGAACTTGCAAAAACAATCTCTAGCGACACACATACATAAACTCCCACAAGAGAAAAAAAAWCTCACTCCCCCTGTGTTTACATACACTTAAATTTTTGACTGGATTTTATTAAAACTTGGTCTTCACCCTCTCCCTGCACAGAAGGGGGGGGGGTGTGGGGTGTGGAAATGGCAAAACCTATCAAGTTTCTCTTTCAGATTTGGTTTCACCTTCTGCTGCAGACAGAACTTAAGTGAGGGGACAGGGCAGGATTTTGATCCTTCAATCCTAGAGGTCCCCTGAATCCTGCTCTGTTGCAAGACTTTCCTGTTAGGATGAAATAAACTCAAGAGTAACCATTGACATGAGTGAAGGATTGCACTGCAATCAGGTAAAGGAAAAAGTGTCAAGAAAAGATACACGTGGGGATACTGCAAACAGCATCGGKAATGTCTGCTGTAGTCCTCTAGAATCCTTTCTATTCAGCAGGGATAAACTGGTACTTCCAGAGCTGGAGACAGGTTACTTGTTTGAGATGGTCACCCCAGGATGAGCTGCCTGTGCTTGCCCACTCAGGAGCCTGTGCAGTGGCTCCATTTGAGCCCCTTATCTTCCTTTTGTAGGAAAACAATGCAGGAGATTTTGCCTTGGATTCATATAAAGGAGTAGCTTCATTTTCACCTGCATGCAACACACAGTATTGGGAAGATGCTTGAATTCTGGAGCTGTTCAAAGGCTTTGCAGAAAGATGCTGCCTCTGGCAGATTTCTTGGTGGGATAATTGAAGCCYAGAATAAAGATGAGKTACACAGGCACTYAGTAGGACAGCAGTATGACCAGGARTTGATCATAGTTCTCCTGAAATYCAGAGGTCCTTCCATTATTTTTCACAACTCTTCAGCTACCTACAGCCAGTGAATAGTCCTTGGAGCTTAAGCAGCAAATGTCACAGCTTGGGCATTTTGCCCACTGCCCTCCCACAAGTCAGCTAAGCCCAAGTACATCACCCATTATTGTCTCTTGCTTTCCTTCACACCATGAGGAATCAAGCTGCAGATAAACTGACCTCTAGGGGAAAAAATTAGATTAAAGAAAAACACCTCCAAGAAGTAAAACCAATCTTTCTTTGACATTCTGTTCTTCAGAAATTCCCTGCCTTTTTAAAACCTGTGCCATCATTATCTCCAAAACTAGGTGTAAACTAGGTGTAAACTAGAAAAATATTGGACACGGTATTTCAATACCTAGCCACTCTGAGATAATCTACTATTTGATAACATCATTCATTCATCTAATGTAATCTTTTCTACTGTTCATATCCATCCTTAAATTGGCTTCCCAGATTGGCTCAGAGACCATGATGTGTTATCAGGTCTTTCACAGGCAATTTCTGATCTGTCACATCCATATTTTTTGGATGCAACAGTCATCTAAATATTCTCACTGATCACTCTGAAATCTTCATTTAAACTCTCAATGTACTCATATTAATTATATCATATTACATTATTAATTATATTATATTATATTATATTATATTATATTATATTACATTACATTACATTACATTACATTACATTATATTACATTACATTACATTACATTATATTACATCATATTACATTACATTATATTAATTATATTATATTAATTATATTTTATTAATTATATTTATTATTATTATGTTATAATATCTTTAAAGCATAAACACACTGCAGGACTGAAAAATGCCTGTAGCATGGATTCTTCTGTTAATTTCTTGCGTGTAGCTATCTATGAAGGTGTTTCTGGAAATATACATGCCCATGCACACAGATATGCAACACTTTCTATCTTCTAGGTTATATATTGCAAAATAAAACTTGCATCTGAGTTTCATGGGGCAGTCTAAACAAAAATTGCCCCTCATGGCAATCCCATGCCATGCCATCCTGACTCACAAGAGCTGCTGATTCCTGGCAGGTTTCTCATCCAGCCCACAATCCATGTACTGTGCTGCCTCTGCGTAGAAATCAGAGTTAATTAGAATAGTTCATCAGATTGAGCAGACGAGCAGGTGGGTATGAAGTTTTTAAAAAGGTCTGACACATGGTCATGGAGCTCCTTTCATGAAGGAGAATATCCTAGTTTTTTCCACACTAAGGCATCAGGCATGGCCACAGACTTAATATCTTGCATTTACGCCACATAGGAACCTCAGGTTCTAGAGAAAAACCACTGAGCAACACTCAAAATTGCAATAAACTCTCCTGAAAGCGCACCAGGTAGATGCATAGCTCTTACAAAATCTGCAATGTACACGCCTCTGCTTTGTAAAAAAACCCAAGGCCTCGTTGTGTGCTCATCTGCATCCTTTTAACTGTGCTTTTATGGGATGGACAAGCAATGAATTTGCTGTGAGTTAATTAAAGCCATAAATACTACATTATTGCATGGGAGGGAACACCAAGAGGAAAGGAGAAAGCTGACTGTCCTGCACACTGGCATCTCTAACCCATTCTGCAGTGGTTGTATAAACCTGAAAAGCAGCACATGCACAGTAAAAGCAATCAGGCAAAGTCCAGATTGATCTGTGTCCAAAAATCTGCCATTGTGAAAGGAGGAATGATTCATGTTAGCAAAGCTGTTGGAAAGTCAGCTGAATTCTGGCCCATTCAGTGACAGAAACATACTTGGGAGTATGCATGATGCAGTACTCCTAAAGCTTATATTTTAATTAAGAACAATGTTAAATGTTCTTCAGATTCTTGAGGAATAAAATAGTTTATTGTATTATGGTGGTTTTGAGGGTTTTTGTGCAGAATGCAGACTAGATCCGTTTATCCACTTTTTATTTAAAAGAAACCCACCACTCTGGGAGAAAAACCATTTGTCAATGTTCTATTCTGCTTCAATATATATTATTGAAGAATTTACATATGAAGTTTATTGCATACATTTTCCAAATTATGTGCTAATGAAAAATTGCAGGAAAACATAAGGTAAGTGCTTTAGAATTTGGATGTTACCACTATCTGTATTTTCATGATTCATACAGTGATATTGGGGTACAATGTAATTCAATAATTCCTTTGTAATATTATTTTCTGCAAGGAAAAAAAAGAAAAACAGTTACATAAGAGACTTGCTTCATGCTGCAGAGTTCAAAAGGGATTAACTGATGTGCAATTTTGAATCAGAAGTAACATCACCCTCCTCAAAAACTCAGAAATTGCACATTTTTGGTCAATATTTTAGTTGAACCTGGAAAAAGTTATAACAAGAAGGTGTTTGTTATTAGAAATTAGTCATCAGCATTTATGCTGATGTGTTTTCCCAAAGAACTTTGCATCTTCCAAAGTTTATCAGCAACACAATACAGATGAAGTTAAATACCAAATCAACCCTGTAAGAAAGGGTTGAAAAAAACAGATGAGTAGGGACAGAAGCATTCACCATTCCCCAGTTTTCAACATAATATCAAGGATTTCCTCCCACACAGATAAATCCACCAAGCTGGAATCAGTGAACTTTAAGTACATGCCTCTCCTAGGGTTTTATTCTTTGGGAGGTTTTTGGTGGTTTTTTTTTGTTTTTTTTTAAATTGTTTTGTTTGTGTTTTTTGTTTGTTTGTTTTATTTTGGGGTTTTTTGTTGGGTTGTTTTGATATAGTTTCTTCCTGGAGACAGAATTGGATTACTCTGTGAAAGGATGTAGGTGTCACATTCATCTGTCTCTGCTGATAGCTAATAGACAGAGGCTCAAACTCCAGGCTTGGCATCTCTTCCCAACTGCTCAGCTTTTAGCTGTCACAATTCCTGACATGCACAGAAAGACCCAGTTCCTCTCTCAACTTCCAGAGCTTATGCTAATGAACGAATGCCATCCAATTTACTTTCTTCCAAGAAGGGCAAATTAGCAGCCAAATTCCAAATTCAGATTACGAAACCTCTCCTCACATGGATAATCCCATCTGTCAGGGATCAACATACTCGTCTCTCCTTCATGCATACCTAGGTTGAAAAGACAAGTGGCAGAAAAGTCCTCTAATCATCCTCAGCTCACACACATGAGGGAATTGCTAGTTCTCTACCTCTCACCAAAATGGTTAAAGATACTGAGATGGAATAGTTTTCATCTGCATTTTCACCATGACAGCACCTTGCAGGTTATTGCCTGTTGCCCTTTGGTTTGAATCCCACTCACAACACTTTTCCCAGTGATTTTTGCAGCTGTCTGTCACCAGGCACGAGGAAAGGAGCTGGCTGCAGTGCGCACATGCTGCTGTTTCTCGTAGCTGTGCAATATCCAGCTCTTCCTGGGGCAGGATCTCAGCCAGCCACTGAGAGTGCCACAGGATGAGTTAACAACCAAGCAACACACCTCATTGAAAGCTCCCACAAATCACTGTTATGGCTGTTTCCTTTAGTAGGGTGCACATCACAACACACGAGGCTGTATAAAACATGTAGCCAGACCTTGGATGTGGAATATTCATTATTTACATTAAAAAAGAAATATGCGAAAGTCCTTCAGCCTTCGCCTGCATTTCCAGACTTCTTACCTAAGCCACAGTTTTTTTCAGCAGCAGAGACAAAATATGAAGCATAAGAAAACATCAGAAATAAAACAGTCTTAGTCTGTAACCTCCATCTCTTTTATCCCTTCATTTCCCTCCTCCACAATTTCCCTCCCACTTTTAGTTACCCAGCAAAAACTACATTGCTTCCTTTAATGTCATATATATTTGACCATATTTGAAAATTTCCAGCCTAGATACAGGCTTTCCAAAATATGAATTAGTTCCTTCCACTGCCAAAAAACCTCAGTCTCTCAGCTGTCCATTATCCTGTTTCCAACATAAGCTTCTCTTGTCTAAATCCTTTAGTGTGTTTTCAAAAGAAAATTTCCCTCTTCCACTGTGCACAAGAGTGTTACAGGGTATGTTTTATCTGTCTTCTGTCTTCTTTGTTGATTTAAGCCTGACTGTTAATCCAGCCTGGATTACAAAAATTAGCTAGTTCTTATTCCCTCTCTTTAGCTAAATGCAGTCTTTGAAGTCTTCTGGATGCCTTTTTGCTCCTGGATTCCTGAAGTAACTAGAAGGAAATACAACAGCCAGATACACTAATTACATTTTTTTTTTTTT
>NW_026623303.1:2642054-2702246 GCF_030028575.1 Malurus melanocephalus | reverse complement strand
ATTCTATTTCCTTTGGATTGTTACTCATGGCAGGGTGGCAGAAGGATACTTGGCATCTACACCCAAAGTGGTTACAAGTGGGTTTGCAAAAGTTTCTAGGGACAAGAAAAGTAAACTTCTTTTGTCTTAGTTTTATTCATTCTTTACCAAGACAAAAGTTGAAATATTTCCTCTCTGTATCAACTGCAGAATTCTTCTGGTTGGTTGTTGGTTTGGGGTTTTTTTTTTTCCCCTTTCCCTGTTAAGGCACTTCTTGCCTTTGTCATATGAAATACTTGTCTTCTGTCTCAGGTCTTGTAATTGATGTAATATTGATGTAATTCCAGTTATGCCTAGACTTCTGCTGAAAGTTCTGCCAGAAGAGTAACTCTAGTGTTTTCTTTAGTGAGATTAAGGCTTGGAATTCTGTAAGTATAGTGTTGAGTTTTTATTTACAGTACAAACTTGTTTTTTCAATGACAGGTAGTTGTATTGAGGTATAAACTGAAGGATCTGACAGATCCTAGAATGATAGAAAATTTAATTCTTCGTTAAGGCTTGTTAACCGTATGAATATAACAGTAAGCATGCTAATGCAGAAGTGTGTTTTCCACATTTTTTTTTTTTGATAGAATGATAGAAGGCTTGATTAGGAAGAGACCTTAAAGATCATCCAGTTCCAGTCCCCCTCCTGCATGAGTAGGGAATGCCATTCAGTAGATCTGGTTGCTCAGGGTCCACATCCAACTTGGCCTTGAATAGTTCCAGGGATGGGACAGCGATAACTTCTCTGGGAAACCTGTTCCAGTGCCTCAGCACCCTCTGAAGAAGGAWTTTCTTCCTAACATTTAATCTAAATCTTTGCTCTTTTAGTTTTAAACTGTTTCTAATTGTTCTTTAATTATCTGCTCATGTAAAAAGTTGCTTTCCCTCTTTTTAAGCCCCCTTCAAGTGTTGTTAGGTTGCAGTGAGGTCTCTGGAGCCTTCTCTGCTTCAGGCTGAAGAACCTCCGTTCTCTCAGCCTGAGTTCATGGGAGGGATGTTTCAGTCTTCTGATCATCTTCGTGGTCTCTTCTGGGTCTGCTCTAACAGGTCCATGTCTTTCTTGTGTTGAGGATCCGAGAGCTTGATGTAGTCACCCCTTGTCACAGGCCTTCATCTGGACATAGARCCATTGACCACAGCTCTGGCYGTGTCCATCCATCCAGTTTGCTCTTCCACCATTCAAACCCATGTCTCTCCCATTTGGAGAAAGGATGTTGTGTGGGACCATGTCAAAAGCCTTACAGAAGTCTAATTAGATGGCATTGGTTGGTCTTAACCTTGTCAACTGTTACTGTTGTTCCAATCATAGAAGACCACYAGACTGGTCAAGCATCATTTGCCCTTAGTAAAGCTGTGCTGGCTGTCTCTGGTCATCTCCTCGTGTTACATGTGCCTAAAATTGCCTCCGGCATCTTCTCAGACACAGAGGTGAGGCTCACTGRTCTGTGGTTTCCCGCGTCTTCCTTTTTCCCTTTTTCTAAAAGTAGGACTGTTGTTTCTGTTTTTCCAGTTACCAGGGTTTTCAAGTGACCGCCATGGCTTTTTAAATATGATGGAAAGTGGTGTGGCAGCATCATCTCATAAGGTCCAATAGACTTGTGGCTATTCAGTTTCATCAGGTGGTATCAAACCTGTTCTTATAGTGGAAATACACTGAAATGACCATTCCCTAGTACTTCCCTTGTTTTGTTTTGTTTGGTTTTTTTTTTTTTTTTTCAGCTACGTCATTCATTTTCCTTCAGTTACTATTTTGTGGTCTCCAAAATGATGTGCAGGACTTCTGGGGAAAGTGGGTGGAGGTAGGGCGAAGGAGCTGCTTGTTTGGTAATTTTTGACTTGGACTGCACTTCAGTGTTGTAGCTTAAAATTTTCCAACTTCAGTGTTGTAGCTTAAAATTTTCCAATTTTATGGAAATGTGAAGTCTCACTTCTTTCTTTTTGAAGATGCTTCTCAGTGAAGTACACTGCCTACTCCATTCTTCAGGCAGGCAAACAGTCCACTCTTCACAAAAGCTTTATAGAATAATTTAGCTATGCATGAGTCACCCATGCTGGGAAATTTAGGCATCAGAAGCACTTCCACAGCTGCACAAATCATGAATTGTGCAATCAACTTGTAGAAAATAAAGTGATGACTAGCACTAAATATTTTTTAAAGTATTTTACTTACATATATGCATTTCTACATTATATAGATAATTAAGTTTCAGATAAAATATCAGCTTTCTGAAACACCTGTTACATGTTTCTGGGTGTTGCTGTTAGCAACTGTTGTAATTTTTTTTTTWAATTATGTCCATTTGTATACCTGTGGAATTCTAAGTATTACAAATAGCTGCTGTTGTTATAAATCATTCATCAAATTTTCTAAGTTTCATGTTAGTAATTTAGAGAAATATCCTTGTATAAGTATCTGTACAGAGGATCATCCTGAAACCATCCAGGTGATGCTAATTAACATGCTATTTGATAGGTTGATAACTAAGCCACACATCAGGTATATATATTTATAGTTTTCTTGAGATTCCCAGTGACTCTAAGGCTGAGTTCCAGGTTTGTTTTCGTACAGAAGCTGATCCATGAGTCTGGATCAGTATCAAAGTAAGCTTATAAAAGTAAGCTCCATTACTTACAAAGGTAAGCTCCATTGTGCCCAGAAGTTTTAATTTGCCATGGATTGCCATATGAGATGCAGCAGTGCATGGGAGAGTAAAGATGTTTCATTTAAATATTAAGCGGGCTTCTCATGTAGTAGCTACAATGCTCATTTCTTTGAGTACAAATTGAATCTCATTTTTTCGAATTTTGTTCTCTGGTTGTTATTTAACATATGATGTAGGTCAGCATGAAATGGCATTGTTGCCAAAAGATCTCTATAACCTGGCCTGGTGATTCACTGCTTCCTCTTCCTCTGTGCCAACACAGCTTTTGGGCAGTTATATGTTAAAACAAATACAGTTTATTTAGCTGAATGAAACAACATTTGGGTTAGTTTTGTGCTGGACCAGTTTTAGGCTGTATTGGTTGATGACGTACTAATGCTAGCTGAAGAGAGGGAATTTAATGTGGCCATGGAAATCAGTGTGGAATCACTCGATCAGAGTAATGATCAAAGGCTAACATTATGAAAACTTTTGGTTTGATTAAGGGAATTGGTAAAAGTGCTTACAAACTGTAAGCTTACAAGCTGTTAGGATGTGAAGTGCCTGGTCTCTATAGCCATATAGTTACCTGTGCAGTCTGTGTGTGTATTGCTCTTGCTATCTTTCATATGATAATTCTTCATCTGTGGACAGATTCAGATGAAGTATTTAGTGTTATTTCTTCCACATTCTTGGTAAATACCCTGACCCTGAGTTAGGGGTAAGTCTTTGTCTCCTATTTAAAGAAAACCCACTAACCAAAGGAAAAAGCGCAAAATAAAATAAGCAAAAAGCCCCCAACAGAACAAAACCACCCACAAAAATCCTTTGAGTTCATTCTGTTGAGTTGTCTGGCGTGGTGTGCCACTTTCCCTGTGAGTCCTTCATCGCTTTTTCATGTGGGCATAACTGAGAAATGGTAAGATGTTTCTGGATGTGCCAGATACTATTATCTTAAAGGAGTAAGTTGATGCGATAAAATAATTTAATATCCCTTAAAACTGGTTTAAGACTCATAAGCTATGTCCTTTATGGACTGTAAAGGATGAGGATGAAGCAAGGCAGCAAGTAAGATTACGACAACCGGGAGCTTCAAAAGAGCTAACTTTTGCCTCTTCAGGGTTCTTTTTGAAAGAATCCCATGGGAATAGGAGTCCAAGAGAGCTTGTTGACTTTCTCAAGGCTCGAGAGCAATGAGCAAGAAATCGGGCAAAGGGGCCAGGAGACCTCCATGAATGAAGAACTCCTGTCATTTATTCAAGTGTAATAAGAAAATACACAGGATATGAAAGCAGGGTCAGACTGCTTGGAATCAACATAGAGAGCTTGTCAAATTTGAAATAAGACAGGAAGGGCCAAAAGCCATTTGAAATTAAATCTGATCACGGATGTCAAGGACATCAAGAAGGGCTTCTTCAAATACATTAAAAAAAAAAAAAAGAAAAGTGTAGGATAATGAGGGCCCATTATTAAATGGAAGGAGACCCTGGTGACAGAGGATGCAGAGAAGGTGGAGACACTGAACGCTTTCTTTGCATTGATCCTCACTGACAAGACGAGCCCTCTGGAATTCTGAAGTTCAGAGGCCTGACTTTACTGCTCACCTGACTCATCCCTCAGGACTGTAAACTTCACTAGTGTGTGATTGCTGTAGCCCAGCTGAAGGTCTGAGGCTTGTTAGGGCTTTCTTGCATGCAACTACGCTGCAATCCGGACCAAGAGTAGAGAGCTGCACTGTACTAGGGAGGTAGCTATGGGGCTCACCTCTGTGTTCAGTAAGGGGAAGGAGATACAGACTACAAAGAGTGGAATAGTCACAGCACAACAGCTGGTTAAGCAGAGATCACCCAAATGATCTGGAGCAGAGCAGTGATGGGAAGGAGTGTTTTCTTTAACTATGAGCTAGAGATATGGCAATTGCAAACTATGTTCAGTCCCAAGTCTGAGAAATCTCTTTCCTGATGGTGGGAGAGTCTAAAACATAAAGCATGCTGGAGAGAATTGCTTTCTCCTGTGACCCTCATAATTCATGTTCGTATGAAGATAGTATCTGCAGTGACTTTTGACCAGACTTGTTTGAGCAGCTTGCTTAGGTCTATTACCTTGTCAGGGAGTAGACCAGGACACATTGGTGTGATAAACCGTTTCTAAGAATTTAATCTCTCTTTACCTCTGATGTTACATTTTGTGCTATTCAAGCTGATCTGTAGCCTCTCCTAGCTTCTGTGGACTCTATATGAAGTTAGGCAAATAGTATGCATTCTTCTAAACATTATTATAGCTCAAACCTGTGATATCACTGACTACTACAATAACTGGCCTCCTAACAGGCATTTCTTCTCTCCTGTAGACTGCTTGGACTTACTCTCTTCCCAAAAGTCCTTCAGGAGGGGACATGAGACTGCCATTCAGGTAATGGCATCCCACACCATGACTCTTATGTTCTACTACCCTTTCTCCATTATATGTCCTTGTCTATTCCCTGAGAAGGTGATGGACCTAGGGAAGCTGCTCGTCCACTGCAGACTACTCATAGCCACTCAGAAATTGTCCTATTAAAAGCCATCTGGGATCTATCTGTGCTAGAAGGAGCTCTTGGTTGTCCTGTGAAGCACTGGAAGATGAGCACCTGCTGATATAGCGTACTTCATCTACAAAAAATGACATTTCTAGGATCTGTCTTCTGCACAAGTACAGACCAAAAACTTGTTTTGTTGATGTGGTAGAGGAGAGGTTGCAATATGTGACTATTCCTAGCTGTGGAATAACCTTGCCAGCTGCAAAGTTTGAACAACATTCCTTGAAATTCATTTTAGGTCTATCTTCTGGTAATTTTTTTTTTTAAATTGCCTTTTTTCTTGGTGAGGTAAAAAAGGAGATGTGCCAGTTTTTAAAAAATAGTATTTTCACAGATAGCTTTTGATTAGTAAGAAAAGATTAATCAGTCATTACCCTAATTTGCTTTCTGTTGGTGTATATATCATTGCAAGCAAAGGAGCAACTATCTTGAAACCAGCTTGCTTCTTCTATTAGACCAAACTATATATGATTAGAGACCAGGTTATCATTTATCTGTCTAAAAATCTCTTGCTCTGTACAAAAGTCTATGGTTCCTGGAGAGAACTAAGCCCCAGAGAAAATTCTTCCTCTTCTCCTCTCTTCTACCCAACCTCCAAAGGAGAGAAAGGTAAAGAGAGAAAGGATTGGGCTGGAGGTAAACCAATGAAGCAAAGAGCAAAATTGAAAAAATGAGTGAAAGTGATAGTGATGTGCTGTGCAGGAGATAATAGCTGGACCTCTGCTTCTCCCAGTTATAATGTAATGTCCTACACAGTCCTGGAGTAAAACCCCAGAAGTTCTTAACCCAAATGATCAGAAGCACATGGAAAGGAGTATCAGATAAATTTATAATTATCCTCAGAATCTCTAAAATGAACAGGGCTCCTGGTGCTGTGCTTACATTGGAAGTCAGGTTTTGCTCAGCTATTTCTTCAGTGATTATAATAACTAGTTTGTTCCCCTGGCAAAATTGGATTATAGCACAGAGATCAGGTTGTATTAAACAAGTTAATCTGTTTCTGTTTGATGAAAGTGTAGTGTTGGAAAACTGTGTTGCTTCATATGTTTTTCCTGTGTTGTTCCCTGTGTGCAATTATTTGTCTTAATAATACAAGCCACCTTGCAATTCTGAGGGCTGTAATCTACAAAATCATGTATTAATTGTATGCCTTGACATAAATTTTACGTAAATCAAGGCTTTTCTATAAAAAAATTTTTATAGTATAAGGGCAATAGTGATTCTTCCTCAAAAATACTTATCATTGTTACGATTAGGGTGAAGTGCTGGGGACATAGCAATTCCAGTTACTCTATACAAAATGAAGTACAGGCAATGCGTTCACCATCATCCCATTCATTTTTCAGTCCAATCCTGACAGAACATCTGTCATGAGCAAGACTCTACTGTAATTTCACAGTTTGTTCAGTCTTTGAATTTGTTTCCAATATTTAATCTTACCAATATGCATGCCAATATTGATAATAAAATTGAACTAAAGGCACTGAAATTCTTTCAGTATAAAAAAATCGATTTTTTTTTTTATCAGATATTGTGAGCTTTTCACTATTACCTTAGGTTTATGGCTTATGCATTATGACTTCTTGCCCTGTAAGTTATTGAGAACTGTTTCTGTTTAGCCAAGCAATGACTGGGGACCCAATACCTTACTGCCTCTCCATGAGTGATAAGTCAGCACAGTGCAGAAGTTGCGGTATTGCTAGTTTTTGTAATTTTTCTGCGGATTGAGCAATTCTGTGTAGTACTGGTTTTCATATCCATGGCAGCTACTAAGATTTTTGATTGAGGACCTCAGCTTCCTTTAAGACAATAAGTTTCTAGCCGCCTTGGTTACAGAGAAGTTTTGAAAACATGCCTGAATGTGTACAAAAGACATAGTATCAAGAGACAGATACACWTAATTAWTTTTWWAAAAAAAAAAACCTACCGAGTTCTGCAGACAGAACAATGACCTTTGAGCACTTGTGGCTGCCAGTGCTGGCATGTAGGCGTTTTAACCTTTCTGCTGGCTTTTACACGCATGCCATTTCTACTGAGTTAGAGATCCATGTGGTTTTGGTAACAAAAGCTTTTCCACTGTGATTAGCTTCTCTTTTGGTCTGATTTAAGCTTGTGTTCATTTATGATATAAACATATTCCCTTTCTGCTCTTCATAAAATCTTTTTGAAATATGTGTAAAAGCTTCCTTTTTTGACATTGTAAAATGTGGTTCTGTGCTTAAGACCTGTGATGTTTATCTTAAGTGTTTAACGGTGATTTAAAAAAAATGCATCTCTGCATAATGCACAGAGGAGATCTAAAATTTTCATTGTTACAACTCTGTTAGGCACTCGGGTGAGAGTTGGCAGAGTTGTTCGCCTCCAAGAGATTTAAAAATAGTGGTTTCATGTTGCAGACTTCCATTGGGCTCTTTGTCACTATTAATGTTTGCACTTGTCAAATGGAACAAAACAGAATAGGAGAGGAGGCTGTAAGCACCTAAAAAAGTAGGTCAATGGGCCAGCAGGTTATTTGGCCAGACAAGAATGAGTGGCTTCATTGAATCATGCTGTAATTGTTTTTCTCCTGTTGGCAGGTTGTTTAGCTGTGCTTTAACTTCCTATGTTAATATTTACATCTGTTTTTTAACCACTTAAGAACCTCTGTTAGGTGCAGGAGAAGGCCCTTAACTTTTTGATTCTAATAAGTGATAATTCTGGTGTTCTTCATGAAAGTAATCATTACATTTAAGGGTAGCATAGCCTTGATTTATAGATCCCAGCTTCCTTTTAAGAATTTATTATGCTTTAAAATACAAATTTTCAGAAGTGGAAGAAGTACATTTTACAGTGAATTTGTTTTATTTTAAGACCAGTAAACAAGGCAGATGGAAAGAGGATGAAGATGAGGTGAAAAAAAAAAAAGATTTAATGTTGCTTAAAAATGTGGAAAGAGGCATGGTTCAAGGAAAGTAACCATGAATGAAATGTAATGGTATGAGGAGACTGGAAGTAGGTGATGACTTATGTCAGTGCCGAGTTTTTGTGTGGAGAAAATGCAGTTGTGAAGTAAGTTTGAAATGTATTCTAGGAATTGATTTTGAAGTGATTTTTCAAAGAAAGAGTTAATGGCTATGTTTGAGGGAGTAGCAATAATGCAACTGGGCAACTTTGCTAATTGTCAACTGCAGCATTCTACACATTCTGGAGTCCTGAGAATAATAATTTTGGAGACTTGGGGAGGAGAAGATGTAACAGAGAAAGCCAGAAGATACCCTAATAAGGACCTCAGTGAAAAGGTGTTTAAAAAATTGTGTACAAATATACTTTGTAGGTAGCAAGTGGAAATAAAGATGTAGATGGTATGAGTGATACGAAATTCAAAAGTGGAAAGGATATTAAGACTTAAAGATAGGCATAAAATGATAGCTTAAAATCAAGATGAAACTGTGTCAGAATATCCTGCTTATCAAGAAGAACTTTAAAGCAAGGTTCAATTCAGATAATAAAATAASTGAGATACTTTTAATAAGCAGAATATTGCATTTAGAGGTTACTCTTGCTCAAGCGATTGCTTGTCTTTTTTAAAAAATAAAGAAGTGATAATTTTTAAAATCACTATTTAAAAGCTCCCCCGTTTTTTGTTTTTTTTTTGACAGTTCAGAATTTATTTTGTGCAGAAGAGGGTACATCTTCACAGGAACCAAGTTTCATCCCTAGACCCCAGACTTGTAACACAAGTTCCAAAGTGCAAAAGGTAAAACAGTGTTCTTTTCTTATAATTAGTAAGATTCCCTTGGCTTTCAGTTATCAACACTGAAGGGCTGAGTAGCAGAGTTAAGTAGTGTCTTTTGTTCTTCAGAACAGGACTGAATCTCAGAAACAGATGTAGTCCTTTATTTATCTGGTGATTACTTTCAACTTGAGTGGTTTTGTTGAAATTATCTCTGCAGTCTTATCTTTGGCATGTATAAGCACTGACAATGTTCAGTGTCTTGCAAATTTGGATGCGAAGATAGAAGGGTCAGATCTTGAAAGATGGGATACAAATGTGCTACAGGTGCATTTTGTGTACTTTTTCAGTACTTTTGTATACAAGATCTAGGTTRCTGGTTCTGGTGTAGGATCTGTATGCTGTAATGAAAGATTTTGTTGAATTGTAGGAATTGAGTGCTATGTTAAAAGGAAAATAACATTTAACTTCTGATTCTGCGTAATAAAGATGTCTGTTATATCACAAGTGAAGTTTTTTTGTATTTAGCTCTGCAGGTATTTTTCTTTCGTAGATTAACGGAAATGTATAATTTGTCCTACAGAATTTCATACTGCTCTTGATGCCTATAATTTTAGGTACCAGTTATGTATAAAAATTAACACGGGGCTAGAAATGTAATTAGCACATAGCTGTATTATTACTTACCATGGAAGCTAAATGAAAACAAGTTTATGGGTTTTGTCTTGATTTTAAACTTAGTTCCATACCAGGCATGGTAGTTAGATTTTACTTCTGAGCAACCTGTCTATTGTGTACTTTGGACAAATATTTGAACAGACACTTCATGATGATTTACTTTTCTCATCCCGTTTATGGCTGGTTTTCAAATGGCACACCTCTGTCACTTGGCCAACTAATTTGGGAAGTTTAATTCGTCTGTATGGCCAATGCAGTTGTTACTTCGAAGATTTGGAGGGAAAAAGTGATTTGCTGCCTGTGTAATTTCATAGCACTAGATTTTGGATAGTAAAGGCAAGACAAAGGTGGGCTGTACTAACTGAGAAAGTGGGGCATTTGGGCAAAAATGCCACCACATCTTGTGATGTGCCTTGAAAGAGATGGTGCTGCAGTACTGCTCTCCCATTTACTTTCCTTCTGCACTCAAGTTATGAAACTTTGTGGTGAAATATCTAGTCTTGTGAAGGAAACCTACAAAGGAGGTGACTGTTGTAGACGCAGACACAATTTGGTTGAATCACAGGCTTTTTTCATCAGTCCTCTCATCATGTATTTGCTGCCATATTTCTTGTGGTATTGATGCTGTAAGTTCCACTGGGTTTTGTACTCTTGAGGGACAAACAAATCCTGTCTTCTCAAAAAATAGTAAGTCATTAAATGGACTAAAATAGTCTCCTTTGAAATAAATGCAGTGCCTTTTTACTATTAAGTTTGTAGTCTACTAGAAGTTCCTGAAGATCTGCAAGTTCAGCTGGTATACAAAACTTGCTGCATGCAGTTGTTTCCTAATTATTGCCAATGTTACAATCTTACTGCTCCATGTGAGCAGCCTCTGACAGGTGACTTCCATATGAAAGGAAAGGATTTAATTGTGTTGATTTATGTTTGACTTTAGCCTTTTCATTATCCGTGTTATATTCCTTCTACCACTTAATATTTTGTTCACATTCTTAATTCAAAGTCATATGCACATCTGGAAAACCAAAAACTTCCTGTCATAAGTGGCTGCTTTATGAAATGGTCAGAAGAACTGTCTGACAGTGTGGAGGTCACATTCTAATTGATATGTTAATGTTGTCATTTCATATGTCTATTATAACAATGTGCTCAAGAAAAAAACAGCAATAAGAAATAAATTAGAACTGTGAAATACTATATCCCACATGCTTCCTCTTAGCACTGTTTCTAAATAGAATGTACTCCTGAGTGTATTTTACATCTGTTCAGCCTGCAAAACTCTTAAGAGTTTTTAAAGAAAAAGTTAAAAAGCTATATCTGAATTCAGAGTCATAAACATGTTTGTATTGATTTAGTACAGACTTATTTACTGTATTCTTTAATAATGTTCTCTTGAAATCTGTCATGTAAAATGAGGTATTAAGGCCCAGGTTATGATGGTAATGGAGACTGCTTTAGAGAAGGCAGGAGGGCAAATCAGAAGGTTGGAAGAGGGGGGAGGATTAGGAACAGCTTATAGAGCAAATGAAAACTTCATTGTACTCCCATGAAGAGCCTGTTTTTTCCTTCAGTCATATTTTGTTATTTTTTCTTCTCTTTTAGGCAAACGTACAAATGTCTACCACAAGACTAAAGTGTGATATGTTATGTTTTTTACCATAAGCACCCATAAAATGAGCTCCATTGCAGACAGGTATGTTGATAGATATGGAAAGTTTTGGGAAAATTACTGTTCATTTCTTTCTTTAATAGTCTTAATATGGCTAATATATTTAGATGCTAATTTATGCAAGCATTTAAAGAGTGAGGTTCTGGCTATTTTTGACAAAATTAGTTTGGTAGTTATTTTGTGGTCACTGGAAAGTGTGATTTCAATTGCTTAAGGTTAATCTTAAAACACATTACTTGTTTTGAGCCAAGGATTAACATCTGTGCAAGTTAAGCTGTTTTAATGTTTACTTGAACTTTTTATTTTTTTAGTACTTTAGTTCTTGATTAAGGAAAGCAAATACATTTAAATGATTAGTGTTGCTGTAGGTGATAGTAAAGTGACCTGCTAACCTATTTCAAGGGAAAAGTAATACTGAGGCATGTTTTCAAGGGAAAAGTAATAGCTGAGGCATGTTTTCTACTTGATTCCTTGAGCTGCACTCTCATGCCAGCTTAGGTGAATGTCTGGCCTAAGTATTCTGTGTGTTACTGTTTTTGAGAGTTCTTGCAATGAAACTTGCATCTGATTTACAGCAAGTTTGACATGATTGAAATAAATAACAGTAAAAGCAAAAAAACAACCAATGAAACCCCCCAAAAGAAAACAAAAAAACCGACCAAAAAACCCCAAAACTTTTACAATGCTTGTCTAACTTGTCAGTTCTTCTAGTGAAGTTTTGTGGCATCTCACTGAAAGTTCAGCTTTTAAAATGCATTAATTGCTTCTAAAAGCTTTRTAYTTCTGTAGCAGCATTCAAAATAGTRACTTCCTAATATCACTCCTTATCATAATGTACAGTACAATTTCTTGATGGTTTATAAATCAGAGAGATAAGCTTTTTGAAATGGTTACTTGGCTGAAGGGAGGGAAACATTAGAATAAGAAATTTCATGATAGACACAGATCRGTGTGGACAGTGCTAAATAGACTGAAAGCAGGCAGAAGAAGTTAGAGAAATAAAATGTGGAAGTCCATTATACAGCAGTTTTGGAAAACAGAAGAATGGTTTTGACTTGACTTCCAAAACAAAAGAAAGTGAAACACAGGTGTTACATGAAGCATACTAAGGCATCTTCAGAGGACAACACATTCTTACTTTGGTATTTTAGTACCTTTTTAGTAGTAAATGGACAGTAGTCAGGCTGAGAAAAAGTTATGTGATACTTGAGGAGGCAAGTATAATGAGTAGTTACCATTTAACATTGTTACTWATTGTATATTTATGAAATTACACTTGTGAAGGAAGTATATGATATTCCTTAACTCTCTTCCACTAATACTACTTCAGAATTTAAGAAAAATATGCTTTCAATAATTGGCATAGAAATTGCCAGTAAGTAAAAATAAATTACATATGTCCTCTCCCATGTTTTCAAAAGGGTAAGGTAATGCAAATAATCAAGAAGATAGAAAAACAAAAGTAAGCATTGTTCAATTAAGCATTGTTTAATTAAATGTTTGTACAGCTCTGTAAGTTCTTATTAGAAGTAGCTCAAAATTCTTTGAGTTGTATCAGAAACATAAGGTTTTTTGCTTTTTCTGTAGTAAATGCAAGCAGGACATAGAAGACTTAGCTTCAGGTTACTGATMATGGTCTTTGTGAGACATCACAGCTAAACAATTCCTTGCTTTCTTGATGTAATGGATGAAGATGAATAATCAGCTCTTTCCCTGTTCTCTGTGATTGGACTACAAAGGAGAGGAATTTTTACTCCAACATTTGTTTCACTTTGTTTCTTTCAGAAATGATGGAAGCATTTTTGATGGGCTGGTGGAAGAAGATGACAAAGATAAAGCAAAACGGTAAGTGTTAAGTTACTTAAAGCTAAAAAAGTCTATACTTGTATGCTTTAACTTTCCAGTGTGATTTCTAAACAATAAAAATGTTACTCTTTTATAAATTAGCGTATTACTCAATAGCATTTCTTTTGCTGTTATTTTTCAGATATCCTGTATATTTATAATTGTGGTTCAGTTATTTGTGTTTTGTAAAAGGGTGCTTTATTCCAAAGGCTTCATTTRCACCGTTCCTTGAGGAGGAAGCCATTCTTCAAAAATGGTGCTTGACATATGGAGTAGGTGTTTTTGTGACAGTTCTCACAGCAGAAATTCATAAGGGGTTGTTTGCATCAGGAGTCTGGCAGTAGTATGCAGCTTAAAAGTCTCATAGTTGTTATAAAACATTTTCTGGTTTGCTTTTCAGAGTGTCTAGAAACAAGTCCGAAAAGAAACGTCGAGATCAATTTAATGTACTTATCAAAGAGTTGGGTTCCATGCTTCCAGGTAATGCTCGGAAGATGGATAAATCCACTGTGCTGCAGAAGAGCATTGACTTTTTACGGAAGCACAAAGGTAATTATTTGTAACAATAAACATTATTTATAAATTCTTAACTTTTTAAGTGATACTCAATTATCACATAAAATATTAAAAATTTTGTATCTTCTTTAGTAATTTGCCAAAAAAAGTGAAGTGCTCCTCTAGAAAGATATTCTTAAGATCATCTAGGCACTAGAGCTCTAACTGTGTTTCTTCTAACGCATTACAAAAGCCAGAACTACTTTCTTCATCCCATAATTGTCAATGAAATCTGTTACACAAAGAGAAGCATTTAGTTTTGAAATAACCTCCGAGTTTTTTGTTCTGGACAGACATTGGTTCAAATTATTACAGTTTTGCTTTACAGGAAAACTGCTGATCCATTTCAGTGGAAGTACTTGCAGGAAATATGTATTTGGATATTTAGATATGCCTGGTTTGAACAGTTGATTGGTCTCTCAGGGTTCTACATGAAGCAAGATAAATTACTGAAAAGCTAGTCCAAGAGAAGTTAGTGCTGATCTTCTCTTCATGTCAGGTGCCTACRCAACTGGATGCTTAACAAAAAATAAGGCAAGAGGGCATTGTGGTTTCCAGTAGTGTTACTGGGTTGGTTRCTTGACGAGAGTAAGTGAAATACAGGGTGCATAAAGACTAGGAGTATTGGTATTTTGGCATTTTCTTTTTTCCTTTCGGATGGGAAAATGCCAGAAAATCTGTCAATTCTTTCAGCTAAACTTCTAAAGTTTTAAGACGTGCCCATGGATGTATAAGCTGCTGAGTTTATGTGTGTTGTTCTTTAAAGGTCATGTGAAATGTCAAAACAATCGATATCCTTGAACTTCCTTGCTATGCTTTGTTCCTCTGGTGTTTGCATCAGCTGATGGTGGAATATACCCAGATATGTTGTACTGGAGTTTGTTACAGGTTGTTATTTCTGTCATGAAAAAAAACTCTTCCACCAAGTGTACACTTATTTATGGGTGTTGGATATTATATATATAAAAAAATCTCTGCTCCTGCTCCTACACTTGTTCTTAATATGGCACCTCGTGGTTCRCACTGCCAAAAACAAGACTAAAAATTGAAGAAAATGAACTCTTTTGCTAATTAACCCATTTGCTTGTGTAATTTTTGAGAACGCATACTAAGTAGAAAGCAGTAYGGTCAAAAGAAATAACTATAATATTATGAAATAACTAAAGCTATTAAATCAATTAATAGTTATGTATTTATCAACAGTATTTGTATCAATTTAAGGTATGAGAAATGTTTTTCTATGCCTTAGCATGTCTCTTCCATTAGTGTTATATTTCCAGTAACTCCAAATGTGTATTGAATATTGCCATTAAAATTGRAAACATAATTTAAATGAGAAAAGAGGAGAATGTAATTCATATGACAATTCATAGGTTTAGGGTTTTTTTTTTCCAGTTAAATATTGATTATGCTGTTTTAATTTTCTGAGATACATTTGTCTCATAGCAAAAAGAAAAGCAGTGTGAAAGCTCCTCTTCTATGTAAGTCAGTTCTTTAGGTTACAAGGCCTTTGTGAAAATTGGTTCTGTTTCAAAGTCACTTCAACATGTATTGACGATTGCTAACATAAAGTATAGAATGCAGAACGAACATGTGTGTGAGCCAGTCAGCAGCACCAGTAATACTTTTTATTTCAAAGTGCTTTCTGGTTCGGGGTTTTTGTTTTGGGTCTTTTTTCGTTTGTGTTTTTTTGTGGGTCTTTTTGTATTTTGGTTTTTTTTTGTTTTTTTTGTTGTTGTTTGTTTTGTGTTTGGTGGTTTTCTTTTTGGGGGGTTTTTTGTTTGTTTTTGGGAGCTTTTGGGTTTTTTTTTTAAATTTGGTTTTTTTAGACTAAAGGGACAAAAAGTAGCTCTGGAGATGGATACATTTTAGGGCATGGCTCTTTTGTCCTTCACTTGGTGTGAGAGAATGCAGCTCTGTGTGACTGCACATACCATATTAAGGTCCCTAAATTTCTGGCTGCCAGTGCTTACTAGCATTGCTGTGCACTGTTATACGTTAAAATGTTTTTGGACAAAACATTGGCAATATTCMGAAGAATTTTTTTTCTTCTGAAGTGCTTGGATATAATAAAGCCGAATGACCTATAAATTGATTGTTCAGCACTAAGTAGCTGCTTTRTTGTTGAAATCCTACTGTGTTCAGATGCCAGGATTTAACTACATTGCTTCTGGTTCTTTCTGGACCATTTCCACATTATCCAAGCTTGGTACTCTGGCAAAAGCTCCAGATGAATATCTGAGCTGGTTATTGGCCAATGTGGATTCTCTTTCTCACTGGGAAAATACAGAAGGCTAAACACACGGAAATGTTATCACTGAGAGCTTCTCCTTGACTAATGACTGCCTGTCATTTTTTTTTTGAATTTGTAAAATGAATTTTTTTTAAATTAGTAAATACTGGAGAATTTAGCTGCCTATAATTGCAGGTAGCAGACTGATACTCCTACAACCCACAGATAAATGATACAGATCTCGGTCTCACTGGCAATTTATTTTGAGAATTCTCATCATTAATGTAAAGCTACTTCAGATACAGAACTTGAAGACKGAAGTTTAATGTGCAAGTTTGGTTATGCTCCTCTTTCTGGTATCTACTCAGGAATGTGACCTTACTGCCATTTATCTTTGAGTGCAGCCTTTTGCCAGAACTTCTAGTCATTTGTCTGAAGCTGCCAAGTAAACCAAGTTCCTTCTGTTACTCTGTTTGCCAGTATTGTACTTTATCTAATTATGGAAAATGTAAAAGAACACCTGTATTTGTAATACAGTATTTCAGAGCGATTTGTTAAAGCCATGAAAAATACAGTCTTTTGGGTTTCTTTTGGTTTGGTTTTTTTTGGGGGGGGGGGGTTTGTTTTTGGTGGGTTTTTTTTGTTTGTTTGGTTGGTTTTTTGTCTGATTTTTTTTGGTGGTTTGTTTGGTTTTTTGGTTTTGTTTTTTTTTTCTTTAAACTCTGAAGTAGGATGGTTATAAGGGCCAGAATGAGTCAATGAATCAGACTTTCCCAGTTTAAAGTGAATATTATCTGTGTCCTGTGGAATGAATGCACTAAGTTCCTGGAATTTTGCCTCYACTTTGGTGGCAGAACTTTTCGTTTTCATGTCCTTTGATTTGTCCSTCAGTGATCAGTATCTTTGTTTCGAATAAAAATCTAGATTTGGGGTTATAGTTAAGTTTTTCTTTATTCTCCTACCACTTTTCCTGCTTTGTGATGCCATTTTAAAACAGATAGCAAAAGCCTGATGAATTTTTATGTCTTGTGAGATCTGATAATTGGAAAGTCTTATTTGTTTTTTCACATCTTCTTGCGGCTTTCCACTTTTGGCCAGTTCCTTGCATGACGTTGCTGTTGTTTGCTGTTCTTTTCGTTAAGTCTAAAGCTCTTTTGTAAAATTTTCCCCCTTCACGGTGGTAAACAAAATTACAAACTGCTCTGGCCCTTTGCATATTTAAGTCAATTTCAGATTTTCTGGCTCTTTGAACCATCTGGACTATGACACTAGCTTAATGTCTTTGTACAGACTTGTCCTTAAAAATCAAAAACCCTAAAGATTTGCTTCTTTTGATTTGTTTAAATACTTGATTACTTGTCCAAAGTTGTTCCTAAAACCAGTAYTTCTGTGATGCCCTTGTTATTCATCAAAACTGAAGTGCTATGAGGTCTTGCTTCTTGTTGTTTCAGTTATCAGTTGAAGGGAGCACCACATTTAGAACCTGGGGTCCGGTTTTGCTTGGCAGATGTTATTTTTCTCACCTGTGTATGGAAGTTTATATATATATATATTTCTCAACTCCTGCAGGAATCTCTGCTCAAAATTAATCTGTGTCAAAAYTCATCTATGTCCATGTAACAGACAGCAATTCTAGAGTGGAGTGTATCATATAACTCTTAAAAATCTTCATTCAAAAACCTACCCTTTTTTATAAGTAAGCACAAAAGAGAGGGAAGAAGAGAAGGGACAGTGACAATTTTTAGTGCAAGGATTCAAATGACAAAGGTTGGCCAAAATACTTGAGGATTAGGCATTTTAATGACATAAACTGATCAGGAATTTTGGCTTTCTAAATCTGTGTAAGCAGCACTCTTAAGAAAACATTTTGTTATAGTCTCAGAGAAAAGAGTTTTTTAATTTAATTTTTTAATGATCAAAATCCATTAGTGACTGTCATGAACTTCTGTATTACCTTGAAGTCTGCCAGGACTGTAGCACAAACCATTTGAAAGAAAGAGAAGACTAATTATGACATGGGAGAAGACATTTGTTTTCTTGTTTCCTTTTTAAAGAGCAGCCAACTATATGTAGTGAGTGAACAGCTGAGGAGACTGGAGAACTTTTTACCACTTCTTATCTGTATATGTAACTTAGGAGAAAAATAATAACTTCTGGAAGTATGAGTCCTTATACTGTGTATGTGTTTGATTGTAGAAATTACTGCACAATCAGATGCCAGTGAAATTCGACAGGACTGGAAACCGACATTCCTTAGTAATGAAGAGTTCACACAGTTAATGTTAGAGGTATGTTATTTCTGTWTTTCTGGGAGTAGAATAGTTCCTCACCAGGAGTCATTCCCTTATGAAGTTTTTCAGTTTGATGGCATATCTTTTTATTCTCATGTATGAGTTGTAACTGAATGTTTTCATGAATGAAGATAAGCCATCAAAATTCCTATGTATGCAGTGTTTCAGAAAATCAAAGCAGATTTTCTTTGAACTGTATTTTCAGTTAAATAAGCATAATAACAGAGCTAAATAATAATAACAGAGTCTGTAAATGAATGTTTACTGTCCAAGTGGATGTTTTAAATTACCAACATAAGCAAGGTGCTAGAAAAATAATTAATTTGCATAAATTAAAATTCTAATTACAAAAAAGGCTCAACATATCCATGTAATTTCTAATCAATAAGTGTTTGATTTCTTTACTTGCCATGCTTTTCAAAACTAATGATAGCATTACTTTGCTGAAGATTATGGGAATACTTGCAAAACTACTAGAAAGMAACTTCAAATATAAGCTATAATTTCTTTGAAAATGAACATAAGTCTTTATATCTTATTAGTGAAACAATTTTTAATAACAGTTAAATGAAAAATACTATAAATTAACAAACACTTTTTCATCCCATAGTTAAAGCTTTACTTTGATGCATAGATGTAAGAAGTTTAAAGTTCTGATTTTTATTATTTAAAAAAATTTCAAAAGATACTCTGATATAAGAGGTTCTTTTGAAGATTTGATCTTTAAAATTTCGTATTTAGAAATACAGTTTTGTCATACTTTTGTTGGTAGTATTCAAGTGAAACATTGTGTTGAATTCAGAGGAATGAAGTTTTGAGTTTAGTAGAAGATAAGGCAGTCAGAACTGTGTCTCACAGGTTTCAAGTTGATAAAATCTCACTACAAGCTTCTTCCACTGAGATTGGGAATACTGAGATTTTTAAATATTAAAGTTCTTTGATTTTGCTGCCTCTTTTACTTGTTCTTGTAGTTTTTCCACATCTTGCTTTTGTCTCTAGCTCATTTTTATGAGTCTTCTGAGGTCTAAAATGGTGATGGAATTAAAAATAACAGGCAGGCAGAGTGGGAGCTGGGGAAACCAGTGACTGTCTATATATGTACTTGCTTCTGAAACCACAGATTATTTAACAGAACAGTATGGGAATTGTAATGCTTTTAGTGTAAAAGCAAGATTAAGGATTTTTAGTGGGGAAAGGCATTCCCATTTTTGTAATAAACTAAACTAAAATTGGTCTACAATATTTTCTGTATTGAATATAGCTTAACATTTTAGTGTGCTCTGTTTCTTTTTATTTAACTGCCCATTATGTTTAATTTCAGGCTCTTGATGGTTTTTTTTTAGCAATTATGACAGATGGAAATATAATATATGTGTCTGAAAGTATAACTCCCTTACTTGAACATTTGCCAGTAAGTAACAAATTGCTTTCAGTAACATACAGTTTGTCAGTGGTTGGTCGCTGTGTGTTGGCCTTTTTGGCTTTATAGAACAGATATATGCTTTGTTTTAATGTTTCTATTTTTTTCTTCAGTGTAACTTCCTTCTGGCCTGCTTCTATATTAAACATTTCCTTTGGAAATGCAGAATGCAGTCAGTACTCCTCTTAGGAAGCATTATGAAGTGCCTAGCATCAGTTTCAAAATAACTGAAATAACACAGTTGATTGCAGGAGACCCTTTAGAGTTCACAGCCTCTACATGAGTCAGAAGAGTATTACCAAAGATCTAAATAATGAAATTTTGTAACTACTTTTTTACTTCCTTCTTGTCAAATCACTCTGATAAATACGTTACTGCTGGTTCTGCTTTTTAGGTTCTGCTTTTTAAGTATATACTTTTGGGTTTATCACATTCACTCATCCTTAATCGGGGTGACATTGCTCACTGGTACATGTAACATTCTAGTTTTTAAAGTTAACTCTGAATAATGCTATTCTGAAGTGAGGCGAATTAATTAGTGCAAACAGTTGATGAGTAAAGTTGCTTCCTTTTCTAGAAGAGAAGGACAAGTTATTGTTAAAGGCTGGTTGTCTTACTGTGGTAAGAGACAAAATAAATTCTCCCAAGATATGCATGATAACAGTCTGAGAATTTTTTAAATGTGGAGGAAATTGTGATTTTTATTTTTTCTTTTAGTAGAATTTGCCAGGTTTTCAGAGGCACATTTATTTGTGGATTTTAAGTGTGATTTATGAATTCTAAGCATACATTTTATGATGCCTCTTTTTTGAATACTTAACCCAATTTATTTGTGCATAAAATCAGTTGTTTAGTTTTGCTGAATTAATCTCTTGTTTGCACTTTGCATACATAGCTGTGGAACTGATTATAAAATTGGGTGACTGGCAGCTCATCCTTGCCCAGCAGCTCAGTCATCACCCCTCAATGGGATGGGGGAGGCAATAGGAAGGGTAGAAGTGAGAAAAGTTGTGGGTTGAGATAAAGACAGTTTAATAGGTAAAGCAAAAGCCATGCATGCAAGCAAATCAAAGCAAGGAATTTATTCACCACTCCCCACAGGGCAGGCAGATCAGAGTGGGTTTTTTTTCTTGCAAAATATTAATGTATTAATGTATATTCCAGCAGGTGGCTTTGTTGAGTCACTAATGAACTGTGGAATTGTTTTGCATTAAAATAGTAGGCTTTGTCTCATGGTGCATCTTGAATTAATGCTTAATAAATCCTTTTCTTTCAGTCTGATCTTGTGGATCAGAGTGTATTTAATTTTATCCCAGAGGGGGAACATTCAGAAATYTATAAAATATTGTCTTCTCATCTGCTGGAAAGTGATTCCTTGACACCGGAATACTTAAAATGTAAGTAGTTATTTCATGCTAACCCCTGTAGGCAGCTCAGCCCCACACAGCCACTTGCTCACTCCTTCTAGTTGGATACAAAGAGAATCAGAAGAGTGAAAGTGAGCAAGCTGGGGGTTGTGATAAAGTCAGAGTAACACGTGAAATCGAAAGCTGTGCACAAGCAAAGCAAAAATGCGGAATTAGTTTGCTGATTCTGGTTGGTAAGCAGTAGTTCAAYCATCTCTAGGAAAGCAGGGCTATGTCATATATGATGGTTATTTGGGAAGACAAATGCCATAAGTCCACATGTCTGTCCTTCCTTCCTTCCTTTCCCCAGCTTTTCTTACTGAGCAAGGTGTGGGATATCCCTTAGTTCAGCTGTCCCAGCTGTGTCCCCTCCCAGCCGCTGGTACACTCCCAGCTTCCGCACTAGCGGGGCAGKGTGAGACAGAGAAGGCCTTTGCACTGTGTAAGTGCTGCTCAGCAGTAGCTGACACATCCCTGTGTTAGCCAACACTGTTTTAGTCAAAATCCAAAACACAGTGCCATGTGAGCTGCTGTGGAAGAMATTAACCCTATCCCAGATGAAACCAGTATAGTAGTTGTGTTAAAAATTATCTACTTGAAATCATACGTGATGAGTATTTCCRGTGTTAATTAAGCAGAAACATGCTTCAGAGCCTTGAAGAATGGAAGTGTTGTTTTGTGTGCCCCCAGCTCTAGAGTACAATTTTCAAAGTTGCATTGACTTTTAGTCTGTAACTTTCTCATGTATTAGATATGTTCATACTGTTTATAGAGCTTCCATTTAGACAGTTTTAGCAGTTGGCAAGAATAAAAACAGTAGCCTAATGGGGTTTGGAGGCACATGCTTTAGTGAACTTAAGCTCAGGGCATTTTCTTTAATACAACTCTCGTTCTCAGAGGTTTTTATGTCCCTAATATTCAGGCCCTTCATGCACAAAATCTGAAGGAGTTCTTTAGGTTAGTTACTGTCATGCTGGTTAAAAGCAGAGGCCATAGCTAGTTGTAATCACTATATTTGCAATATGTATGCAGCTTATTTATTGCGCTTGCCATTTTTCATGTTGCCTGTGTGCTTCATCGAGCATGTAGCCTATTAATTTGTTTATTTTTTTCTAGCAAAAAATCAGCTAGAGTTCTGTTGCCATATGCTGCGAGGAACAATAGATCCAAAAGAGCAACCTACATATGAATATGTGAAATTTATAGGAAATTTCAAGTGTTTGAATCATGGTAAGTAATTTCAGCAATTTTAGAGTGGAATATTTAGGCAGCTCCACAACTAAACTGGTTTGGGACTATTTTGCAAAATATAAGTGAACTAAAATTAGTGTTTCAAAATTGAAGCAGAYTTTTATCACATCTACACTCGTGTAATGAAAAAGAAAAACTTCCTATCAGGTATTACAGGTCTGTGTATTTGAATGCAAAATGTAGTAATTATGCTTAATGCTTTCAATTAAAGAAAACTGGTATTTTGTAAATATTTTTTAAAAATTGCAAGAAATTTAAGCAAATGCTTTAAAACAAAGAGTCTGAATTTAGTTCAGGACAAGCCATATTTAAGCAGATGACTAACTTGAGGATCAGTGGTACTGAGTACCTGCAGTTCTCATTACACCAGCAACTGGGAAGGAAGATGTAGGTTTTYCCCCCATTTCAGTTCTGTGCTTTCACCTGACATGAGTTACCACTCAGATGAGTGGGTGGGCCAGTACAATTTTCTGCACTGAGATCCTACTCCTGTCCACTGACATTATTTTTATTAGCTATGTATAAYAATCTTCCTTGATGCTGCATCTCTAATCTGTTTGGCCAGGCTGTGCTGACTGTTAACTTGAGGAGCCTGTTTATTTATCCAGGTTGGTTCTGCAGTGTGATCAGTAGTAGATTCTTAGAAAGATCACCCAAAAATATTATGAAAACTGGTATTTTGTAAATAAATCTGTGGGKTTTTTTAATCTGATACCAGTATTTTTCTCACAAAATGGGAAGAGGTTGAGGCTTATTGCCAAATGCAGTGAGGTAATACTATAGAAAATACAAGAAACAGTCTGAAAAGGCGAAATACAGTGTTAGTCTTGGAATGAGGAGTTGGGAAACTGCAGACCCAACCCAATTCTGGTTGCAATTCAATATTTGGAAATACTCTGGAATAAAAAATTAAACTATAAGTTTCAGGGAGCTAGCAAGGAATTGAATGGCAWCCATTATGGACTTTTCAGGTAGAAATAGCATCAAATCAGTTGAGCTTACTCTTCCAAAGAGTAAAACACTGTGTGGATAAGAGGATAAAGCACAAATTAATGATGGACTTTTAAAATGTTTTTGTTATCGTATTCTGTTCTCACAAATGTGTAAGGGAAGCACATGTTAATTGAAATTGCTGGAGAGTAGCTGCAGAAACTGATTGAAAAGGTTACCAGTGTTCACCATCAAGATGAAGTTTTAATGGACAGCTTGATCAGTATTTTTATTAATGTTATGAATAATGGAACATAGTCTGCAGTCATGAAATGATCCACTAAAAACAAGAGAATTCATCTCCAAATTTAGAAGAGAAAWTATTTTGAGCTAAAAACCTAGAAAAATTGTCTAAGAAAATCTGCAAGTTACTACATTTAGGCYTATCAAACTATGTGAACAGGGACAGTTACAACCAGCTTCATAGTAATCCTTTAAGAAAAGGATTTACTGTTGAATTTAAACTGAACATGACCAAGTCACCATGACCAACCATGAAGCTGTGAAAATGCAAAAGCTTTTCTAAAATACAGTCTAAATCACATGAAATATTCCTACTACACTTCTTAGCACTTGCATGTCCTCAATCAGTTTTTGACACTTATTTGTCAGAAGTAAAGAAGTCAGAGAGAGTACAGAGTAGAGCAACAAATGCAAGAAGTGGTTTATAAATCTARCTTACAAGGCAAGATAAATCCTGAGAACAAATGAAAATGGCTAAGATCAAGAGGAAAGAAACTGCCTGTTTTCTTTCTGATGGAAAAAGCAAGGAGGTGTAAGCTGAAATTGCATGCAGAAACTTCAGTATGAATTCTAATCTAGAGCTGAATTAAAAACCAGTTAGGCTTTGTAAAGCCTCACAGTATTTCGAAGTCACCATCTCTAAGCTTAGTAAAGGTAAACTAAATTGATAACTGCTGGAAATGAAAAATAAGATTAATCTGTTTTGAGGTGTAGTCCATCTTTTACTTCCTTCTGATTCCATCTCTGTGATTCAGTAAGTGGAATTTGTTCTCAGCTCAGTATCCTGATTCTTTCACAATCATAATTGTGCCTTTATKGTTCTCTTACTTGGTGTGTCTTCAGCATGTATTTCTTAAATGTGATGGAAGTGTTACGATCCAATTTAATCACASAAGAGCAGAGGAAACTAAGTGTCTGTAAAAAAAGCGGACCAAATGAAAAAAGGTTCAAAATATTCTGAAAAACGAGATTAAAACCAAATGAGATTAATTGTTGATGTAAAAAAAATTGATACACTTTATTTTATAGTAAAAGAGGCAAAGAGAAAGAAGGAGAGCAGAAAGAAATAAAGTGTGCCGGGGGTGGGGGTGGCAGGGGGACAGGAGAAGGTGACAGGGGTTAGATGGAAACCCCTTCCTGGGGTCCCACAGACGTCTCGTTGCTCCCCTCCATCCAATGGTCTGGGTGCTGAGGTTCCCCGGTGCTGCTGCCATGTCAAAGAGTTCAGAATCCAGTGCATCAATAAACGTTTTGGGCCAGCTSGGAAYGCCCACRTGTCACCCCTGCAGGGGGCTCGGTTTGACACTGTCCTTTGCAACACTGTGGATTTGTTGCATCATCTCTGCTGTAGGGTCTGGGGAYCCCTTTGGGGGGTCTTTGATGGGCCATGACAGCCYCTCGACTGCCCACATCACTTGGATCAGCTTGTCCCGGGATGCAGGGCCCCACAGCCGAGCTCCTTGGCACAGCAGAGCAGGGGCGTTTCTCTGCCTCTGACCACAGCACACCCAAAGCCCCTCTTGTCCCCTAGTCACCCTTTGGTGTGAGGGTCTGTGCTGGCCTGGCAGCTGAGAGCCCTGGGGGGATGGTCCCCACCCAAAGGTGCTAAGCATGATCCCTTTGTCAATGTGTCCTTCTCTCCAGCTCTGAGTTGTTCTGTATCTTATCTTTGATCAGCGGGCAGTGAGCAGTGTAGCCAGGGTCTCATTCAGGGTTTTGGTGGCTTGCTCTACAGCTTTTGTATAGTTTTGCTATAATATGCAGAAAGTTAGTCATGAAAATGTTTAAGTCATAAACGGTAGCATTTCAGTCTCTGACAGGAAGTCTAGAAAATAAATACTTACCTCAGAGTTCAAAAGAAAAAGCTAGCAAAATTTGAAACAAAACATACATTTTAAGGATATTTTTGAAGAAAGTGTAATCAGGTAATTTTTAACAGTTAGCAAGGATTAGAATTGTTATTACTTTCTTTAAAATGCTTTGTCAGTAATACTATTATATTGACTGTAAATTTAGTTCTTTGAGAAGGTTACTTGATGGCTGTGTTACCATTACTCCTCTTCTGTAACTGCCTGTACTGCGGTGTTACTGTTCCTGTGCATATAGTCATAGATATGTAGCATTTTTCTTAATGCATGTTAAGTTACTAGCAAACTACATTAGATAAATATTGGGCCACTTGTCTTGTGATAGTACTGCCATTTTCCTCCATACTTATATTGTCATCTGTGTTGTCATCTTCTCGGTCTGCCCTCAGTTCCCAACTCAGCGCACAATGGTTTTGAAGGAACTATTCAGAGATCACACCGGCCTTCGTATGAAGAAAAAGTTTGCTTTGTAGCCACAGTTAGATTAGCTACACCTCAATTTATCAAGGTATGTTAAAATGAAATCACTTTTTTATCATTCTTAAATGGACTCTGAATGGGAAAACTTCAGAGAGAGTGCACACAATATTTAAAACAATAATGAAAACCATAAGGAATTTTATTATATGAAATTGAAAATATCTGTTTCTTACTTCAGATAGGCTAAGTTTTATGCAAAATATCAAATGAAGTCATTGTAAACACTAATTCTAAATAGTAATACAAAAGAGAAATATGCAAGAAACAAATTTCAATGAAGTCCACAGGAATATAATTTAGCAAGATGAACTGAAAACAAAAGATTACATCGAGATTCCACTTTCACTGGAGAAATAATTGATTTTAGTTGAAACTTGGACGTGAATTTTATGTTGTTGGTGAACTTTCTGCAGTTTGACACAGAAGTAAATCTTGGAAGGCGTAATGAAAGCTTACGTTACTTGTCAGTAGTGAAGAGTTGGGTTTGAGGTAATAGAAATCTTCTGTTTCAATGCAGTTATTCAGTAACTCAGTGGTTTAAATCTAACATTTTGCTTAACTGCTAATGTTTAATGTGAAGGTGCCTTTCCAAGTTTTGAATTGAATGCATATGATACTTGTAGTTCATTAAGTATAATCCTGTTTCTCTCCAAAATGAGTCAAAATAAATACTCAGAATATAGTCTGTGATTGTGAATCRGATTATTTCATACAAATATGTGAATCAAGGTTCAGGATAGTCTATTATCAAGCATTTGTTTTTGCAATTGAGTTGTAAAGTAATGCCATGAAATGTATGTGGCCCATTGTTAAGCTGTTGTCTGTAATACAAGAACTCTGACCATTTAAACATTCTGCCTCTTCAGTTTAAAGCACTGATGTCTTCAAACTGAAGACTGTTGTTGGTAGCTTCTGAAGACATGGGATATTTGCACTTCAAAAGCATGGTAGGAAGCCTGTGGAAAAATCATATGAACTTCCTCRGTTCTGTCAGGCTGAATAGGAATTTTGTCTCTCTAGAGTCCATGCCAGAGAAAATTTATTTTTTCTGAAGCTGTAGAAATCTTTCATCTGACACTTTTCTTCCCATGCAGGTCTAAAAAATGTTCTTCATGTTATGCCTACAGTTGGTAGAGATGTTAAATGTTGGAATTTTGTTTCATTAAATAATTGTGGAAAAAAGACTGCCCTGACATTTGCAAATGCTTTTGTCTTTCAAAGTCTGATGGTTAATAGTAAAACCTCAGTGTTTCCTACTTCTGGAAGTTGATGAACATCCATTTATGATCTTCAGGTGTCTCAGTCCCCTGCAGGCTAAAGCCTTAAAGATTATRCTAGGGCCAAAATTTCATTCCTTTACCTGAACCTATGAGCCCTTAGTACCTAAGGAAGCTTCCATGTTACAGAAGTTTTAAGATCCTCCTGAGACTTAGGACTGGTGCTATTCATTTGGGATATCTTTTGAAGAAGACTATTAGAGTGAAGACTTAATCTGGAAACACCTGTTTTTACTCATGATACCTTCTGTTACTATTGAGGCTAGTAGTGACTAGACTTCAGCAAATGAGTAAATGACTTTTACCATCCCAGTAACTTCACCAACGAATGTGCAATGCAGCCAGTAATGAGATGTGTGTTTTAGTACTTGCCTTATTTAAGGTAGAACCTTCTTGCTCATCTGTCACCTAATCTTTCTTTCAGTTGGTATATGATTCTGAATTCTTTCTTTTTTTGCCTCAGATTTGATTTCTCAGAATATACAATACTTTTTGTGTCTTTAAAGTTCACATTTTTATTTTATGCATATTATCCTACCRCTTCTGTAACAAAACATGTCACAAATTTTGCTCCCTAGTGAAGGCATTTAGTTCTACACATTCTTTAAAACAATTGTCTTGCATTTTGAGTGGTTGATGATTGAATCCTATCAAGAAGGCAAGATTAATCCAGCCAGAAAAATTCTACCAGAATACTTTTTGTTACAAATGAAAGTCCTTTCTTTTCTAGATGCCTTGTTGACAACTTCAACAAGACGCCTTGTTGAACAAGCTGGCTTCTGCCCAGGGGTATTTTACAGTGGAATATCTGCAAATCATTAATATAAATGCATTAAGTAATTGGATACTAACCTGCTGTCATTTCTTCTCTAACAGTGATGTTTTTACTGTGGTTTTATTGCCTGCACTTCAGTGATTTTTATTTTTGTTTTGACTTGTGCCAAAATAATTAGATCAAAAGAAACACCAAATCAGAAGTATTATCTCAAGGATATACTCTTGCTCTGTCATTTCTCTTAATTTACTATGAGTGATGCTTTTTTAAATGCTGTAATTTTAGGAAAGTAGGTGAGCTTTGGGCTTTAGGGGTAGTTTCAAGTTCAAAGCTTAAATCTTGCTAGCTGGAATTCACATCAAGAGTCATAAATTTGWGCCTAGACTTGTTTAGTTCATTGTCTCCATCTCAATTCATCCATCAATCCATCATTTTCTAAGTCATTGTCTTTAGATATGACAGTGATGAAGGTGAGGAAAAAACATTGCCTGAAYATGGTCACTTTTTGCTTTCATAGAAAGAAAACTTGTAAAGATCTATTAAAAAACCTTCAAACTGTCCAGTTAAACTCTTTGCATTATAACCCGAAAGAATGAAAAGAAATGTGGTCCCTCTGTTAGTCTTCTGCATTTTTCTGCGGGACTACTTTAGTTACAGATGTTTGCAGGGCAGCAGTGTGCTTGTCTGTCCACACTTCTTGTGAGTGTTCTGCGAGTGTAGCAGCAGTTTTCACATTGTAGTCTTTRCAAAACTCTTGTATGTGATAATCAATAGATTCTAGCATGTTCCTGGCACTGGGAGTACCATTGCAAGCTCCTACAAATGACACATGTATGCAGGTGTCCAAAAAGGAAAGATTTACTTATCTCTGATTTTAATGTAATTCATTGAGGGGTGTATTTGTGTGCATGTATTCCATCATCCATCTTCTTTCTTGTAAGACAGTACTAGAGGAGTTTGCAAAAGAATTGACCGGCTTGGGTTTCGTGGTGTTGTTACTGCCTCTGCATGAGGCACAGTACTCATGGGGCATCTTTACCTCTCTCCAAGGAGACAGTAGAAGTTCACTGACATGCTCTGAATACATTGGAGTGGAATACATTTAGAACAAGGTGCATAATAGYTTGAGGTTTTGTTGTAATGGAAATACAATCATTCTCTTACTTTCCATGAGTTCTAAACATAAGAATAGTGTGTTATTTGTAGTACATATCTGTGCGCTCAAAGAGATTTAAAGTAATTTGTGTTCACTTATGGGGAAGAATCATATTCCTAAACTCAAAGTAATGTGACCATCTTACTAATGTTGATTTTTACCTATTATAAACATAGACTATAATCAGACTGTCTGGTGGGGACTTTTCAACTTTTGTGTGTTACAATTTGAAAGCATAACTGCAGGAGCTATTGACTTCTGCTTGTACTACTGTGTTTGTAGATACTGAGTTTAATCTCATGACCTGGTTAGTCCATTTAAATCAACTGAGTGTCAATTTGATCCAGTTGAGATTAGTTCTGATAGATTCTCAGTACTATATGTCTAAAAAAGCAAAACCAATGAATCTGTCAAAAAATAACATTATAACTATTGTGGAGTTATCTACTAACTTTAGGTAAGTCTGAATTTTGACAGAGGTTATGTACTAGARTAGAGTGGTTTTAAGAGGTTTTTTTCCTCCTCTTTAGGAAATGTGCACTGTTGAAGAACCCAATGAAGAGTTCACATCTAGACACAGCTTAGAATGGAAGTTCCTATTCTTGGATCACAGGTGCAGTTCCTTCTGTGTAGTAGCAATAGCAGCTGAATCACAGTGGTGGCTGTAGAATTTGGAGTTCACTAACCAGCATTAAATGCTCATAGCTTGTGTTGGTTTAATTTTTAATTTTTTTTTGAGCATGTACTGTAAACAAAAAAGCTTATCTAATTAATTCTGGTTTGGGATTGTTTTGTATATGTGAAAATAAAATGACATTATTTTTTTTGTTAATTAGGGCACCTCCGATAATAGGTTATCTTCCATTTGAAGTTTTGGGAACGTCAGGCTATGATTATTATCATGTGGATGATCTAGATAATCTAGCAAAATGTCACGAGCATTGTGAGTACAACTAAGGCACTAGAACAAGCAAGGCTGATAAATTGTAYAATTGTTCTGGTGAAATTTTGTGGTATTTTGAGTGAAGTGTCTTTACTCCCATTGGTTTGTCATTATTATACTGCTGTTCCTTACTTTTTTTTCCTTTTGATACGGAATAATGAAACAGATTTAACTTTATCTTCCAATTGAGGGGTTTAATTCTGGTAAATTGGAGTGCAYGATTCTATGCTTATTTTTCCAGTTCTTCCAATAGCATCATAAAGRCTTTATAATGTTCAATAAGTGCAAAAATAGTTTAGGCATGTAATACAATAAGCTTTTGTTCCTCTATGTTTTTCTTCATAAAACTGTATTTAAATTCTTTGCATGTCAGTTCCTCGCAATATGCAGAAAGCCCCACAAAAATGGAAGCTTGAATTCTACAGTTCAGAAATGCAGTTTACTTCTTATTTTGGTAGAAAATTTTCAAACCTGTTTTTTGTCATTGTCATAATACTGGATTTAGACATGGGTTTGGGCCATATGAACCTGGGAAATAATGTTCTTTATATGTAACTCATGTATTTACAGGCTGGCAAGACAGTAAACTTTATCCTTTTATCTTTATAGTAATGCAATATGGGAAAGGGAAGTCATGTTACTACAGATTCCTTACAAAGGGACAACAGTGGATTTGGCTGCAAACACATTACTATATCACGTATCACCAGTGGAATTCCAGGCCAGAGTTTATTGTCTGTACGCACACTGTGGTAAGGTAGGTTACTTTTTAAAGTAATCCTACTGGCATAGGAGCTATCTTGATAGTATTTTTGGAGGTAGAGAAATTATAGCAGTCTAAAGAGTCACTGGAAAACTTCCTGGGATACCTTAAGCAAGGTGGCTTTGAGGAGTTTAGTCGTTGAAGTATATTTTTTAAATCATTCCACAATATAGTAGTCATACTTGGTTTGTTCTTCTAGTTATGCAGAAGTTAGAGCAGAAAGACGACGAGAACTTGGTATTGAGGAGTCTCTTCCAGAGATAACAGCAGATAAAGTGAGTGTTTGATATAATTTTGTATTACRTACTAAAAATAATGTGCAAGCAAACATACAGCAGCAAAAAGCATTTTGTCCCATTTGTGCCCAAATAAAGTAATTAATTGATCTCTAAATAATGTGACTATTTAAAATTATCAAAGAAGTCTGGAAAGAACATTTAACTGTACCTTGCATGTAACACCGTTTTCAGGAATTAATGTGCATGTAATTATTATATTACATGGTAGCACCCATTTTTTTATTAAGATCTGATTTCTGCAGCATTAGATTCCTAAATAAATGTTCTCCTTTACTGGAAGTACCCACAGTCTGAAAAACCAAGGTCAACACACAAAGATGACGTAAAGGGAATTCACTGTAGGAAAGTAGGAACTGTTTAATTTTGTGACTGTCCTACTTCTTAAACGTATACAAAATTCATTTTGTATTAATGTCCTTGGATGCTCAGTGAGTCTTACAAGCTTGTGGAGATGATCTGTCATGTTTTAGTCTGACAGTTCAGAAATGTTTTCCCTTRGCAGTTTCACAAGTTTTATCTGTCGGTGCTCCTTCTAGTGGAACGAACTCATCCTTTCTCAAAAGAATAAGCAGTTCACTCATTACAACTGTTGTTCAGAGTGAATTGAGTGGCTAGAGAAGAATGTCAGTTTGTGGCCCAAGTCTGCATGCATTTTGGTTTCTAGGCTTATATGGGTTTGGTTTCCAAGGGTAAAAGCCTCAAATGGAAACAGAGCTTACGGCCATCAAACAGCAAAGTCTGAGGTGTTTTCTAACAGAAATATACATTGTGTGCTGAATTACATAAATAATTATTTTTTATGTGTGTCTCTTCAGAGTCAGGACTCAGGGTCTGACAATCACATAAATACAGTGAGTCTCAAAGAAGCACTGGAAAGGTTTGATACCAGCCCCACACCTTCTGCTTCCTCCAGGAGTTCAAGAAAATCTTCACATACGGCAGTATCGGATCATTCATGTAAGCACCAAGTGTTGAAAATAGAATTGTCTTCCTAGTGAAGGCTTTCTCTATTTAATTTAATTAAATGCATAACTGGCAATTAATGATCATTTTATGAAAAGTGTGCAAGTGAAAGTATCTGTTTTCATGGTTCAGAGATTTGCAGACTACTCTGAAAAAGACTTCTACTTCTAAGAGTGCAGTATCAGACACTATTCCAGTCCATCAGATTGCACTATTGCTGGATAGTCGGGTGAAAAAGAGTCCAAGCCTTGGAAGTTTTTTTTTATTCATTAAAAGCTTCCTATGATTTGATTATTGCATGACAGAATTAAGATTACTATTAACATATTTCTTTCTGTTCTAACTCTCAACATTGTCAGCAACACCAACTAAAATGACAGTGGACACTAGCACTCCTCCAAGGCAAAGCTTATCCGGTCATGAAAAGACTGCACAAAGAAGATCATCTCTTAGCAGTCAGGTAACTTCAGAGATAAATATTGTACTTGAACAGTGTAGTTTACCTTTAGAAGCTATTATTAAATCTGTACAAGTTTGGTTTTATTTCTTCCAAAAAACACAGTTTCAACTGTAAGCGTTTTGCTTGGAAAACGACTCCCTAGAATTGCATCGTCAATATGCAACTTTGATATAGTAGTTTTAAAGGAATACAGTAATTAAGCATATAATTAGGATTTGCAAGGATGTCAATGAATCTTTGCTTTCACTCACACAGAACTTCTTTCTGCAGTTCTGAATTTTTAATATACACATACACACACATACRTATAATTGCCAGTGTAATGCTCTGTGTATCCCTATAGAGAATTCGTACAAATTTATGTCTAAGAATATCAGTGAATACTTCCATATCCTTTCTGAATTCCTGGTAGCATGAGAAATTGTTATGCTTCACATACTTGGTGCTTATTTTCCTGTTGAACTAATACATTCACTTCAAAAGCAGAATGCTTATTAAAATAGGTATTCCTAAAAATTGTTAATTTAAGAATAATTTGCACGTGTCAACTTSCAAACTTGTTGAAAAGGCCTTTCCCTTAATGTAATTTAAACTTCTAAAATATTTGTAGCTGTAATTCCTGTTTTATACCTACTACTTATATATATTTTTAGCAGTGGAAAAATCATGTATATATTATCTAGATAATCAGTTGCTCTTTTTTCTTAATTCTCTAATAATTAAAGTTAGATATTTCAGGAAATAATTTACTGGTTTGTTTCATATATTCATGTGTTGCTCTTTTGGATTTGACACTTTGAAGAAATACTTCATGTCAAGTGTGAAGTTCATTTCTTTATGGAACTATTTTTTTATTCCTTAGTCTTTAAGCTCGCAGTCTCTTGGACAACCAGTTACACAGCCAGCAATATCTCAGCCTGCAACTTTACAGCTCCAGTCTGGAATGACTCAGGTATGGATTAACTTGGTTTATTATTTTTTTAATAGTCTTGTTCTCCTAGAGAGCAGCATTCTCCTGGAGTAATGGGTTGTGTGAGGCTTGGGTGGATGTACTGTTCACTGAGTGAAAAACTTCTGGATGGGCTCAGAGAGTGGTGGTGAATGGAGTTAGATCCAGCTGGCAGCCGGTCACTAGAGAGGTTCTACAGTACTGAGGCCAGTCCTGTTTAATATTTTCATTGATAATCTGGACAAAGGGATTGAGGCCACCATCAATAAGTTTGCAGATGACACCAAGTTGGGTGAGTGTTGATATGGTTGTGGTCCTGCCTGCAGGCAGGAATGCTCTGCAGAGGGATCTGGACAGGCAGGATTGATGGCTGAGGCCAATTGTATGAGGTTCCATGAGGCTCTGTCAGGTCTTGCACTTGGGTCACAACACCCCCAGGCAGTGCCACAGGCTGGGGCAGAGTGGCTGGAAAGCTGCCCAGCGGAAAAGGGCCTGGGAATGCTGCTGACAGCAGCTGAACATGCTGTGCCCAGGTGGCCAAGAAGGCCAATGACATCCTGCCCTGGATCAGCAGTGGTGTGGCCAGCAAGACCAGGGCAGTGATTGTCCCCCGGTACTTGGCACTGGTGAGGCCATGCCACAAGTGCTGCATTTGGTTTTAAGCCCCTCACTGCAAGAAAGACATTGAGGTGCTGCAGTGGGTCCAGAGAAGGGCAGTGGAGCTGGTGAAGGAATTGGAACATGAATCAGAGAAGGAGTGGCTGAGGGAGCTGGGATTGTTCAGCCTGGAGAAAAGGCTGAGGGGAGACTTAATTTCTCCCTCTACAGCTGCCTGAAAGGAGGTTGTAATGAGGCAAATGCTATCTCTTCTCCCAGGTAACATGGGACAGGATGACAGAAAGTGGTCTTGAGTTGCACTGGGGAAGGCTTAGATGATATATGAGGAAAAATTTCTTTGCAGAAAGGGTTGCCAGTCATTATAACAGGCTGCAAGTCATGGGCACAGACTGCCCAGGGAATTGGTGGAGTCACCATCCCTGATGGTGTTTAAAAGCCATGTAGATGTGGCACTTAGGGACATGGTTTAGCGTTGGACTTGGCAGTGCTGGCTTAGAGGTTAGCCTTGATGATCTCAAAGGTCTTTTCCACCTTAAACAATTCTCTGTTTCTATATTCTGAATATAATGTTAACTTCTCTTTTGGAAATTGAATCCTTTTTGGTGCCAAATTTACCTGCACATTTATTCTCTTGAAATGAGCAAATTCCCTAATCTGACACTTTTCCTTTATGCTTTTCTTCCTGTTTTTTGTGTGGATATAGTTTTCAGCCTTGTGCATTAGCAGCATAGATCTAAATTCAGGTACAGCTAAAATATTTCAGGGCATGAWTTTTAAATCCATCAACTCTGCTGGTTAACTTTGAGGCATATGCTTATGACACAAGGCTGCTTGGTCTGTGAAATGCTTCTGCATAGTAGGAACAGGATACAAGTATAAAAAAGTTACAGCAGATGTCTAATACAGATGTCTAAGGAAGAACAGAAGTGGTAAATAGTTTATGGGCTTAGACTTCAGCATTTTGTGACTGAGGTTATTTCCAAATTATTTGTATGTTTTAGCTCTGGGTGAATTTTTTTTCTAAACTGCCACAATTCTAATTTTTAACATGAGAGAACCTTAACATCCACAGTACCATGTCAATTGCTAAGGCTGCACACACACATATATATGTGTGTGTGATTTGGACACCAGTCAATTTCTTGTGCTATGGATTTTTTTAGTTCACCAGTTCTGATGCATCAATTAAATGTAAATTCTGTGGCATTTTCATAATAATGAATTGGTCCTCAGATTATGGTTTGTTAGTTATTTTAAGGAGCAGTGCTCGATTTCTTTGCTGCTGTGGAGGACTGTATTTGCCTCTTGTAAATAAAATGTCATTTTTGCTCAGCTTTTAATTTATTCATTGCACTACAGCCTGTGTTTCAGTTTTCAGCTCAATTGGGGGCTATGCAACATCTAAAGGATCAGCTAGAGCAAAGAACACGCATGATAGAGGCAAATATTCATCGGCAGCAGGAAGAGTTGCGTAAGATTCAAGAGCAGCTTCAAATTGTTCATGGTCAAGGACTCCAGGTGAGTTACTGTATCACTTGCAGGTTTCATCAGTAGAGAATTTATGCATCTGAAATGAGTCTTGGGCACCTGGTTCCACAATATCATCCTCCATATTCCTGATCTAAAATCCATAGTATCTGAAGCTGCTAATCCAGAGGTACCTGATGTTTTGCTTCTGAATGTATCTGGAAATGCCCCAGCGTTGAGCAGGTTGAACCTAGCCTATGACTTAACCTAAACAAATGTAAAAGGATGGAGTGGTGGTTAATTTTTGCAAACTTTTGCATCTATTAGAAAATTAATCCAAAATCTGCAAGGTGAGCATCTATTCTTTCTTTTATCTCTGATCATGTTAAATCCATRCTGTTTTGTTTCATAAACTTGTCCTATTAGCCTGAGTGGCTGAGTGGCTCTACTTTGCATKGTAAACTTGAAGGAATTAATAAGTGAGAAAGTCTAGCGGATGCATTACTCACTCTAGCAGATGACTACCTGATTTCTGATTTTTTTTCTAACCAGTATATATTTTTCTATTTTTGTCATTCTCTTTTCAGCAGCTATATTTGGAAGAGAAGAATTACCCTATTGGGTTTTTCTAGTTAAAAGACTTAAAACAACAAAAAAAAAACCTGACCACCTCAAAACTAAGATACATTTTAAGAAAATAATGAAGTATTTTAAGTGTGTATTGTGACTAAAGAGTAGAAAAAACACCTTCTGGAAGTATCAAGTATGCTGCTTAAATTCTGTTGGAAGAGTAGGAGTTTCTGGCCATTTTCAGTGTTGTAGGCTGCCTTATCCATGTCTCAAAAGGAGAGATACACATCTCTCTTCCCATACAGCATGGAGGGACCTTGTTCAGGAATATGGAAACTAGASAAAATACTTCCGTGCTGCACATTCTGTCTTCTTGTAGGCTTGAGCCTAACTTTATGTAAAGAACCAAATATTTTTGTGCTGAATTCTGKTTTTTTCACAACAACATTGGAAAGTTCAGTATAATCATCATGATATCCTGATTGTCAGGGAAAATTACATTCTTGCTCCTCTGCCTGGATCTACTTATTCAGAGATTTTCTTCATCTGATTTAGTGTTACTCCTGAAAGTCCTRCCAATAGAAGTGTGATCTCAAATATGTTTTGTCTTTAGATAGTTGTAGACTACTAGTTAATCTCTAAATGGTACTTTTTCTTTAATAATCAACATTGAATATTAATGTTTAGAATTCTACAAATCAGGATTCTGATTCTTATCAGTTGGAGTCTCTGAATACWGACCTTGTAACTTGTGCAATTTTTTTAAGATGTTCTTGCAGCAGTCAGCTTCTGGACTCAACTTTGGTTCTGTGCTTCCTTCTGGAAATTCTTCAACCGTTCAGCAGCTTACGCCAATAAACATGCAAGGTCAAGTTGTTCAGACTAATCAAACTCAAAGTGGGATGAACACAGGCCATATAAGTACTCCACACATGATACAGCAGCAGCCTTTGCAGAGTACTGCAACACAGGTAAAAATCTGTTACTGATTTTGCTGGATAGAATATGTGTTCTAAACCACAGCTGAAACACAACAGCTTCCCTGATATTCCCCCTGTTACAAATGAGTGTTTGAGATCACTTGAAAAGGATATCTTGGCAAGGATATCCATCTTAACGACAGTACAACAAAGTTGATTGGCCAGATTCACTCTACTGCTTATAGGACAATTAAGGCACAGCAAGGAAGAAACAAGCAGCAACAAAACCAAACAAAATCCAGGCAATCAAAACAGAAATGAACTGAGAACTGTCTAGGGGAGAGTGTGTGTGTGCATGTGTGTGTGTGTGTGTGTTTAGGTGCATGTGGCAAAAGGACAGTGAGGGCTAAGATAAAAAGGAACACAGCGTAAAAGCTTAACAGTGCTCAAACTTAACGGTACTTTAACTTAACTTATAACTTAAACATAGTAATTTAACAAAGGAACAACACTTAACTTATACCTAACTTAAATTAAGTTTAAGATATAAGTTAAAACTTCCTTGTAACAGTCTAACAGAGGAATAACACTCAACAGCATTTAACCTGATTTATAGCTTTGGAGTTATACTCAGCAACTTAATGAAAGAACAACATTTAGCAAGACTTAGGTTATAGCTTATGTTGAACTTAGCAAAAGAGCAAAACTTAGCAGCATTTAAGTAAACTTAAGTCACAAGCGTACTTCCAGGCCTAACTTATTTCATTACCCAAGGTACTGAAACATCTAAGGAAGCAGCATATCTCTCAGATTTGCTATAGCATATGCGCGGGTGCATGCACGCAGACATAAAGAGTCAGTGCAAGCAAGGGACCTGTGAACAATTSCCCTTAGAGATCAGTGAAATGCTCTTTTCAGATGCTTTTGCATCTCCCAACAGGCAGAAGATTGGGCCTCAAGGAGTGGGGGACTCCAGGACTTGTTGCTCAACAGTGCTCCAAGTATAGCAAAACTGAGAGTTTGTTTGCTGGCTCTGAGAGGCCCTGCTCAGAGGGAGATGGTTGGTCACAGCCCACTGCAGCTCAGGAGATCTCAAAGGGCCCCATTTTGGACTGCTGTTTATAGGGGTGCAAGAGAGTGGGCTTTAGTCATAACAGTGTTTCATCCTGGCCACAGTTTGGATAGGCATTTTCTTTGGAAGTGTGAGAACGGGAATGTTACGCTGTTCAGAAAAGAAAACAATGCTCGTTGGACAGCACAGGTTCCTGGGAGCAGACTGTGTTTCTGATAAAGTGGGGGAAATGACAGCTGAGGAGGACAGCTGTAGGACAGCTGGCTATTTTCAACTTACTCTCTCAAAATTTCTTTTCAGCATAATCAACAAAATGTACTTAGTGGACACAATCAGCAGTCTTCTCTTGCCAGTCAGTCACAGAACACAGTCTCAGCACCTTTGTACAACACTATGGTGATTTCTCAGCCAACAGCAGGAAATGTGGTGCAAGTTCCCTCTAGTTTACCACAGAACAACAACCAGAACACTGCTGCAGTAACCACTTTTACACAGGACAGACAAATCAGGTAAATCTTCTAGACCAATATTCAAGATGACTGTCTGTAATGGTATGCTTATGCAGCTGCACCCATATACAAAAGGAACTAAAGTAGCATTAAAAAGATCATGTGATTTATGTTTCAACTATMTGGATAAAACCCTTGAAACAAGTTTGCCCAAAAAAAGGTGTTTGTAGGCTTATCAAAACAGATGTTGYTATAGCAAAGTATGACTAAGAAATCAGCCTTTCTCAAGTATATGTGATGCTGCATATATTTTCTTTTTCCTGAAGGGATTCCAAATGTCTTTTTCTATTAACAGATTTTCTCAAGGTCAGCAACTTGTAACAAAACTTGTCACAGCCCCAGTAGCGTGTGGAGCAGTAATGGTACCAAGTACTATGTTTATGGGACAGGTGGTGACAGCTTATCCCACTTTTGCTGCTCAACAGCAGCAGACACAGACTCTGTCAATAACACAACAACAGCAGCAGCAGCAGCAGCAGCAAAGTCAGCAGGACCATCAGCAGCAGCTCACGACAGTGCAACAACCAGCTCAGTCGCAGCTGACCCAGCACCCCCAGCAGTTCCTACAGGTAATGAGTGTAGAGTTGTCTACAAAATTTTCCAGTTCCTGGTACTTTCAGCATTGCTAGGTTATCCAGGGGTGCTTTATCTGAAAAGAAAGCACTTTAAATAGTAATCTGTGAATAAAGCCTAATGCATGAGGTAAGTTTATTCTGCAGCCATTCTCTACAATACTAAAGGAGAGATAGTCTTTCCTGCATTTTCTTTCCGTGTATTGTCCTATCATATCTTTTTCCCTTTGAATTGCTGCTCTTAATTGACTATGGGATGAAAAAACAGATGTTTAAAATATATTTTTTTGCATTCACATATTAATGCAGTAAGGTATGAGTGTCGATGGTTGGTCTGGAAAGCAGCACACAGCCCAAACCAATAACATATAGCATGAACATCTGTCTAGGCTGCAGGGGAGGCTGAGCAGCAAGGAAACTTGTAAGGAGAGAGTAGGGATATACCTTGTTTTAGTGGAGAAAGAGGAGAGATTGGGTCAAAAGAGAAGGATGACAAAACCCAAGTAGTTTAGAAATGCTGGAGTTGCTGATGTAGATTTAGTGGTGCTAGAACACTAGAGAGGTGGTGCCTCAAAGAATACAGGCGTTCAAAAAAATCTTAATTTGGCCTCTGATATTGCCTTCTCAAAAAAAAGGTAAAGTCTGTGCAGATGCAGTTTGTTCACATTCTTAACACTGTTTTGACTACTCTGAGAACGTAAATTTATTTTTTCTTCTTTATTCCTACAAATATTCCTTACTGCATATGGTCTCTCATTTCTACTAAATTTGGGATTTTTGGCATAGGTGGAGTATATCAAATTGCAGTAAGTAATTTGAAGCTTAACCTACATTTATATGCACAGGAATTGATATAGTTCTGAGTAGGAACTCAGTAAAATTTTCTTTTCACTAGCACTTCAGCACTCGTTTATGTGGTGGGTGACTCTTCAATTGAATCAAAGCAGAGTGCAGATTTGAATTGTGTTCTCTGACAAATCAGATAATTACTATAGCARGAATGCTGTTTAGGAGGTTGGTAGTGCCTGTATCTCTGTTTGTAAATTTAAAAGCTCATAAAATTTTTACTTAATTCTGGTGAAACAGATTTGTGAAATACGAAGATCTCAGAGGGTTTGTTCCTTCTAGGCAAAAGTCTAGCATTTTAAATACAAACTATTAAAGTGCTAGAATTTGAAGTGAAGCAAATACTCTTTAAAAAGGACAGAAATGCCTTTTCTGCTCACTGGGGCATCTTACAGTCTGATTATGTAGATGGAGCAGTTGATGTACTTTCTGCTGCTGAACATTTCAGGATTGAGACATCCTAGTACATTTGTACTCATCCTTCATTGCTTGTGTTCAGTAATCATCTTTTGTTTTTTTTCTAAAAATAATGTTAGAACTAAGTACCATTTCCAGTAGTAATAAATCTTCTTCAAAGAGGATGTTTGGTTCTGCAAATACAACATTTTCTTTGACTGTACATTCTGTCTATGGGGAATAAATGTGTGCCAAATCATGTGCTGTTTTTTTATTTGACTGCAGTGACAGCTACCTGCGCTTATTCAAATAGATTCCTTACACCCTGCTATGCTTTTGTGATTTGAAATTAAGACAAATTGCCATGTCTTCTACYTATTACCACAGAAATTACAAGGACCAGTTATAGCTGCTTTATTAACTGGCTGATGCACTGCCTAAATGTATTAGTRTGAACAAATCTTTGCATTGTTTGCTCAGCTTAACTGGCCAAATCTGAAGTTTATTTTGATTGAACCCTCATGAGAAGATAAAAGGCAGCTAGGCCTGTGTTTCTCAGTGGAGCAGGAAAACTAATTTTTTTCTATTTTCGTGTTTCAGACATCCAGGTTACTTCATGGAAATCAGTCAGCTCAGCTTATTCTCTCTGCTGCTTTCCCACTACAACAAAGCACTTTCACTCAGTCCCACCACCAGCAGCATCAGTCTCAGCAGCAGCAGCTGTCACGACACAGAACTGACAAGATGACTGATCCTTCCAAAGTTCAGCCACAGTAGTGGGCACTGCCTCTTTTTGAAGCAAACTGCCAGGAGGGGCTGCCCCACTARCACTTGCACTGAAGCTACAGAGGTAACAATACGAAGGCTTTCTAACACCATGGTGTTGAATCTACTTCTAACTTCTGGAATCTGTTAAGAAAAGCCACAAGATGATGATGGGGACATGGCCAACTTTGAGAGTTGCCCCAGTTTCTGTGTTCTAAAGGATTTGCTGCCATGTTTTAATTTGTCCAGGTGAAATCTCCAAATGTGACTGAAATGAAAGTGATGCTGAAAATATTGGTATTTTTATCAATCCTGTACATTTTTAAAGTATTAAAATGGACATGGAGCAATTGTTTGAATTAGCAGGAAAAAGATGCCAGGAATATAGTCCAAAAACCATCTAATTTTTTTTCAGATGATTACGGGACAGTAAATATTTTGAAAATGTTGTGTGAAATCSAGTTCTCTGTTGTACAGATGCTGTAAAATATTGTGTATATGTCTGCATAAAAGGAGAAAGAGCAAAATATTTTATATGATGCATGAAAATGTAATCTGTTATTTGTAGGTTTGAATATGTTTCCCTAAATTCTCACGCCATACTCAGACTAATGTTTTCCTCTGTTCTACCCTTTTGTTTACAACATGATGCATCATTATTTTCACACTTAATGTGGGCACAAGTCTCTTGTTTGTGCTTTGTTTGTGATGTCAGGGTTTGTTTGGTGAGGTATAGTGTGTTGGTTAGTTGACTTCTTGAAGTTAAATTATTGATGAAGCTGTTTGAACTGGTGATCATGCATCAGGGTTCAGGACATTCAGATTCATGAATATCATCCATCATTTCATAATGAATTCATCGTTTTATTTGAAAAATAGGAATTTGCACTGCTTTCTTGCGGATGGTTTGGAATTTTATTCCCCAAAGCTATCTTTTGATATAGTTCATAGTTGGAAATATTTATGTAAAAGGTTTAAAAAAAATGACAGTAATTTTCAAGAATGTTTCAGTTATAGGAGTAATTTGCACAAAAAAAATATATTTACATTTAATAACCTTTTGGGCACTTTTTAACCACTTTCTCTGTGGTAAGAATTGTAACTTGTTAAAACATGTTGGAATCTTTTTATTCTCCTTCAAAAATTAGTCAGAACTAATTCAGGGTCATTTTAASAACAACAACAAAACCCATAGTGCCTTGATTTTAATTCAGGTGATAATGTTGAACATCTTGAATTACAATGTCTTGAATCTGTAACCATTTTCAATTTTGAAGTCTTAGCACATTGTCAACCAAACTTGTGTATCTACTTCATAGATATTTCTGTATTGTGTTGATTTTAACAGTGGTCTGAGTTGAGACCATGAATATTTTTGACTGGTACTCCCCCTCAGACGGTAGCCAGAAATAGAGGAGTCTCAAAAATCTCAGACCTTTAAGGTAATACACTTAAAAAAAAAAAAAAAAAANAAAAAAACCAACAAAAAAAACACCCTAAAAGACAGGACTCCTTTTGCAGAAGGAATAGTAATAAGCTGATTTTTCTTTTCTTAATCATTTTTGGAAGCATTTAAAGTGTGTTTTGGGGGAGATCATGATTGCATTTAACACTAACAGGTATTGATTTAAGAGATATCACTGAACTAAGACTTCAGAAGGCAACTTCACTTTATAAAGAAAATAAAAAGTTCCAACAGATATGTGCTATTTAAGTAAAAATGTTGGTAGGTTTTTATGGTACTAGTTTGTGAAAACCAGAACTTCAGAGGAAAATTAATAAATGCTGATAGATTTGATAATTAAACACAATAAAACAGTGAAAGCAGTTAAAACTAGTGCTAGGGAGAGAAAGCTGGATTAATCTTGAATACTGAGGAGGAGTTGAATGAATGTAACCAAATGGTGATGGTCTATTTTGTACTATGGAACAGTTTGATTGTATTACTGGATGAACCAAACCTGCAGGAGGTAATACCAGTTTAGCCAAGCCTTTGATGCTGTTGGTTACGTTTTGGGGCAAGCCTTTGCCTCTGCACATGTCCCAGCATTAGACCTTTGTTATTCCCCAGTCACAAAGCAAATGTTTGGCACCAAAAAGCCAAGCAGCAAACAAGGAAGGAGAGTGTGAGAAACACAGTACCAAAGAGAATCAGATTGCTCTCTGCTCCAAGAAGCCTATTGCAACCTGGAGCAAGGAACAGATGCCAATACCAAACATACCAAGGAACACTTTCCCTTCTTTAAAGGGATTTCTGGCATTCTTCAGACTGGGCTAATTGTCAGAGACCTGTTTCTGTCAAGTTCTATGTAAAGAAATCCTGCCTTGCTCTGCTATCCCTACCACTCCATTCCACCTGTTTCTATATGAAGCTGCGTTGACTAGAGGTCTGGGCTATCACTTCTTTGCCTAATGGAAAATAGGTTAGATACAATTTTTTTAACTAATTACAATAAAAATATAGCACTAAAAAAGAAAACTGGGAGAGCTTTACTAGTGCTGTTAGAACTACTGAATAGTGGTAAAATAGGTGTATTAAGCTATTGTAATAAGAATTACAGAAATTAGAGATACCTGCCAGACACTTAATGATGCAGCTTTTTATATAAAGCTTTGTTTTAACTTCTCTTCCCATTCCCCCCTTCCCAAATACTCTGGTGCGCTGCTATAGGTCTGTCAGTAAAAAGGCTAAACTAGGAGAGAGAAAAATCAGATGATGGGATAGCGTGGCTGCTGAAAGAGAAGTATAGAAATGCATGCTTTGGTCAAGAAACTTTTTGTAGCCTCAGAGAGACATAATTCAATTAGAGAACTAGCAGCTAGTAGAGAAAGGATAGAACACGGGGAAATTCAAAAAAACTGGAAAAACACATCACACATTTGAAGAATTTCTGATGTGAATCAGGCAAACTTCACAAAAGCAAGTGTGTAGAGCTTGGTCTAGATTGTGTGCAAGTATGCAGATGCTTTGTTCACAAGCAGTGACTAAAAAGTGTATATTTAACGGGTCTGCAGCTTCCCCTGTTGCTGAATCAATTGCTGAGCTGTCCTTGAGTTTTAGTGAGAAGAGGACCAGGCTGTTGCCTCTTTCTTAATCAGCCTTTTGCTTCTGCCCAACTCACTTACTACAGACTTATTTGCAGCATCCTGATAGCACGACAATGAATGCTGTGATGCTGCAAGTTCTAGAGCAGAAATGTTACAGAACGACTCTGACAGAAGGGAAGGAGTCTGTTAAGGGGAGGATTGTATTTGTGAAGAAATGGGTTGGTGATGCATAATGGAGTGAAAAGGACGGCATATTGCACAGAGTTTAGGAGACAGACATTGTTTGCCTGTAATGGGTGAGGCTTTGAAGAAAAGTGTCTGGGATAACTTCAGAGAGAAAAAAAGAATATAGCTATTTTTATATTATATTTAATATATATTATATTTGTATATAAATATGAAAGGATTCTAGTAGGAGCTCTCCATATGCCTTCCACTTCATCTAGAAGGTTTACCTTCTGCACTATGGTTCCAGTGTGTCACCACCTTCTGTGGGCATGTTGCCTACTGCCAAACACCAAAATTAGTAACCCAGTATCCTTACAAGAAATAGGTTTCATTTCAGCTTTATGTAAAAATGAATTAAGATATATCAGGCAGTTTTTCACAGGAAAAAGAAATTATGTTAAGACTTAAATAGCACTTTCTCTTTTTTTTTTTTGTTTTTCTGAGTAATAATAAGCACTTTACTGAAAAGACTATTTGAAAAACAGTTTATTTCTTTAGTCAGTGAAACTGTTTAAAAGGGGGGGCATCGAGGAATAACACATAAAACTGTCAAGAGAGACATTTCTGGAAAATGTTTCTTTAATATGGTGATCCTTTGAGGCTCAACGTGCAGGATTAAAAAGGCTTCTATAACCGGTTGCCTTTGTGTTTTATATGGCCAGGGGAAGGGATTAGTGGTGATAGCTTCCTTGGAAGGAGGCTTTTTAAGTTGCACAGTTGCCTATGAGAGAGAATCATCTGGAGGCTCATTTGCCTGCTCAGTAATTCTAAGTGTCCCTTAGGATTATAATTTGTGAAGAAATGTTCTGAAGGTTTAAAGATGTGGCCTTTTTCAAATGTTAAAGTCGATTCAAGAATCATATATATTTTCAGAGATTTAACCCAGGTATTGTTATGAGTGTTTTAAATGTCATGGCATCAGGAGATGTCAAACATGTCAGATTCATAAGCTTCTCTATTTGAAATAATTATTAAAATTAGATGTACAGTCAGAGGGCTGGAAATGGTTATTTTGATTAAAAGGGAAAAGAGACTAGTTTTAATAATTAACCTTTTATTTTTTTACTTATCCCTGGTGGAAAAAATTGAAGAGAACGAAATGAATTTGGATTAAAAAAGTCATATTTAAACAAATCATAGTAGATGAGACAGCTGTGAGAGAACATTTGAAATTGTCTTGGTTGTCCATGAGACTGGATAGTTGCTTTTTCACTATCATGATTTTTAACACTACATTCCTTGTCTTTTCCTTTTTTTTTCTATTTTAAACAGGTGATTTTAAGCTCTGCGATATTTCATGCTATGCCATCTGCATGAATTTTGCCAGCATGATATGCTATATTCAAAGAAAGTATACCTAAATAAAAAGGAAGGGGGGGAACAAAACACTGTGTCTGAAAAAAATACTTTATGGCCTAATACAGAGACCCCAGCTATGACTGAGAGATGCTGCATTAATAGACAATCAATCAATGGGTAATTATTTATGAAACACTTTTGGGAATGGTCTTAAAGATGTAACTGCTTTGAAAGCAGTTGGTGAGTTGACTTTTTCTAACAAGATAGGTAAAAAATATTTATTTTCAAATATATCAGATTGAATTTTGAGTTTTTAAGCAGTGTTGATTTCACAGTGTCTTGGGTTTCAGTTTCGTTTTGTATTTTTTTAACTGGCATTAGATTTATATACGTAAAAGAAAACAGAAAACCCTAGTGCCGTTCATATTGACGTCAGGAAATGTAGATACAGTTCCCTGGTGTTCATGTGACCATTACTAACTGTCAATTTTTTAACTGAATAAATGTAACTCATTTAAAATTTTGCTTTCTGTAGCTTCTAAGGTTCTAGAAGTTTTTTTCTGAGTTGCTTGATGTCAGTTTTATCCAAGTTTCCCAGTGAAGCGCTCTTACCCTTCCCATGACTGTACCAAAGGCACTCTCTCCCCCACCCACAGAACTGACTTGTGAGAAGTTGCTTGATGTCACTTTTATCTTCTCTCCCCTACCCAGACAAATGACTTGYGAGATTTCAGTAAAAATGCATACTGTATTTTTTCCTTGTCTTCTCTCTGTATCTCTTTATAAACTGATGCCCCACTCTAAAGGCTAGAGACCTCTGATTTGTGTATTTATGTTACTGCCTTGGAATTTGCTCACACAGCACTAGATTGAGTGTACACAACTTAAAACTGCTTTTGTACCTTCACGTCTACAGTCCCTATTGTTGCCAAAGGATGGAGCAGCACTGCAGAGTGTTTGGATAGGCATAGCCCCTTCCCTCACTTTCTGTCATGGGCAAAACACCCCTCTCTTTAAATTGGTGCCACTCCCCTCCCTGGGTATTTCTTCTGCTGGTGAAATGTCAAAGAACAGCGTTTTTAAAGGGGTGGAGGTGGTCTGAAATGTTGGCTATGCCACTCAGTGAGGAAACAGAGACTTGCATTTAGCTGCGAGCACAACTTGTTGAGAGCATGTAGCTCTTRCCTGGAAGAGCTGTGTGATAATATGTAACCTGTCAGGGTGGTCTAAGCCTCTTTTCACTGATCAAGGTGTAAACAATAATTCCAGATGAATTAAATGTTCACAGAAAGGTGGGTGGGAAGAAAATTCTGTAATTGAAGCTGAATGCCTGGAGAAAATTATAAATACACTTGGCCATTTTTACAGTCTGCAGTAATTTTTTTTTCCTGTAATATCACACTGGATGCCCTGAGGAAGATACTGATCTTTTGCCTTTGAGAATTAAATAATACTTTCACAAGCTGTGTATTACTTCTATATGCCATGAGGCCCCCTTGCCCTAGGAGCAAAACAAAATCAGCTGTAGAAGTGCTGTAGCTGTAGTTAAGAACTGTCAACCCCCATCAGTGATAAGACTGAGAGCACATAGCAAGCAAGATTATCAGTTTTCTTCAAACTGAACTTCTGAAATAACAATGTATTTTTCCATAAACTTACCCTAAGAAGAGTGGTCATTACAACTGCTACTACACCTGAAGCAATSCTGTTCAATGGCATTTTGCTGTCATGCAAGCTTAAAAACAAACCCATGTTTATATGAAAATGAAGCTGTTAAGTGCTTGTAAAAATTAGCTGTCCAAAGGTTAGCTGCACTTCTGACTCTCAAGTATTACTTATACAAATTCCCAAAGCTTTCAGCTGTTTGAGGGTAACACTATATAATAACAAGAGCCTTATTAGCATTCATTGTGGTACACAGACTCTATCACTGTCAGACCCTTTGGCAAATACATTCTCATTTGGCAAGTTAATTTAAATAATCCCAGAGGAACACACAGCTATAGTACATGCCCCATGTCAATGGGAAATGCTACAGAAATGTAACCTGTATGTACAGTAGCTGTAACTTGCCCAGGATGCTGATTTCAGAGGCCATACACAGTCATCTCTGGAAAAATGYCATGTCAGTACAGCAAGTGCCATTACATCAGTATTTCCATTTCTCTGGAATTTAAGGATAACTCAGATTATATTAGAATGAAACCGTCTGATCCTCTTGATTCAAGATCTGATTTTTTTTTTAAATTATACAGTGTCTGGGACAAACATGGAGGTGCACTAAACTACCAACCTCTTTCTAGAAATACGTTGTAAAACTGCTCACTTGAATCTGGTTGGCAGCATTCCAGAGCCAGCCTAAGCTGGCGGGGCAGCTGAGGTGACGGACAGCCTGGGACAACGTATGGGAGCACATTCAGGGAGTACAGCCCCTCTCTCACTTCCAGTTTTCCTGACTTGGTGTCTGRTCTGAGAACAGCAAGCCCAGGCACCAGCACCCACCCAGCTGCAGGCATTACCCTAGGGAGAGCAGGCTTTTGACCTGTTCCTGTATTTCGGTTCAACACACTTCTTTGAAAAACTTCGTCCTGGCAAGATGGAAGATCAGAAGTTTACCTTAGTCTTTGCTAATTACACTTTGTCATATATAGAGTAATGAGACACACTTTATCTGTGGAATGGGAAAATAGGCACCTTTGAAAATAATCCCAAGCTTTTTTCACTGTAAACATTTCATCTGAATTGAAAATTTTCTAYCCCTGTAGAACTGACCATCACCTGCATTTGTTACCTGGAAATGAACAGTTGCTGGCAGTGTGCACTTGAAAACCTCTGCTGTGTGCAACATGCAGTCAGAGATGTAAATTCCTGCTTTAGATGCTGTGTTTGAGGTTCCTCTGGCAGCAGCTGAAAGCAGCTGCATCTCATCACAGCAGGGAGAGCTGCAGGATGGATGGGAAACCTGTGCTGGACAGTTGCYGTTTCCCATGCTGCAGATGCACTGGATTGCAGAGCCTCCCCTTCAACACTTGAGCTCTCACTGACTGCATTTCAGATTCTCCAGCTACAAAAGAACAAGCAAGTGCACAGAACTGTGGCATTCAAAACTTCAGCTGGTTACCCCATATATAAATGCCCATACACTCTCTATATTGCTTTTATCTCAAGGATCCAGTATTTTGAGACAGAACAGCAGCACACCCCTCTCCCCAGCAATGGACTAGAATGACAGGAAGTCTGATGAAAACTGCTAAAATCCCAGCCCCTGAACCAGCCAGCAGCTGGTTGGGTTCAATTCYTTTGAGACACTGGAGGGAGGGATAAAGGCAAGTCTACTGGAAACTGCACAGCAGACACAGCACTAAGAATGTCACTGGATCCCTCCACTATCCTCAACAGTTCTTACATCCCAGCTTGATCCTTTAAATTGGGAAAAATTCCAACAGCCACTCGACAACATTAAATCACTGTAACTACTGGCAAATACTAGGGCACCTTTCCAAGCTTTTACTAAAATTTCATGAGCTAATTTTATGCTAGACTTCCAATAAGTCAATGTTAAAGTGCTTTAAAAAAAAAAATAGATGTAAAAGCTACTCAAGCAGCACTATTGAAACATACTCCTACCTGCCTAGCTGGCCTTAGAGAGCAAGTCAAATACACTGCTGTGACTGGGCAAAAGTAGTCCGTAGTCCTTGGCACCTGTAAATTTGTAATAATAAAATACAGATGTGGAAGTTGCAGAGATTTGTTGTGCAACTTCATGCTTGTTGCTACAACCTCTTGAAGAGCTTCATTTTTCTGTTGATCCTGTCTATGATCCTAACTGGTTTTGTATCAAAAACAGCATTAAGCAGCACACAAACTTTGAGAAGCTTCTACAATTAGAGCATGGCCAACTGGTTTGGCTTTTTGGATTTTGAGAAAAAAAAACCTCAGCGTCTTTTCCCAATTACATTTCTATTCCTAAAAAGAAAAAAAACAGGTGGCACCACAGTTACCTGTATGAATGTCCAGCAGCACCACTTCTGATTAACACAAGCAGTTATCCCACAAACAAGTTTAGGCTCTTCTCTTTTCAGATCCCTGTTCCTGCCCTGTTTTAACATGATCTCTGCAATAAATGCACTCCCTGCAGGCATTGAAACTCATCATGGACAGAGTGCTGGGTCCTCAGACTGGGAAAGAAGAGGCTACAGATTTTGGCTACAAAGTCTGGTTTAAAAGAAAACAAAAACAACAAAAAAAACCTTTAAAACAACCCAAAAAAATCTCATCACCAAACCAGTGCAGTTCCTTTCGGCCAAGACATGTAGAACACTGTGCACGCCTGGCATTGCACTGCTTAGGTCTTAAGAGTTTGAGAAATGGGGCATTAAGGGGTTTTCTAGGAAGAGAAACCTAAGAGAAGGATTAAGGGCTGCTGTGTTTGTGATCTACAAATGGAATGGTCAGATCTGTAATGATCCATAGTACTCCAGCTTCAAAAAAGGGCAGATTCATAATATTAGAAACCATGTCCTCTATCTTCCAAGACTGCTACAAGTTAGTGGGTTATATACGCGCAAAGTCTGGACACCACGGAAGAGCAGAGATAAACATGTATTTCTGCAACCCATGTATCTTCAGTGCTCAACATTCTCAAAGTCTTTATAACATTGGCATTCATCAGTAACCAAAATAAATTTAGTAGTACATAATCACTAGGTAAACCTTTGTGGCAGGAATTAGGGGAGCCATTAAAAACAATACTGAAAGTAACACAAATGGAGACACTATGTTTTATTAATACTCCTCCAGATTACATTTCTATTCCTAAAAAGAAAAATCAGGAATACATCTAAACCTAAGAATTCCATTACTGCTCAATCCTGGGAAGAGAACATGGTTAAGTAGGATCACTTTATTACTTTCTGTATACCCTAATATTTGAAAATTTTAAAAAAGTCAAATAATACTAGCTCCATCCAGATTGCATATTGAACACAGTAGGTTGTTAATCACCCCACATCAATTTCCTGATAAAAATCCCTGATTAAGAAGTTTTCCCTCTAAATTAAGTTTATAACATCTCTGTTGGCTGGCTCAGCCACTGGATGCCATAGGAACTGCTCCCAGGTTTCTTCTTGCTTAGATTATCCAGCCTCAGGCACTCYATGGAACCACCATCTCTGGAGGTGGGAGCCAGCAGTTTTCTCTTTAACACCTTCTGCTGAGGAACAAGACACTGTCTGCTTTGAGAGGCCTGAAGAATCAGCTCTTGCAGAAACAGGGAAGGCAGTTGTGGATAACGGAGGAAGAAGAGAGGAATTCTCAATACTTAGGAAAGTAGATCCTTGAACTCAGCTGAGCCAGGTCCAGCAAGCGAGAAAACCACTCAAATCCCACCACAGGAGCAGGAACCACAGCACAAACAAACCAGACAATAAGCAGATCTCCACTGCAGAAGCTGTCCAAAAATGATCGGTCCGATGAATCATCTGCTATAAAAAGTTCAGTGTCTCATCTTCAGCACTTGTTTAACTAGAATTCTGTACATTATATACAAAAATGCACAAGGATAACTGCTTGATGCTTCCAATCCTTGTTTTTTTACAGCAATGGAAAACTTTAAAAACCAGAGTCTGGACTTATAAATAGTGCAGAAAATGCAAATGCTAAGAAGACAATACCTCCTATGATTGTCACTGAAAAAGAAAACACAAGCAGAAGTTAGAAACACAAAGAAGAAATTAGATATCAAAAAAGTAATTATCCTTCATGACACATTACAGATTTTTTTTGTCTGATTCCCAAATGACCTTACTTAAAAATTTATGCTACAAGCAGTGGATGTTGTTTCCAGCTCAGCATGGGGATGCCCATATGCCAACCCACTATCTAACTGTATCTCCAAGAATATATCCTGGCCCATAGAGGGAAGCTTCATTTTACTCATTACTTGAGCTAGTATAAAACTAAGTTAACACCTGCTGTTGAGTATTTGGCTGCATGACACAAAATAGGATAGAATATTCTCACACTGCAGCAAGCTATCAATTAAGACTGACATATAACTAGCAATTTTTGGACATTTTAGGCAACTGTATTGAAAGAAACACTATCAAAAACATTAAATGCTTGCAATGGCCACAATCTGCTAGAGGCTGGGACAGAATCCTGGGAAAGCACCACTGTATGTTCTCCAACTCTTTAAACAAACTAACATGCTAGAAGGATCTTTGATTTAATCTAAGGCTATTCCTGTGGCTCAAGATCCACACTGTGCTTGGAGCATATGAGCATTGTTAGATTAGCATTTTGTCACCAATCTCCTCAGCAAACAAACACAACAGAGTGCATGTTTCACTTTCAGCAGTGAAGCTGGTTATTTACCACCTCTGCAACTACAGAAGAAGTATTCTGAATGAACATTTATAGGAAGCATCTTCACAGGATTATTCTTGGGAGCAAGAAATCTCACCACATCATAGGACTGACAGTGGAAGCAAGCTGGAACCCAAGCTAAGGAAAAACAAACAACCCAACGTAACCTTACTGGTCCTGCCTGTTGCAGTTAGCAGGTAAGATAAAAAAMCCCACATTTATGCCATACAGAGTAGCTTTCAAACCTATTATATGGCTGGCATAAGTTATTAGCATGCAGTTCTCTTGCTCACCTGGCAGTCTAGACTCAGAATTGCAACACAATTGCCATTATCCACTGTCAAACAATAAATACTGACCAAATAGTGTATTTTCTTCCTCTGGTCTCCTAAAAGGGGCAGCTAATAGTGAAGAAAAACAAGGTGGCATGTAGGACAGACTCAAAAAACCCTAAAAAATCCAAACCAAACCACTAGTTTTTATGGGTTTTCCAAGTTYTGAGAAACACTGTTTCCAAGCATGCAGCCCTTTCCACCACAAATATCACCAGCATTACTTTTTTTTGGTTGGAGTGAGTTTTCACTTACCAGTCCTAACAGAAATTTTTTGTGCTATCATTCTCCCTCCAATAACTGCTAAACCAGTGCATAGGCAATGTCCCACTGTTCCTCCTACTGCCACACCATAAGGGTCCTAAAGAGGGAAAAATAAAAGCACAAAGGGATAAATCAGCACTGTTGAAAWCCCATTAGTCCTACAACAACCTTGGACCCATGCTCTGATTCCCTGCTTGCAGACTGCCAAGCATGGAGATACTGTCTGGTGATTCCTCTGTTCTACTATTCAGCACTGTCTGAAAGACCAGTAACAGTGTTCATCAGTTGGTGAGACACACCTAAATCAAAGACTAAGATAGGGGCATATAGCATGTTCCAGCCAAGCAGCATCTTTAAGTTGTTAAATAAAGATCCAGAAATTGTTCCATTAAGTTAAACCCATAAGCAACCTCTAGAGGGAAGGTGGCAGCTGCTGAGAAACACAATATGCATCAGCTGGAAGAACACCAATCTGTCTATAAAGAAAGAGGAAATTAAGTCCTTGAACTACAAATGAAAGCTTTCAGTAGCTAAAACATTCCAAATTCTTTGCCCTTCTTTACATACTTGTGCTCTACACTCTGCCCCCCTCCATCATCCAAAGAGGGAAGCATGAAAAATCTTGAGTCCAGAGGATAATAAACTGTTTTATAATTTACTGTCAACAACAGCTTTCCACATCACTGTAACAAGCAGCTCCTCAATGTGCAAACAACTGTACTACCTAGAGAGGTTTCTCAGATCTCCTTAGAAATTACAGTTAAGGACAGCATATGTCCCCTGCTCATCTCTATGTGACACTTTCAGGTCCAAAAAGAAAAGCTGCTGCCATCACCCAAGGAATGCATGAAATCTCAAAGAGGCAAACAGCTAAACTGTTTAAGAAATTCTGTGGTTTGAAGACAACACTTACTGCCCAAAAGAACCAAAACCACAACCTCGTGAGAAAAGGTGACGAGCATCAAGGAACTGACAGAYTGGAAAGCACCAAGAAGTGCAGAAAGAAGCAAGGCTGGGCCAGCAGAACAAACCTGTCCCCAGGATCAGGATACAAAATTCCTGGCTATCCCTACAGTCAGCAATTACCTATAAAGCTCTCACTGGCAGAAGGTGGATCTCATCCCCCCCATTCCATCATAATCATTCACTGATTTTGAAAGACAATATCAAGATATCTTTCAATTTATTTTTTGTGGTATTTGTTTGGTAGCACTCCTATGAACACTTCATACTCTACAGGTATGGCAGCCCACAGGCTTTAAMTGCAATGCTCAGCACTTCACAAATCAGACCAAAGAGTCTGACAGACACTTCCTAAGGGGACACTTAGAAAATGCAAACTAGAAGTCAAGAATCCCCTGTAAAAGATGCCTAGCATATTGGGCAGAGGCTGTAGTGCTTCCTTTTTTTCCAAGATGGCATGTAACTGCCTGAACAATGAGATCACCCTCTCCTGCTGTTAATGCTAAACATCTTCCCTACACTGTAATAGAGACAAGAGGCTCCTGCAGATTACAGTCTCCTTYATTACATAGCCCTGATTTATCTCTAGGGAATGTCTGAAAGTGCACCTAAAAGAAGCASGAGTCCTAGGGAAAAAAAAAGTAAATTATCTCAATGAAAGAGCAAGCTGCTTATGTTTATTAAAAGCTTGACTATAAGCCTTTGTCTTCCTTTATATATAATAGTTATATATGCTCTAATCATCACAATGATCATCACAATTTAATTTACAGCATTACTTAGTGTCYAGCAGTTTAGTTTATTGTCCTTCTATACACTGTACCACCTTAACCCACATTTTAACAAGAGGTATCTGAGGTCTCTTACTACTAATTTTAAACTTGACAGAATTAAAGTATCTTTTAAAGTTACTGAGTTAAAACTGAATGACCACACAGAGCAAAGGAACCTGTTCTGTAACATCTCTCAACACTGTAACAAAACAGCTGCACAATATAAAGCAACTATATTATATCAGAAATGCCAGTGCAGTCCCAATCATGTAACAATAGTTTTAATAACACACAGAGCTTCAGTGCATTTATTGTCAGGTCTTGACATTGATAAGGCATATCAAGACAGCAGGTGTGAAGCTGGTACCTCCTGCAAGAGTATTTTGTCTCTCACCTCCCTATGGGCAACCCAAAGAGGGCACAAGAATAACAGGGATTCTGCAACACTCACCTCTCTGGCAGCCAGGACTATGGTTGTTAATTGGGAACGATCACCCCATTCTGCTAAAAATGTTAAAGTAAAAGCTTGAACAAAGATTGGAGAAATAAAATGTAGCCACTTCTTCTGAGGTATAGTAGTGCTTGGCCCAGATTCCACATCTCCTGGTCCATTTAACAGTTTAGTCCTCTGAAGCTATGGAGGTCAAGGGGAAAAAAAAACAAAAAATAACCATAAAATTTAAAATGTCATCTAAACAACCTAAAGAAAACACTTAACAATAAAGCTACACATTTAGTTTCTAGAATGTTATTAGCCACTGACCGCTGCATTATCAACATATAATTTATAGTCACCATTACAAAAAAATTGCTAAGTATGTGCACACACGTATGTATGTGGAAATATACATACATACATATATAGCTGTAATCAGCTCTAACCTCCGATTATTGTACATTTTGTACTGCTTACAAATAAAGTGTATGACCATAAAAACAAATAAAAGTAGAGCCATGAATAAACTRTTGATGTCCTCTCTGCTAGCAATGTATTAAAAACACCTCAAAAACACCCATGCTAAGCAGAAGATCCCTTTGCTCCTAAGCCAGGCTTGCCACAGAACTAGAATTCCCTGCTGAAAGCGCCTCCAGGGGCCATTTCTGTCCCATCTACCACACATTTTCTGTGTTAGATTAGCAATCACGGACACAGCTGAATATCCCAAACATGACAATGCTGTTCTGCAAATTCACAGCTGTAACTSTTCCACCAGCTGTAACTAACAGACATTTTATAACTTACTTCCTCATCTTTTTTTTTAATTTCAGCTTGAACTTCCTCCAGCTCTTCCTGACCCTCATCTGGACTCATTTTCAAGCCTTCCCGAAGCATTCGGATGCCAAAGATTGCAAACAGTGCCGTTGACACATAGTATGTGTACACACGAGGAATAACCGTGGTGGCATAGCCAAACAAAACTGAAAAGAAAACAAATGTGTCAGTTAAAAAAATAAGCATGAGGATCATAATTGCTTTTCTCACATGTAACAAATGCTTGCTAGCAAAGTCTACAATCCAAACATCCACTGATTAATAAATACCACACCTTTTGTTRGTTTTGTATAATTTTCTAAATTTTTGGAAGATAACACACTAGAAGCTCCAATCATTACTGATCATGCCAGAGACTGAAGTCCACTAAGATGCAGACAATGCACTCCAGCCAAAGTTGAGGTGCTGCTGTTCGTGAGAGCCAATCCAAACAACGTTATCTTTCCCATCAATGTCTATGCAAGTCCTGCCCTTCTCCATGCACACCATGAAATTACCATCTGTAGTCACAGTGTACCCCAGTTAATTCCATTTACATTTTGGATAGCATCTCTTTCCAATTTCATTTATCAGATAAAGTTAGAATAAGATTTTCAGCAAGTTATATCTACCGGGCATATCTACAAATCATCCAGCTGGGTGAACCCGTGCCTGTCCTCCCTTGCCAAGCGCACATTCCCTTGTCCCCATATTCCCCACAAAGACACACTGTGACCAACTTTGTTCTTTCGGTGTTTCAAAGGCAGATCTCACTTAAAGACTGGAAAGCAAGCTCCATAGTGCATATTTTAGAGGTATTGAAGGTGGCTACACTAAGCCAAAACTTGTTCTTAAATAAGAAATATGTATACAGGAAAGAATACTTCTTTTTCACAAAATAAGACCATTTAGCATGTTTTGACAGAAAAAGGCCTATATAAATAGGAAGACAYTGAAACGCCACACCTTATATTCAAGGTTTCTTGGACCATGCACTTAAAAGAGTTTCTGTTGCTTTACTCCACATGCCATTAGCTAAAAGGAAACATATTTGTGTATGTTGTACTTTCTTGTACACACGTTCTTAGGTGAAAAGTTACGACATAATCTGCACTAGAAATAATTCTGTACTGCCATTGCCAGGAGAATGAGACCAAAATCAGTCAGTCTTATTACTCATAAACACAGCACATACATACATGAATAGCAGTACTATTTGCACAGCTAAATAAACCTGGAGCTAAACTAAACTTCTTTAAAAATACTGAAAATACTACAGTAAAACAATGCAAGAAAGCTACACAGAAAAACTATCTTTTTCTTAGTATTTCTTACATACATAACCATAGATATAATGAAATAATCAGAATGMTAAGATAGTTTATTTTGTCAAGCACAGCTTAAAAAAATATCCCAAGTAGGTTACTGGTAACTAGTGAGTTTAAGTAAGCATGTCTTCATGAAATAGAGATGGCCAAACCCCCCAGGAATTTCCAAACTCAGCTTATATAAAACAAGGGCAAGACATAGGAGAAGGAAAGGGTGAGAGCAAGAGAGAACCTAACAATAAAACACATTCCTTTCTGGAAAGGGAAGAAATAATTGGAAACCTCTCAACTGGAGGATAAAGGCAGAAAAGGAAGCTTTTCTGATGAGAAAGCATCAAAAAAGATTTGAAAAAAGACTTAGAAAAAGAGAGCCTTAATGGTCAGGAGAAATTACACACAATGCAAGTGGAAACTGCTCCAACTAAAACTGCAATAATCACAACAGTGTACACAGCAATAGCTACACACCTAAAACCCATTCACAGAAACACCTGCCAAGCAGCTGAGTCAGTGAACTGGCTGTCTCCAGTGTGTATAAGCTAATCACCACTATTTCCAGTATTTCTGAAATGGGCATGGTTAGAAACGAGCACACAAACTCATTGCTGCATCTGATGTAACTAAAGGCTGTTCCAGTTCCAACCACAGCTAYGTAAGTGCCCATAGCTACAGGTTCCTCAAGTGCCACCTGATACCTTACTTCCCGCTCCCTCCCCTCCATCTTCCACTTATGCAGCTCCCAGCACAAATCCAAACAGCTACGTGTGCAGCAATACAAGTCAGATGAGGAAAATATGTGGCATCATACAAAGAATCTTTTGCCTTAGGAGGAAATCCAGAAGCCACTCCCACATTCTCCGTAGGTACACTAATTTAACAGGAGCAAAAAACAAAAAAGGCAACCAGTGGTCCAAAAATCAAAGGAAGTGCTTAGGCTCTCCATCTCACTCCCCTTTCTTAAACTCCTATTAAGGCCTAGGGAACACAAAGACTTCATYAGAGGCAAGAGCCTAAATATTCAATCTGAGAGTCCATGCTCTGCAGGAAAAGCTTCATACTGTCCTCAAAACACCAAACTGCATATATGTACTACCTGCATTCCAAATGCAGTWAAGGTTTTTTGATCAATACATACCTGTCACTTCTTAAGAGGTGAAACAAAAAGGAAAAAAACCAGTGCTAACCTGACAAACATGTCATCAGTCCCAGGGCAAGCATAGCACCAGCCAGTACAGTCAGACGGTTGTAGCGCATGGCCATGATGGCTGCGATGAAGAAGGTCTTGTCCCCCAGTTCTGATACGATGATGACTGATATAGCAGCCACAAATGCATGAATAAAGCCCAAATTAGTCTTGTCAGCTGACTCTTCACTGACAATGTGAACGGGAGCAACTAGTGAGGACCCTTTCTGTAAGAAAAATTGGGGAGAGACAAAACAAAACAAATGCTAAACACTCATCAATTAGGGTTGAATACACACAAGTATAGAGCCTTATATTTCTCCTATCACACCATACTGTGTAGTGACATTTTAAGTAGATACATCTCTCGTGCTCCTTACTGATCGTTAACTAGCTCTTGGTAGTTAACTGATCGTTAACTACCTCAGTGCCAGTTAGGCACTCYGCAAGACAATTAGATTTTACTGATTGTTAAAACATTGCTTCACCATGCACACTAAACATGAGAGAACCATTACAACAAAACATGGTCAGCTCAGGCCTAATACTGCTATCTTTAAAATCCCCACCTACGTTATGACTTTAACCTTAACCAATTTTTTCATACAAACATTAATAAGTGCTTCAAATTAAAACCGGGTGACTGTGATACGTTAGGAAAATAAAACTGTTAAAAAATGGTCAGGATCATGAGCTTCCCTTGCAAAATCTTTGCCTCTCAGATACATAAAAATTCTATAGATTCATAGAATGGGTTGGGAGGGACTTCAACAATCATCTAGTTTTACATCCCCTGCAATGGGCAGGTACATCTTTCACTAGACCAGATTGCTCAGAGCTCCATCCAACCTGGCTTTGAACACACTCAAGGATGGGGCATCCACAATTTCTCKGGGCAACTAGTACCAGTACCTCACCACTCCAACATGAAAGAATTTCTCCCAGATAACTAACTACATTTCTCCTCTTTCACTTTGAGCCCAAGCCAAATTTTGTGCAAGTTTTGATCAGCTTTTTCTGCACTTGCTCTGTGTTTGTTGAAAACTAACTTTGAGACATTCCAGTGGCAAAACTAGACCAGCACACTCCCGTTCCCACTCACCCACCGAAGTGTTTACATCTACACACAGTAGAGTATCTACGATCAAAAGAGAGGCCCAGGATCTATGTCGGTGTTCAAATCCTTGACCAGGGATGGCTGAGAAAGCTTGTTCCAGCACATCCACCAGCAGAGACAGCCCACAGCATGTTTTGACACGACAGCTTCCCAGCATTCCACTTTCAGCAGGGCTCCAAGTTTTTTGGTGTTGATATTTAGAAGCTCCCACGCTCTGTGTGACACACTGTGACTTCCCAGAGCTCCTTCACCTTTTGCAGCACTCTGTTTTTTTGCTTTGGGTATGTGACACCTGGCATGCTCGACGTACTACACCAAGTCACATGCCAGTAATTTTTCCATCCCTCTGTGTGATCAGCGGCACCCTCACCGAGAACACTGTTCAACAAGTTTTAACGCAAAAGAATTTATATTAAATTTTGAGGGAGAAAAAACCTGGCAGGTCTGGAATAACAATAAAGCCTGCCCTCAAATGCTTCTACCAGGGKAAAGAGAGCACTGACCCTTTTTTCCAGGTCGGACTTAGATGTCCCTCTTTTAGCAGAAAAAGGGGAGGATGCGGCGGCCCTGCAGCCCTCATTTTCCTGCTAACAGCGTGGAATTTCGGAGCCCCGCTGCCCTCCGGCCGGCGCGGAGCGGCGCGGCGAGCGCTACCGCGGGGGGCACAGCRCGGGCAGCCGGCGCGGCCCGTCCCCGCCTCACCTCAGCCCGCGGTTCCGCTCCCTGCGCCGCCGGAGGTGGCGGCGGCGGCTCCTTCCTCCTGCCGGGCTCTTCCTCGGGAGCGGCGCGGAGCCGCGGCGGGGCCGCCAGCAGCAGCACGGCCGCCAGCAGCAG